>NC_088246.1:115750956-116083769 GCF_036013445.1 Caloenas nicobarica | reverse complement strand
CTTCCTAGCCATGTATAATGCCTGCAAAGATGTGGAGGCTCCGTCGAGTAATGTTAAAGCACTGGGGCTGCTGTGTGGGAGGGATGCCAAGGACTGCAATGCCACCAACTGGATTGAGTACATGTTTAGTAAGGACAATGGACAAACTCCTTTCAGCATTATTCCTATCTTTTCAGGTAAGAAACTGAGTAGTCCCTGCCTTGGAAGCTGCTGTCAAAGGCTGTGTGCTGCAGCTAGTATACTGATTTGTTAAACAGCTGCCCCATGATGAATGTCTGCAGTCAGAGGCCTTCAAAGCAATGCAAGATAAACTGATTATCTCTTTCTGCTGGGAAGTCATACTTTGCATTTGCTTTGGTATGCAGCTTCATGTTGTGTAGATATCTAAAACTCATTAAGGGATGGGCTGAGCTTAGGCAACCAGATTGCTTGTATTCTTTGGGAAACTAGGGCAGTACCCTGATCCTTTAGGATTTCTTTGCAAGGAAACTAACACATTACACAATCTGGACGGATGATGGGGGCGACAAATCATTGCTGGAACGATAGAAGTATGTGCTTACTGCTTTTACAAACTGAAGAGTTCTAAAACATGACCAGTCATTTAGTTAGTAGACAACTGTAAACAGTTGGTACCTGCTGTGGAAAAGGCAGTGGCTTTGTCAGCTGTAAGACCAAGAAAAGCTACTCTATAGAGGATAGGGCCTTTCGTATAAAGGGTTAACTCACTTAACTGGGAAGCTTGTGTTGAAGGTCTGGATTTTTACCTGGTAGTAAACTGGTTCCGCAACTTGTGACTTGTCATAGATGTTCCTGTCCATGGAATGAATCCTATGAACAATGCTACCAAAGGCTGTAATGAGTCTGTGGATGATTCGACAGGACCATGCAGCTGTCAGGACTGTTCAATTGTTTGTGGTCCAAAACCTCAACCCCCTCCGTTGCCTGTTCCATGGCTTTTGTTTGGTTTGGATGCTGTGTATGTCGTCACGTGGATCTCCTACATGGGATTTCTGCTTGTATATTTTGCACTGTTTTTTGGAATCTGGTGTTACAGGTAAAGTATTCAAAATGCTCAGCTCTGAAAGTCTCTTGCCTCTTTCTGGAAAGCTTCATTTGCCCAGGACAGAATGCTTATGTCTTAACTTCTTTCACCCAGCCAAAAGTCATGTTCTGTGGCAGATGCTTATACTTACGAGGAGTGTTCTAGCACCTAAAAACACACGGTAGAAAGTAGGCGCAGAAGTTCGTTTAGTTGATGTGCAACTCTTGTAGCATCCATAGCTACAGGATCAAATACACAAATCTACAACTTTCATAGGCAGGAACTTGAGAGTATGTAAAAGTCTGGGGAAATGCATATATCTACTTTGTTGGTTTGACATTAAACCTTTATGATAAAGAGTAAAGTCTCAGTTCAACTGTTTCTGTTCTTGTGTGGTGTGCATTAAGATACCAGAGCACCACCTTTCAGGAGCAGTGAACTGCCTTTGTGCTCAAATGTCAAACTTCTCTGAGAGCTTAAGACTAGATCAGTCCACTAAAAAACTAGTAGCTTGGAGAACCCATGTGACTAAGTAAAAATGCAGTCCTGTTCTCTAACTTATTTCGTAAGTTGTAATTGGAACGAACTGAAACTCCAGCAACGGGGAGGCCTGTTTACCACATGCAGTGTTTCATTAAAGCCACCATTACTTCTGGCTGTTGTTACATGTGCAACAAAGTGTTTAACATATCATACTTTGTCAGGAGATGTGGCTGAGATGGGAAGAATCACGAAAAGTTTGACTTCAAGTTAATGGGTTTGTAAGAACTCGATTTAGGATCAGTGAGAGAGAGCAAGATCTAGTATGGGCAGCCATGTGCAATCATAGTGTTTTGTTACAAGCGTTGGTCTGCAGGAAAACTATCACTACCCTATTGCAAATTAAGTCACTAATACTTTTTCTTAGCCTCCTGTTCTGAAAAAACTAAACAAAAGCTGATCCTCCAGTAATCGTAGCATTGTGTAAAGTAAGGGCCAGCAAGCCAGCTTCTCTGTACTGTGATACTAGTGAAATGTACACATAACTGTAAATGCTTTGGTATGGGTGTGCTAACAATCCAGAGCAGTGGAATACTGTTAATATTTTGTAATAGCATTTTCTGGAGGCTTCCATTATCTAACATCCTTAACTATGGTGGTACTTTTCAGTGCAACTTCAATATTTTTCAGTTATGACCAGGAATCTGAAATTGCTGTATAATAAGAATTGCATCTGTGTGGAGAAGGGTAGTGGGTACAACAAGCTTATGATGTGCTCAGCAGCCTTATCTTACTGGGCAATATATGTAGTAACTACATGAAATGGTAGGGGTGTCTGAGATGTCTAGTTCATAGTCCAAACCATCCTGCCATAACTGGAGGTCTGATTATTACAGCTTACCATGAGGAGGCTATTGAACTTATCTCCTGCTCTGGGTATCAGGAATGAGTATAAGCAATATAGGTCTAGCATAAGTGTTCTGGGCTATAACTTGCCTGTTGTCAGGACAGGAAGAAAGTACCTTACTTTGCTATTTCCTCACTCACACTTACTTAGCCTGACGAACTGGGTAACTTGAGCAGTTTGACTAATGAGGTCAAATATTTCTAATGTAGAAAACTCTTCCACATGTTATCACTCTAAGTTATGATCAATCTAAAGAGATTCTCTGTCCTCTTAATGCTACTGATCTTCTAAATAGACATAAAGAATGTGTGCTTGATCCAAGTTTGACAAGCGTATTAAGATAGGAGGAGAAACCCCAAAAAATACCTTTTGAGGAAGTAGAGTAACGTAGCTTTTTGTCTTGCAGGAGGCGGCACTTTGTCTCAGAGTACACACCAATTGACAGCAATGTAGCCTCTGTGAATTCCCGTCGTGACAATGGTATGTCTTGGATAAGAGTAATAGATTTATTGGAAACTCGGCTTAAGTGCTTCCGCTTTCTTTGGATGGGCTCTGGAATTTTAGCTTCATTAGGCCATATAATCCATTCTTAGAAGGCTTCATTTCAGTCTTTTGGCCAATACTTCTCTTTTAGAGTGGTACTTAACCCTATTTTGCTGGATGCTGGAAGCCCTGGTTGCAGTTTATGGATCTAGCTATTCTAATAGGAATTTCTGGAGTGCTTTGTAGCTGGCAGCGAAAGGGATAGCATGATGTTAAAATCACTTTGATCATGTTCTGACCTATCCATGTATCCATTCAAAGCATGCCATGAAAGAACTGTAGTTTAATTTGTGTAGCAGCTGTGGTAGCTCACTTTAATGCATATACATCTTTTAGCTGCTTCTTGCCTTTATTTGCTGTACTTACTGCTGTAAAAGACAATTTTGTATTAGAAGGGGCAGTGTCAGGTACAGGCTAGTTTCTCCTCTCTTGACCTCACTCAAGGATTGGTTGCTGGGTCTGACTGTCAGTGTAGACATAGCTTCTGGTGCTTACTACAAGCAGAACTAAAAATTTCATCTTTCCTAGTGGAAAAATCTTTCCTAGTGACAACCAACAGTAAGACAAGGGGTAATGGGTTCAAACTGGAACACAAGAGGTTCCACTTAAATTTGAGAAGAAACTTCTTCTCAGTCAGGGTGACGGAACACTGGAACAGGCTGCCCAGGGAGGTTGTGGAGTCTTCTTCTCTGGAGACATTCAAAACCCGCCTGGACGCTTTCCTGTGTAACCTCACCTAGGTGTTCCTGCTCTGGCAGGGGGATTGGACTAGATGATCTTTTGAGGTCCCTTCCAATCCCTAACTTTCTGTGATTCTGTGACTTCAAGAAAATGCTGCTTAATGGACTTCTCAAACATTTACTGTTTACTTCTTGCTCTTACAGGGAAAATTACCTGTAGTGAAAGGCTTGGTGAAAGGTTTGAGAATGGCCTAAGGATGACATTCACGTCATGGGGGGCTTTCTGCGTCAGAAATCCACGTCCTGTTATCCTCTTCTCTGTGGTCTTCATTGCAATGTGCTGCTCAGGCTTTGTGTATATTAAAGCAACCACAAACCCTGTAGATCTCTGGTCAGCCCCAAGCAGCCAAGCTCGCAAGGAGAAGGAGTACTTTGACACACACTTCGGGCCTTTCTTTCGTACTGAACAACTTATTATTCAAGCACCAAACAGCCATCCAGACACCTATTCACCTTACCCATCAGGAGCAGATGTACCTTTTGGGCCTCCACTTACCAAAGAGATTCTCCACCAGGTAATTGGGACTTCCCACGAGCAAAGACCTAAACATACCCAGCAGGTATAACAATATGGAGTTGGCTTCCATCTGTGATGCCATGTGTCCATCAAAACAATCACTAGATATTCATATTAAAAATCCAAGTATTACCATAAAAGCTTTTTGCTGAAAACCTTGTCTTCTGACCTCTTCTATTAGAGGTAGACCTGCAGGCTAAGTTCCGGTAAGTACTCTTGCTGCAAACACAGAAATAATGAGATTTAGTCATGTGCTTCTGTTGGTGTGTACCACTGCCTTTGGAAACTTAGAGGAATACAGCATGCACTGAAGTCTTGTCTTGCAAGGGAAATGCTTTCTTGTGCTGCTCTTAAAACTATGGTGTGTATTGTGGTTTTTTTTTTTTTTTTTCTCCAAGGTACTGGATTTGCAGGATGCTATTGTCAACATAACTGCTTCTTTTGACAATGAGACTGTAATGCTGAAAGACATTTGCTTGGCTCCTCTTGCTCCCTACAACAACAACTGCACTATACTGAGTGTACTCAACTACTTTCAGAATAGTCATTCCGTACTAGATCACTCTGTTGGGGACGAGTTCTTTGTCTATGCTGACTACCACACTCACTTCCTATACTGTGTTCGGTAAGCAGGATGATGACGTGTTTTTTGAACTGTAGGCTAACTAGGTATTTGTCTTGCTGGCAAACAAAATTAGCTCATTCTTGCTGCTCTCTTGAACCTTTTCTCACCTCTTTTTAAACTCACAATACTATGTGGAACTGCAGGTTAGTATAGATTGCTTCTGTTTCTTTGTCTTAGTACTTTAACAGGAGTTGTGTTTTAATCGGGTTTCAGGTTACGCTTGGTTTGGTGTAGGCAGTGGCTCTGTTTTACCTTAAACGTGTTTCAAATACTTCTGAGAAGCAGAATTCTGATATAGAAGACAGTTTCTAAGTTTTCCCTTCAGTTCACAGTTCAGTGGGCAGAAGCCACTCCTTTTCCTAGGAACTATAAGGAAGACACCCTTAAAACTGTATTTAAATTCAAAGCAAACATAGCACAAGGGCAATGTATCACTAAGAGTCTTATCTCATTTCTCTCTTGATAGTCAGTTATAACACAACAGCTTTTTTTGTTTTTTGTTCTGTGGTGCTGTGCCTTAGTTGTTGAGCAGAAGCTAACAGTTGTTGCTGGTGATCTCTCTAGGGCTCCAGCATCACTGAACGACACAAGCTTGCTTCACGATCCCTGCTTGGGAACATTTGGTGGACCTGTATTTCCATGGCTGGTGTTGGGAGGATACGATGGTAAGTAGCAAAACAGTGTTGCAGTTTGTCTTGAAAGTCTTGTGTGCTGCCTTTGGCACTAAAGGTGCACTCTCATTCACCAGATGCTTAAATGCACTCCAGAGAAACTGGAGTTTTGTTCAGCTTTCAGTAAGTAAGGACATTTTAAATTTTCAGTGGATCAGTGCTGAGATTGGAGACAGACTAGGCATTTCTAGAGTAGTCATTACTAGAACATACTTGTCTTGTTGACAAGCATGCGAGTGTTCAGTCTACTTTGGGCCTACTAAAGGATCTTTAGTTTTTAGAGACTAGATAAGACATGAAGTATCTCAAGTTGACACGCTGGAACATGTGTGTTTTGCTTTTGAGTAAAATGAAATTTTGTTACTGATCTGACAAAGCAGTTAAGGATAGGTTAAGATGTTCATAAAGGAATCCATTTCATAATTATTCTGAAGCCAGAATTTTGTTGAAGCAATTTATCCAATTAAACATAACTTTATAGATATATCAAACACAAATGTGCTAAAACAGCCTTTGAAGGCAAGCACTTGATTAAACCGTAGATTTTTGTACTTCCTTTGAATAAAAGCCAAGTATGCAAGAGGCATCATGTTTAAGAAATCACATCCTGTTATCTCACAAGATGGAAAGTCATAAGCACTGGTTATATAGTAGCCCCTTGTCTAACAATGCAATGACGTGATGTTGGGGTGCCATGAACATGGTAAACAATGAATGATTACTTTTGAATGCAGTCTGCAATGCTTATTAACTTCCATTCTCACTGCGGTAATGTCTATTTCAGTAGTGGTTTGTTGTTAAATAGATCGCATTTAGTGGAGCTGTGGGGATGGAATTGCTTTGGCCAATACTGATTTTAAACTTGATTGTAGCTGCCTGTAGGAATGTAGGCTGCATTTGGTAATGCCTGACAATTTTTCTTTCCTATTCTATAGAGGAGAACTATAATAATGCTACAGCTCTTGTTATTACTTTTCCTGTCAACAACTACTACAATGACTCAAGAAAGCTAATGAAAGCTTTGGCATGGGAAAAAGAGTAAGTAGGCTTCCTGTATTCTGAAATGCATAAATTACTTAGAGCAACTTTTAAATGTAGATAAATGAAAAACACCTGTACTGCATTGGCAATTTCTCAGTGTAACTACAGGGGTGTTTTGAGAAGCAGCAAAACCCATTAAGGACAGAATGTACTGGTCATAAGACTTTCACTTTATCTGGCATACTTCATTTGCTTTGAGGAGATAAGTTCTAGTCTTGTTAGTGACAAACTAGTCCAGTAGTACTTGCTGATAAGTAACTTTAGAAAGGATTTGATATATTTCACTTTGGCTAGACTTACACAGGTAGACTCTCCTGTTTATTTGACAATTATCACTAGTGGAAAGGTCCAGCATTATCCTTTGATTCTTAAGCTGTAATTTTTACAAAAGTCTTCCAGGTGAGGTTCTAAAGCTTTCATCCCCTTCACCATCTTGAAGACCTGATGTTGGCTTACACAGGCCAACTGTTCTGGATAGCGGTTCAGATAAAAACTACTGCACTAGAAAGTCTGAGACTTAATAAAAGTATAACTAGTGTCTACCTGTGTCACAAGCACCTCTCTTCAGTTAGGGAACTGAAATAAGGGATAATAAATTGCTCAAGTACTGTAAGCAAGCTGCAGTCATTTCACATGTCTGGCTTTGAGGAAAACTGCATTTATGCTTTGAAATGGTTTATGCTTATGCAAGATATCTGATTGTCCTCAAACTCTGGAGAGAACATGGAAGGTATTTCAGCATAGTGTATTTCTAGTGCTTGGAGTAGAGTTCTAGGGATGTGTAGTGAGCAGCCCTCTTTTAAAAATGAGCAATGTCCCTCAAAGTAGTTTCTGGCCACAGTGGACTCTTGTACCACATAGATTATTTAAATTTGCCTTCAGCTGACTTCCAAATATTTTCAATACAAAATGTTTTATCCTTTAAAGTGTGACTGATTTTTTTTTTTTTTTTTTTTTTCCTTCCCTTTTAGGTTTATTAACTTTTTGAAGAACTATGATAATCCAAACTTGACTGTATCATTTTCTGCGGAACGGAGTGTTGAAGATGAAATCAATCGTGAAAGCAACAGTGATATTAGCACTGTAGTGATAAGCTATATTGTAATGTTTCTGTACATCTCCATAGCTTTGGGACACAGCCAGGGCTGCAGAAGAGTAATGGTATGTGTATAGTTCTCATAGCTATAAACACTGAAGCTACAGATTGCTGATTAGTTTTTCTTAGCTTTAAGTGACTGAAATATTTTTGCAAACTGCTCATATTCAGTCTTGTATTAAAATTAAAGCATCGAGTACTCCTTGGGCAGGAACTATGGGAAGCATTGTCCTTGTCATACTTGACAATTTGTGTGCTTCATAGCCTCAACTAAGTCTATTTTCACTTGAGGTGTCCAGTTAACTTAAGCTTTAAGGCTTGTAACTTCAATTTATTTTTAAAATATCCAGATCTTCAAAAGAATCAGGAAAGCGTTCTACTAACTACACAAAATATGTAAGAATATGGTTTTTACCTTTGCTATAATCTGTCCTGTTTGATGCTGGCTTGGTTGACAGTCATTAACTTTTTTTTTAGGTGGATTCAAAGATCTCCCTGGGCATTGCAGGCATCCTGATTGTACTGAGCTCGGTGGCATGTTCTATAGGCATTTTCAGCTACTTTGGAGTCCCACTGACACTGATTGTGATAGAAGTAATTCCCTTCTTGGTCTTGGCTATTGGGGTGGACAACATTTTCATTATAGTCCAGACACTTCAGGTATGTGTGTGTTCATATAGACTATTCTCAATATGCCTGTCTTTGAAGGCTGTTAACTTGGAGCAGAAAGTCTTCTGCATTCCAGTGTGCAGTCCAGTTGGAGCAGCTCTGGACCCTCACAGAATATCTACGGGTCTTGGAAAGAGAGAGACAAGATTATATGTACATTCTCACTTACTGCTGGTTGATATTAATCTCATGTAACATAATTTCTGGTCCACATTCTAATGATGTACAAATGAATATTATTTTAAACATCCTTCTCTGGTAGTTGTAGAACTCGACTACTGTTTTGATAGCTTGTAACTTTAGTGTATTGTGAGCAGTAATCATTGACTAAACTACATGCTCCAGACTAGGGAGTTCTGACACCAAGTCTTAGTGGGCAATCGGCTTTCTAATTTGACAGGCACAATAACCCACTAAAACTGACACTGTCTCTGGCAAGTGTGTGGTTTTGGGTGAAGTACTGAACTTTACTACTGTATTTTAAGTTAAGTTTGAAGCAAGGCAACAGTGATATTCAAGCTGCTTTTGTATTAGAGAATCTCTGTTTGTTGATCTCATGTTAATGAACTTAAAATGATAAAAGATAGTTTGGGTGTTTGAAAGTGTGTGGATTTTTTATATTTCCTATGAAAGCACTTTTTAAGTTGTGTGATTCCTAATTATAATAAATTGCCTTAAAATAGAGAGATGAGCGCCTTCAGGGTGAAACTCTGGATAAACAGATTGGCAGAGTCTTGGGAGATGTGGCACCCAGTATGTTTCTCTCATCTTTTTCGGAGACTGTGGCATTCTTTCTTGGTAAGACTTCTTTAATATTTGAAGACAAGAGTCTGCATGTTGCAGGAAAAAATGCAAAACTAAAAAATAAAAACTAAGCAAGATTTTTTTAGAGGAAGTTTAGCTTAGTTGTTCATTGCTATAATCAAGTTCAACTTGGCCTCTGCTGAGAATAGGCATTGTAGTACTTTATGAGACTGGCACAGTTAAGAAGATGTAATTCTACATCTGTCAAGCTCTTCAGCTTGAAAGGCAAGAGCCTTTTACTGATTTGTAGTGACTGACAAATCGAAGTTTGACCTTAGTAATACATCAAATAACAGGGTGTACTAGCTCCTACATTGTTTGATCATCTTGCTACTGCTTGGAAAAACGTCCCATGACAGATTATGTTTGAGGTTCACTCTTACGGTATATGTCAGAAGCATATCTTTTGTTGGCACCCTTCAGGTATAAATTTGCCTTCTTTCATAATGAACTTGTTTATTTAGAGTGTAATTTACCATTGGTTCAATTTGCATTGAGTGGTTCAATATTGAAGCAAGATCTTGCTTGACAACACTCCTTAACTACCCTCTTATGTGGCCTGCACAAGACTAGTGACTTTAGAACTCAGAAATGTCTCAAAGCTGCTCACTTCTTTGCACAGTTTGCTGTCAAACAGATCAAAGACAGCAGCTGTAGCTAGGCTCATATCAGCTAGGCTTTGTCCTGTTAATGTTTAAATTGGATATCTGTCTAGAAAATGCTCATGCGTTTCTGAGAGCAGGGAGCTTGCTTGTTTAACAAACTGGGTCACTTCCTTCAGGGACACTGTCTACGATGCCAGCGGTTCGCACTTTCTCCCTTTTTGCTGGAATGGCTGTGCTCATAGACTTTATTCTTCAAGTCACTTGCTTTGTAAGTCTCCTGGGCTTGGATATCAAGCGTAAAGAGGTGAGTATAAATGCACCCGTAACTGCAGTGTAATACAGATAGCATCTTCTGCAGAACAGTACTCAGTCTGGTATTTAATCAACTTTCAGGGGAATGGACTGGATATTCTGTGTTGCATCAAAAGCAATGAAGAAATGAGTGAAGTCCAGCGTTCTGAGAGCATGTTATTTCTGTTCTTCAAAAATCTGTATTCTCCATATCTGCTGAAGAACTGGATGAGACCAATAGTAGTATGTACACTCTGTTTACAGTAAGCAGTCATCTAAACTTGAGCAAAAGTGTAGTGAGCCTGAAGGTTGCATACTGAAGAAGAATCTTCAGCACAATGAAACAAATGAAGCTTCTGGGATTTTTTGCTTTCAGCCTTAGTATTGGAATAAACTTTTGTAGCTGCAAGAGTATTTCTAGTAAACAAGAGGCTTGACCTTGGATTGTCCAAGGCCCAGATTTAAGAGTTGCATTACTGACAATCAAATCACTTTAGGCATATGCCAAAAATCACCACATGTTGGCTCCTACACAGTGTTGTTGCTGAATCTGTGATTCAGTTTGAGGTTACTGTGCTTATTTGCAGAAGGTGCTTGGTATATCCTTCACTCCTGCCTTTTAAGTATAAATTTTCCTTTATGGCTCTGAAGGGAACTCTGAGTACCTAGGTTTTACTCCAACTAGTTTACTAATTTGGGGTATCATACTTAAGCTAGAGCTTTTTGCATGGTTGCTATTAACTTAATAAATTATTGCTTCTTGTTTCTGTGTGGTTTTCACTTTCATGAATTTTCTCTTTTGCAGATAGCAGTGTTTGTGGGTGTTCTTTCATTTAGTACAGCAGTCATACACAATGTAGAGATTGGACTGGATCAGTCTCTCTCAATGCCAGATGTAAGTCTTAAGATCATGGTGCTCTTCAGCAATTTGTGGCTAAAAGAGATTTGATATCTTATTGTGCTACCTCAACATTGTCATAGTAACTAAAAACTTTTCCCTTTAAGGACTCCTATGTAATGGATTACTTCAGCCAGCTCAGCAAGTACCTGCATGCAGGTCCTCCTGTCTACTTTGTCCTAGAAGAAGGCCACAACTACACCTCTTTGGAAGGACAGAACATGGTGTGTGGTGGAATGGGATGTAATAACGATTCACTTGTCCAGCAAGTCTTCAATGCTGCAGAAATTAGTAGCTAGTAAGTCTTTCATGCTTTTCTCTGCATAGTCACATGGAAGAGATGTAGCTGGCTAGTGTGTCCTTCAATTTAGTTCAGGCTCAGCTGTTGATTGTACAGCTGACACTTTGTTTTATACTGTGGTTTGGGGAGGGAAGGGGAAGGGAAGAAGCTGTGACAGTCTCCTAGAATGAGGATAAAATCTGTGTGGACTGGTGGCATATGTTGATGTAATTGGGTTTGGAAAAGGGGCTTGATCATTCAAGGAATCTGGGAATGGTAGGAAGAAAAACTTGCAAAGACCTTTCAGTATGGTTAAGCTCTTCTGGAAAATGACTTGCATGCTCAGCTTCTAAGCTTGGTGGATAAACTAGCCTAGCAAGGCTAAGCAGGAATTGTATCTGGAGTTCAGTAGCTAACAACTGAAGGAGGTATCTTCCCCATTCCTTTAAGTGTAGTTCAGTGGTTTTATTTCAGCCTAAGTGAAGGAGATACCTTGCTTATTAACTGAGGCAACAATATGTAGAACAGGATGGGTCATAGAGTGGACAGGGGATGGAAAGCTGAGCTTGCCAGTGGAACTTGAATGCATGGGAGAAGCTCCTGCTGTTTTCTGGCTGCAGCGTTATAAGCAAGACTGGCTTTTGGCTGGGGTACTGGAGCAGGGGGACTATGGGGAGAGCTAACTAGCTTGGACCAGAATGAGTGGCCATGGAGTAAGTCAGAACTGGAGAGATCAAGGGATGTGTTCTGGAACGAAACACAAAATTACTGGTGACGGTTGTGTTATTTTATTAGCACAAGGATAGGCTATGCCCCATCATCCTGGATTGATGACTACTTTGACTGGGTGAAGCCACAGTCGTCCTGTTGCAGAGTCTACAATACCACTGGGCAGTTTTGCAATGCATCAGGTATTGACGTCCATCTTGTTGCTAGGGGATTATCTTGGTTTATGAGTTTGTGCAGACAAAACAATTTTTCGTGGTATGAGTCAGGCGAACAGCTTTCCTTCGAGTGAGCTGGCACCTCTTGAGTTGCCCTCTGACTTATGTGAATTGCTGTTTGATTGAACTTACACATTCTACTGGAATGCTGCAAGTTGAAGATGGCCAACCTAGACAGCCAGTCTAATGACTATTACGAAAATAACATATTATAAAATGTTGATCCTTCTGCTGGTTTCATTAGAGTACAGAAACTTAGTGTTCTGGTTTTGTTCAGATCTTTCGGTTTGGTATAGTTCTTATCTGGTCTAATGTAGATAGTACACAAGTAACTGAGTTCTCTGATAGCCCTTGCCTTAGTAGTAATAAATAAAAGTAAAGGACTACAAATTTTATATGAATTTCAGGGCTGATCAGTTATTTCATCAGTGAAAATGCTTTTTATGGAATTGTATCCTGTAGTGTTGCAGGTCAGAATTTACTAGTGTTACAACAAAGAATACTTGGTCCTCTAACTGACCTTCTTCCTATATTTCTTCAGTCATTGATCCATCTTGCACTCGTTGTCGACCACTGACTCAAGAAGGCAAGCAGAGACCACAGGGCAAAGACTTCATGACATTTTTGCCAATGTTCCTATCAGACAACCCTAATCCTAAATGTGGCAAAGGGTAAGAGCCATATTCTGTACATCTTGTTTAGACCAGTGTGTCAAAGATGCTTGCTCTGTAAGTGTGACTTTGTCTGCAATGCTGAGAATCTAATGTCCTTCTAAAGGTCATAAAAACACTGACATGTCACCTGTTCTATAGTATTTTCTGAAACAAAACTTGGAAAACAAATGCATCATCAACTAAATGGAACAGCAGCTCTCCCTTGTACAACGAGAAACAACTTTTATAGTCAGTCTGTTCCAGTATATCTTGTGAAATGTTGAAATGTATTGTGCTCTGAAGCTTTTAGCAGTTTTGGAAACTGTTAGAAACGAGATGGAGTTATAAAAGCTAATACATTTGAATGGTGCTGACATTGACATAAAAATGTTATGTTTATATAGAGGTCATGCTGCATATAGCTCTGCTGTCAACTTTATAAACAACAAATCTGATGTTGGAGCTACTTATTTTATGACTTACCATACTGTACTGAAAACATCATCTGATTTTATTGATGCCATGAAGAAAGCTCGGGCCATAGCAGATAACATTACTGAAACCATGGGCATCAAAGAGAAGAACTACCGAGTGTTTCCTTACAGGTATGCTTAGATCTTTCTTGCCTTAGTGACAAATATTCAGCTTGAACTGAGAAAAGGTACTGGTTAATAACATCTTGGAGACTTGAGTCTTGAGTTTTGTCTAACGAGTTGTAATATAGCGACTCTGGAATTTCTAGTAAAAAACACAACTTACATCTACAGCACTTACTTCCCTTTGCTTTGGCTGTTAGCTAGCTAAAATCAAGAAACCTGTCCTTTAATACAACGGTGTCTCTGGCTTCAGCTCGGGCACTTCCTAGCTTTCATAGTAGGGTTTAATAGTTGTAACTTAAGCAGATATGTTGACCTGAGTTGTTGCAAGCTGTAATGTGAACTTATTGACTTAAAATTTAAGTTATTTAAACCTAAAGCGAAGGCAGCAGTGATGTGTAGTGCCTGTCTAATGGTTGCATGATTAACATACTGAAGAATCTGTAAGAGTACCATGATGAAATGGAGTTGGAATTGGTATCTGTACAGCTGAAATACCGATCTCTTAGCTTCAAAGAATTCTATCCATTATTACAGTCTTACTGCATAATGAATCAGTTCAGACCCTCTGCAGTAGTTCCTGCAGGTACCACAATCAACCTGAGGAACTATCTCCTGGTAACTGCTGTAGCTGCTTATATTGAAGTGTGGGAATTAATCTGACTTCCAGATACAACCTTTATTTGAAGAGTTAATGAAGAGCTGTTGTATAACAGCCAGCATCCTGTAGGAGCTGTTCCACTGATGCTAGGAAGCCAGTTCCCGTTGGTGACTTCTGTAAGGAGAGAACTACTTTATCCTTGGCACAGAAGCTAATCTAATATTAGCATATAGTAAGGAAGATGGCTAACTGCAACTTCTCTTCTTTCCGCAGTGTGTTTTATGTTTTCTATGAACAATACTTGACAATTGTGCATGATGCTGTCTTTAACCTCTGCATCTCCTTGGGATCGATATTTTTGGTGACAACAGTGCTGCTTGGTTTTGAAGTATGGGCTGCTGTCGTAGTTTCAATAACTATTGCTATGATAATTGTCAACATGTTTGGAGTGATGTGGCTCTGGGGCATCAGCTTGAATGCGGTTTCATTAGTGAATCTTGTCATGGTAAGTTAACAAGGCATTCCTCTGTTTCTGTTTCCAAGTCTTGAGCAGTTCTGTCTTATATTTTTATATTCCTGATGCTGAGTAGTATTTTCTACTAAACTGTGACAGGCATTTGAACAGTAGTGGAACTATCTTAATACATCTAGATGGTGGGTTGAAAACAGGTTTATTCTGATGACTAGTCCTAGTACTGATAAGATGCTGCATAGCGGACAGTTCAAGTGCTGGTGGTGGTCTCTTCTGTTCTGCAGCAACAGTTGTATTGCTACTGTATAGGCCAGGTGCTGTTGCACATCAACAGAGGTTGTTGATGCCTAAGGTAAGGATACATAGGTTAGTGTTAAGGCTTCTGCTGCATTCATGTTCTACAGAGTAGATCTGTGTGCACCAGCCTGGTTCTTGCGTAAGTGGGTGAAACCACTTGGGCAGAGAGTGCCTTGGTGAAATGCTCCAGAACTTGGTAACTAATTGCTGAGTGCTGGAGCCCTGGTTTACCTTTCCTTGGAGATATTTCTGGCAGATCTGAGACAGTTATGAGAGAATAAACTGTTGCCCTGTGTTACAACCAGGCATATGTTCATGTAAGTTTAGATGAGATTTGCCAACTGTTAATTCAGTGTTGTAAATGACTATTTAAATAGCTGAACTTTTATGGTATCAAATCAGCATGTATATTCAGTGTTATCCTAAAACAATGTTATTGCAGCTAATATCTGTAAACCGATCTTAGTGCTCAGTGTTCACTGCAGGCACTGTATTGAAGCCAGCTTTCTTCAACACCAAGAAACTTTTGTTCTCCAAAATGATCTCATGCTCTGATTCCTGTTTAATCAGATTAGTTGTCCATCAGTAATGACTGGTGGTAAAATGCCATACAGCACCTGCTAGAGCCTCTAATAACCAAGTAATACTGTAACTTCCAATGACGTTTTAACCCTGGGAAGTGATCAGAGCTGCTAGAACCTTTCTAGCCTGTCTAGAGGTCTGAGACCTTACCATCAAAGTGCTCATTTAAATGATATTGTCATGTGTGTTTCTTTTCACTCTAGAGTTGTGGTATTGCTGTGGAATTCTGCAGTCACGTGACAAGAGCGTTCACTGTTAGTACTAAGGGCAGTAGAGTAGAGTGTGCAGAAGAAGCTCTGTCTCACATGGGCAGTTCAGTAAGTATCCACTGTACTGGGGGGCAGGGTGGAAATGAGTAGCCAAGTTACAACTTTACAGACTATGGTGATATCCTGAAGTTGTAAGGATGGCCTTGCATTTTCTTTTCAGAATACTTGATTAAACCTCTTAAAGGTCAGCCTATGTTCCTACTAGTAATAGAGGTGCTCAAGACTCAATTTTTAGTCTGATAATACTACTACCTAATTCTAGAGAACAGAGCTAAAAGCCTTACCTGAACTAGTAGTTTGGATTAATTTTGAATTGTCCTGTTAAAGTGCTTCTCTTTTGCACATACTCAGAGGTGACTAGGAAAAGATTCTTCTGAATAAGGGATGCAATCGGAGCTTTGGGAATGCATGCAGGGTGCAGTGTTTAGGTGGTACTGTCATGTCACTTAAACTAAGATAAGTGACCTGGATGGGGTTGGAGTAGACTGTTCTGGTGGTGCATGTACCGGACCCAGGTAAGGCACTTCACTGGAATGAGAGTTATTTCAGTAGTAGTTTTCATCTTTATCTGCCTGAAGTAAACATTAGGTGGCTGTACAGATTAGAGTGACTTTTTAATCACACTGAGCCTGTCCTGTGGTGTCAGGTTCTAGTGGGGACAAGAACTTGAACTCTTCTCCCAAGTAGTCCTTGGATTTGGTTCAAAGGACTAACAGTCAAGGAGGTATGCTGCACATAAGAGCCTCAAATTATGTAAGAATTTTAGCAAATGTTAAAAACTTAAAGCAAATGGATTACATAAAGCCCTACTTATAACTTTAAAATACTTATTTTTTTTTTAATTGACAGGTTTTCAGTGGTATCACACTGACCAAATTTGGAGGAATCATAGTACTGGCTTTTTCCAAATCTCAAATCTTCAAGATATTCTACTTCAGGATGTATCTAGCTATGGTTCTGCTGGGAGCAACACATGGACTAATGTTTCTTCCAGTTCTGCTTAGTTACATAGGTAAGATGTGACAATCTGCTCTAAAACACTTCAAATGACAATAGCTAGCTACATGTGGACACTTTCTCTCCAATTAAATGGAAAGGTTGCAGAGATAAAAAGCAGCACTGAATGTGCCTCTGTTCAAGTCGCAGGTCTGTTGGAAAACAAGGGGTGACGGGTGGCAGTGGAAGCTCACTGAACTGAAGCAACCACAGCTGGCCCTGTGTGGATTGCACTGTGCTGCTCTGCAAGGAGGCAGCTGCTGTGGCCCAACTGACAGCAGCATGATTCATGTCTCTTAACCTGGGGACAGGATGGTGGGTGGAAGCAACAAACCTGCTGTGGGACAGTGTTCCTGCATTTGCAGGAGTGATCTTGCTTTTTAGTAAGGATGGTCCAAATATTGTCCTCTTCAATTTGGGAATTCATGCCTACGGTGTAGTTTTTAAAAGCAGACTTTAAGCCTTATTTAAGGAGGTTAAGTGGGGATTCACCTGCTGCCCTTGCTGCTGCTGACAGCTATTAACAGCTGAGCAGAAGCATGTTTCTGAAGCAGCATTAACATAAAGCTGGACCTAGACTTGTGCATGCTTCTTGATGACCGACTGATCTGCTGTAATGTTGAGACTTTGTAATAACTCTTTTCTCTCACTCAGGCCCATCAGTAAATAAAGCTAAAATTCGTGCTGCACAAGAGAGGACCAGAGGTACAGAACGGGAGCGACTCCTCTTCTAGTTTTTAACAGTGTTCAGTGGACTCCATGAACTCTGGCTTAGGCCCAACTCTCTTAAGAACCAAAGTGCAGCAATGTTCTATGACATCACACTGTAACCATCACTGACTTGACTCCTGCACGGATTCAACTAGAAGATACCAGCTGCAGCTTTGGACATAGCTTTAAACTCAGGAAATGCTAGGTGTGGCTCACATAACAGTATTACTAAAACTTAGATGTGTTAACAAGATTACTGAAACACTTCTGTTTACAAGAGGTTTTTTTTTTCTTCTAGAAACCTAAACCAGCTGTATTGCAAGTTGAATAGTTTTTTTGAGGTGATGTGTAGGAGAATGGACTGCTAAACCACTGACACTAATTTTAAATGCAGGTCAATGCAATTTTTGTCTCTATTTTTAGGGGGAAGCCAACACAAGTTGTAATATTTTTAGTACTCTTTGCCAAAATGTCTTGTATATACTTTATTATAAAATAGCAATTTTGTAGTTCAAAAATCTACTTAAATGCAATAAATTAAGTTTATACATTTCAGTGGAAGTCTTTCAGAATGTTGTGGGCTTCATAAGAGCTTCTTCTCCAAAAACTTGTTTGAAGAAAGTGACATGTTCTTCACAGTGCTCACCTAAAGGGGGGGAATGCAAAATAGAAGTTATGTTATGTTAACTTTAAAACTCAAACTGAGAAGCAACACTGTGTACTTATGCTTAACCTCAGTTTAAAAGTACTAATTATTTAATGCTTTTGAGTAAAGGAGTTGAACAATTTTAAAGCAAGGGAATACTGAAGTGTCTCCAGTCCTTTGACAAGTATTCTTGTAAAGGAGCAGATGTCTGATAGAGTTCCTCTATCTAACCAGCAGATTTATATCCATGAGAGTTCTTTACTGTCAAGATGTGAGATCTTGGAGTGGCACTCTGTGCCGATAGGCTATCTGGTGATTAAGAACATGCTGTTGGTACAAACAGTTTAAATTTTTCTTTTTTTTTTTTTTTAAATGAGAGGAACTGTAGTGTAAAACAGGCCTTGGATTTTTGTGATCTGTGGAAAAACAACTGAACTCAAAGGTTTCTTGATCCAGTTCCTGGCTTTAGGAGAAAGCACTAATTAGAGATAAGGGCTTTACTAAACTAAGCAGTGCAAGCAACTGCAAGCCAAACAGGTTAGCTTAATCTGCAAGTTCTTTGGCTCAGTCTCTTCACTCCTGGGTGCAGTATACAAAGGAGTAAGACAACTTTGGAACTATGCCTAAAACTAAGCCTAAAATACAGACTAAAATGCACCAAGGGTTTTATTTTGTAATACAGACTCAGCTGGAGCAGAAGTGAAACAAGTCTTAGTTCTGCTTGCATAATGAGTATCTTGGTCTGCTTGTTGCTTACCTGGTGTGAAACTAGGGTTTCCTCGTAACCGCTGATTTCTTTGTTCAAAGAATCTGAATATCGTATAGAAAAGCATGTCATCTTCTGCTTGCTTTGCTGCGTCAAGGAATTTGCGGGCTGAAATGCTGTCGTGTCCTCCAATGCCCCTGATGAATCTCAAGGCAGCCAAAACTTGGTGTTTGGACAACAGAACTTCCACTATTTCATCATTTGCTGTAGAAAGTCTCTGTGAAGTCAATCACAGCTGTAAGACTTCTAACAAATGATTGAGATGCTAGTTAGTCACTTCAAGCTTGGTCAGGTAAGCTATTTGATAAGTCTAACCCACACATGACATGAAGTTACTATAGTATGAAATGCTTACTTTTAGCATGTCCAGAGAGAGCTGATGTGCGGGAGGGTAAATGCTTTCCAGGGACAGTAACAGACAAGCCTAGGGCAAAAGTAAGAAATAACCTTGAACTTCTGAAGACTTCCCACCTCCATCACTAGCTTATTGAAGTGCCTTGTCTTACATACCAAAGGCTTGGAGTCACTGAGCACATGGTACTGCAGAAACTGATGGAGCATGTAGAACAAGTTGTGTTGAACAAGGGTTTTGATGACCAGTTCATACAAGTAGTGCTGTGAATGCAGGAAGAAGACCATCAAAGGTAGGTCTCAACACCAGTCTTTACAATCTAGAAGGTAGTGTTGTATAGGACTTAAACACATGACTGAGACTGGTTTGAAACTGTAATTTCGTGGAGGTGATATACTTGGTATTTCATGTATGCAAGTCTTTTACCTGAACTGCAATCTGGAACTGGTTAAGCGAGCGAATGTACTCCATCAAGACTGCTATAGTGAACTTATGAGGTGCTTCCTGGACAAGAAACAAGTGTTAGGTGGAACTTGCATAGCTTCCCCCATTAATGACAACTCCATAAGAATGGGCATCAAAATACCCTAATCCTGATAATAAAGCCTTCCCCAGGCTATTTCAAGCAGTCAAGTTTGCTAGCACTTAACGTTAACTTACCTTCTTCTCTGTAAATACAGATAAAACATGTGTGTACATGTCAGACTGGTCAATGACCGCTTGAGTGCGGACTGGACGTTTCAGGAGTGGATTACTTCTACTCAGGCCTGCTTCTACCACCTAGAAGAAGAAAGCCTTTTTAAAAGAAAACTAGTGGTGTAGTACAGTTTTAGTCTCAGACTGTTTTTCCACGGGGAACATAATTATAAACATATTTTGTTACTACGCAAATTCACATCTGTGGTCAGGTAATACTAGATGCATTCTATTCAGTGTGGGCTTTCACATTAAAACTGCTTTTACAAGTTATATAAAAATGATGCTCCTATTTTAAGTCTCCAAGCCAAGAGATGAATCAATCTTACTATGTTGGCACAGGCATGCTGCTTTAGAAGGATTTTTAGCATGTGGCTGCACTAGGAGTTTTAGCAGAATTAAGGGCTGTATCTGTGCAGTGGTACAGTGTGCCATGAAATCAGTGGTTTGGAAATTATTTTGATAGTTATGGGTTCCAAGTTGCTTTTTAAGCTTTTACCCTCTTCCTGCTTTCAAGCACTGGGGTATGTTACTTGTCATACTGGAGATGAGCTATGCAGCATCTGCCACAGCAGAGCACTGAGTGGGAGTCTTGGTGCACCTTGCATAGTGGACCTTCTGCTGTGAGCCTGAGGCAGACAGGACCTCGGGGTAGGCCTGAATTCCCTAAGCAGGGAAGAGCAGGTATTTTGCCTTCACTGTGATGCAACGTGAAATGCAAATAGCATTGGCCTGTCTTTGTAAGCTGCTGTATCTAACATGGTTTACCATTGTATAGCTTTGCTCAGCTTCCAAGTACTTCTTATATTCATGATTCAGTTTGTCAAAAACAGTTGCAATCACAGACAGTGATCCCCTTTCTGGCTCACTAAGCACTGAAAAGATAAGAAAAAAAAAAGAGCTATGAGGAGAGATAATCAGGAGCTTAATGTTGCCTTTTTCAAAAGGTGATCTTTAAGCTTTATTCTAAATAAACACTTTCAGTCAGGTCAGATGTACTTAACTAAAGGAGTGGGGGAGAAGGAATTGAATTCTTTCATGTGGTTAAGTAATTCCTTTAAGAATGGTGACTGAGGGTAGTCTAGGTAAATGACATCTTACAGGACCAAGGTAGTTCCAGAGGTTATCTCAAATCTAAGAACAGCCCAGCTAACTTGTGTGAGCACTTATGAAAATGCAGTGTTGTACTTTCAAGATACAGACAAAACATGTGAACTTACTTTGAGAGCATACAGATAGGATAACCATTTTGCATTCTTTCCTTTGGAGAAGGAAATCCATTAGTTTTCCTTTATCTAACAAGAGGTTAACTACAGGTTCAAGTTTCACTTGAAGACTCCAGAGGTAACCTTGATTTGAAGGAGTAAAACAGAAGTGAATTTCCTTACACAGTATAGCCTAGGTATCCAACTTCTCCACCTTACATCTCAATTATGATTTATTTGCCTTCATCTATGTTTTAGAGCGGCATTACCCCAGAGAAGTTGTAGTAAAAATATGGTCATCTTCAGTTATGACTACCAAGAGTAGTCATCTTACTAGGTACAGCTGCTTAGTCATTGGTTTTAAGCTGCCTTGTGCACTGAGGGTAGAAACTATCCCCCTTTTGACACTAAGTATTGTTAGGGAATAGACTGCCTTAGCTTATTGAATTATTTGGCATATTGCCTCTTAGAGAACTTGTTTAGAAATGGCTTATATAGAGTTTACTCAGCATAAGTAAATTTGCTCAGCATAACTTCTGCAAGCTGTAAACCTTTGAACTTTCTGCTTCATTAAGTAAAAAAGGCTGCATAGTAGAGTCAGGCAGCTTGCCACTTACCTTCACTTGCACTGATGATAATATCAGGTTGAAAGACAATCCAAGAAGAAGAATCTAAATGTTAAAGTTCTAACATCCATAGTTAACACTGCTTCTAAACTTTTGCTACTAAATTCTCATTACTGTACTGAAGCAGATCCCATTAATGTCACTTAAACTTACTGTCACCTTTTCTTGTAAAAGGTCTTGAACCATATTCTTGGAATTACATCTTCAGTTCCATGGTGCACCTATTCAGTCCTTTCATATTTATTGGTCATTTGAAATGCACATATGGTATTGCGTTATACTAGATTTCCATATTTACAACTCGATGAAAGCATTACAGTCTCTTGGGAAGCATGCTCTTTTGTCTTAAAGTAAATATGCATAATCAGCTAAAGCCAGACTTAATGGGTCAAGGTAAGAAATGCTGGCTGCTTCTATGCTTGGTACATAGAATGAGGCTTTAGCAAGACTTAACACTTCTGGAGTATTGAAAGGATACAGAGTTTACATGGAACAGGAGATGGACTTGTCACAGAGGCTGGACCTACAGAAAAATTAACATCACGTGAAGAACAGTACTAGTCTGGCAGCTCTCCTACATGAACAAAATACAAACTGCAATCTTACACTGAAAAGGCAAGTATAGATTGTAATGTCTAGCAGTCATGTTACAGCACACAGGCAAAAGAGATATATCCATTTGTGTGAGAGAGATAATCTACATAGAAAATCTGACACTGGGAAGGCAAAGAAATTCTTCAACACGTGACTCTTTTGTTTTTCAGCTAAGTTAAACCATGCATGCAGAAGTATTCCATTTCTCTTACTATAATTCTACATAGGTTCCATTTGCTGTATTTATATGTAATCACATTAATTTTTTAAAAAGAGCAAGACTGGTTTGTACTTCTGATCCTAATCTTTGTTTAATACAAACCTCCACCTGCAGATTTCAGTCATACTTGCTATTAGTGACTTCACAATTCAGACGTTAGAGAGGTTTTATGGTGCAATTGTTCCTATAGAAGCATCTGCCTCTTCTGTAAAGAGAACCACACTGCTTTGCTGTATGTTACTGGAACTATGCTCAGACTATTTCTAGCTACTTCCAGCTTGAGCGTAATTATCTGCTATACTTCTAGGATGAGAATAGAAAGATAATCCAAGAAGAATCTAAGTGGTAAAGTCCTAATGTTGATCTTAAAGTTGCTTCTAAACTGCTCCTAAACTTGATTCTAGCTTAGATTATCTTTCAGCCTCTTTATGTTATTTAGGAATGGCTATGTAGCCATGATTTAAGCCAGAAAATCATGGAGTGCTTTTAAGTAGACACACAAGCTTTTATAGCTGGGGAAAAAAACCAAACCCAACACACATACCACAAAACAACCAAACAAAACCCATCACACCAAACAACTTTGCTTTTACAGTTCAAAGTACATGGGGAAGTATACATCTTAAACATCAACTCTTACTCTTCTGTAGTAGGCACAAGTTTGGAATGCATTTACACTCAATGCCTTATTACCTTCTTTCTTCTCTCACCCCCTCCTAAGTGTGTGTATATATATATAGTGTATATATAGTGTGTGTATATATATATAATAGAAATGTTAGTAACAAGCACCCTCAAAATTGAAACACTCTTGTATGCCAGCTGTTATATTTAGATAATCTTGGTAACAGTGTTAGGATATTTATTACATAGTAGTTTTACCTGCTACAGGTATTTGATAGGGTTGTATTGATCGAGGTGGAAGTACAAACTGATGGATTGTAGTAGACCCATCAAATTCTCCTTTTAGCTTGATGTCAAATATAACTGAAGTCTGCAATTGAGAAGAGGAATTACTATTCACAAATGTGAATTACCACCCATTTACATGTATTCAGGTCACTTTTCACTCTACCTTTCACTCTTGTTCAACTCAGGTCACTAATGCTTCTACTCAGTATGGACAACATTCTTATGGAAATTAGTTTCACTTCCAACGCTAATGAAACATGACTTCAATTAATGGTATCTACCCTATTTGGTCTGATTTTGTTTTCTGTATTTACACAGTCATGTTTACAGCTTGACCACAATGCTGGAGAATAAGTGCTCTGGGTAAAATGCTCAAGCGTAGAATTAACATGAATTATAACTGAAACATCAACTAACCACCCAAACAAGATAATGTGCTCCAGTTCTTGAAGCTGCCCAAGAGAAAATACAAGAAGCCAAAGTCTTTCCACAAGTTAAGAGCAAAGTACCATTTGAGCTTTACCACTGATCAAGCCTTGCTATTGAGACTACAAGCTAGCAAGTTTTACCTGTGCTACCATATGCATAAGATCATTTGTATTCATAGAAGTTTTTGCAGAACTGGGCCTTCAATAATTTAGTATCCAATTTAATTCTACCTCTTCATATAATGTCTTCA
The DNA here is from genome assembly GCF_036013445.1 of Caloenas nicobarica. Lineage (NCBI taxonomy): Eukaryota > Metazoa > Chordata > Aves > Columbiformes > Columbidae > Caloenas > Caloenas nicobarica. The sequence continues at coordinate 116,059,740 of NC_088246.1, read as the reverse complement.
AAGTCTACACAGTGCAGCATCAGAATATCACAGGAAAGTGACAAGAAAAAAAGTGTATGAAAAAACAGGCAGTGGCAAAAACCCTTAAAATGCTAGCCCAACAAGGTAAAAGGATAAGTCTGAATCTCTTAGGCCTTTATGGGTTTATTCCTGTAAAGACTCTGGCTTTTGGAAAAGGTAAGCATATGCAAAAATACTTTCTAAAGCTAACAGCCATCATTATTAAAATCTGCCATAACTTTAGAAGTTGAAGTACAATATAATATAAATAAACCACACCTCAGTGTCCTGATGATGGACTACCACCAAGTTATCCACAACATTCAGTGCAAACTTTCCAGTTCTGTTCAGCTTTAAAATATGTGTCTTCTTACAAGAGCCCTCTCTATGGGAACAGATGAGAAGAACAGGTCAGTAAGCCTGTTTTAACTAGAAAAGCAGATGTCTCTTCACATGAATTGCCACTAATATTCTTCATTTTGTTCTTACCTTGGTAAGTGATAGAGGACCACTTCTGCTCCTGTACTATTGGAAGTCCTTGAGTGATGCCTCAAATAGAGAACATAAAGCTGCCCATATCTAATGAGACAACAGGATTAAAGCATTAGTTTCAAGTAAGAGCTCTACCAGTCTGTTAGAGCCATACATTTAATCCTAAAAGAACAGATGTGAGATTACCTAAGTCAAGTGATCAATTAATTAAAAGTGAAAGACTAAAAGAGCACTCGGTAAATCACAATGCATGGCCTACTCATGCAAGTTAGGCATCTAAGAACTCTACCAACACATCAGTTCAAAAATGAAGCATTCTAAAAATTTCTCTACTAACAAAGAACAATTTCATGTGAGACTTCCCAGTTAGCTTCCCCTCCCCACCTTGCCCCAAAAGAGTTGTTGAGATGCTTTGTTCAAGGCAGTAACTGAAGCACCTTAAAGCAGTAGTACTGCTAAAACAAGAAACAAGCGCAACCATGTTAATGTTCTTGTCTTCTCTCATCCCCAAAACTGTCACACTGCTCCATGAAATGCTTGATTGGTTAGATACATACATTGTAGCCATAGCAATGTCTCTTTCAGAAAGGCTGAGCTTGGAGGATTTGGGTGCTGCTGGTAACTCAATTTCAAATTTTGATAGTTTTGACATTGTTCCACTCTGTTAAACAGGAAAAAAAAAAAAAAAAGAAATCCATTGTTAAGACTCCAAACAGAAAGGTCTCATACTTGACCTTTAACCAAAGGCTGCATCAATAGCACCCCCATGAGGTGAAGGATGGTGATGGCTGAAAAGAAAAAAAGGGTTAGACACTTTTTTCCTACTGTGATCCTAAACACATCCTTCCAGTATTCTAATTTTAGCAGCTTTATCATCTTGATTTTATAACACCAGCTTCAGCTAGCAAAACATTTCAATTTTAATTAAGTCAAGATGAATTTGCATGCAGATCCCATTTACAGTTGATCTCAAACAGCGGTTCTCTTAACCTCCTTTATCAAAACATATGCTCCAACTTTTAAATAAGTGCTTACTGGGAAGGGGAAAATATCAGTATGTCCTGCCAGTCACAATCTCCTTTCATTCCTGCTAACTCCAGAATCTGCATTACACTCAGCATATTCCTGCTCCCACCCAAGCTTTCCTCTCTCCTCTTCCTCTTTTCCTAAAGAATTTATATTCAAGCAAGTTTTCAGAGTTTCTGAAACTACTTCTGCAATTCACTTCCCATTCTCATTAACTCATTCCTGAGTGTGAAGTGTAAACACTACAGAAGTCTGCCCTTTGCTAGAGCTCTATTTTCAAAGATTATTTTAGTACAGTCCCATTTTCCATGAAATCTTTAAAGGTTACTTTCTGAACACAAAATTATTTAGCTTCAAGCTACAACTTGATGCAAAACGTTAAGGAGGGAGAAGCATGACCTAGGTCCTTAAAAATAAAGCTGTGAGAGGCTAGTAAGTTCCACCTCGCCACCTAAGAGAACATCATTTCAGGACAGACCCTACGCAAGATTAAACCAGGAAACCCATTTGAATAAGCTTCTTTTTAATCTCTTCCCTTAGACTACCAGAGAAACCTTCCTAATCCCTTGAGAGAAGGAAGACGAACTCTGTAGTTATTTTACTCATTTTTTTAAAACATCTTACTGCATGATTAACTCAAAACAGATTCTAGCTTTTACTACACACTTTTTCTAAGCCAAAAAGAAAAATATTTTCCCAGTAACCTTAAGTGTTATCCACAGGGAAGAACATTATGAGAAATAAATACTGTAAAAAAGCCCTCTAATGCTTGGGACAACAGCTGTTTCTTCAGTGCTGCCTTTTTTCTTTCTTTCAAATTCATCCACTCACATTTGGAAGGTGGTTGTTATGAGCACAAGTGAAAGGCCCTTAATTTTTCTTTATTACCACACTACAGAGTGCAAATGCCCATAGTTAAATTAAATAATATACCCTTCTTTAAGTGAAAAATAAAGATCTCTTGAAAGATATTTAAGTTGTCAAATACTGGGTCACTAATTTTTTTTTTTCTCCTTTCTCAAGGTCAACTGTCCAACTGGACACACCTCTTTCCAAAGAAGACATAAGAAAGAGCGCATTACTTAATTTTAAGCCATCACCTAGGAACTGCCTTATATATTTTTGCTTTGTGCTTTGCTTATTGTCGTATAAGGATGTGAACACATGCACCTCTTGGAAGAAATCCAGGAAAAGCAACAGAATATTTGAACAAAGCAGCAGCCTAAAAAAACCAGAAGCACACAAAATGAAAAGTGTGGAACACATGTCTTTACCTTGAAATAGAACGGCTGCAGGACGTTGCCAAGAACAGTGGTCGACAGAAGAATAACAGAGCTCTCTGGACAATACATGTACCAGTTGACATTAATACTCTGATTCTTCAGAAGTTTTAAACTTCGTTTCTCTGGTAATACCTGGAAACAAGGGATATTAGCGTTATAGTGCCATCAGGATTCCACAGCATCAATGGTACTACACAGTAGCTAGGACTGTTAAGCAAGAAACAGTTAAGTGTTAGGGCATTTGCAGCGCGAGAATTAAAAATCAGAAACCTGACAATTACAGCTTAGTCCCCAATTTACTATAGCTAAGGAAATGCACATCAAATTCTCCTCAAATGCTAATGAGCAGAAAGGTGCTGTGTCTTGCCCCTCATCCAGGTCTGGGTATAAGTTCTGTCCATAACAAAGAAAACAACTAGCTTTACACAACTAGTCAAGTTTTTATAAAAGTTATTACAATATCTCTGCTGCCTTCACTCCCCAGCTTCCTTAGTCTTTTAAGAACTAAGATAGTACATAAATTGATTATCTTCATTTAAATTTATTATCTTCATTTTGAGGGCTTAAATAATTATCTCCAAAAATATACTTATTTGATTTGATCCTTTGACCTGCAGGGTTGACATTCATGATCCTTTTAGGTGCCAAATGTATTTTTCCTCTCAATTAGCAGGAAATAATGCTGCTTTTTCAGTTACTTTCTTTAGTACTAGTTACTAGTAAGAGTAATTACGTGAAACACCATGTCTTAGCTCCAGGACCAGAACTATTGGGAAGCGCACAACTTTGGAGGAAGCTCATAATATCTCTCATCATGAATGTCAGAAAGGGCTATTCATTCACTAGGTTTCTTAAAAGCGTATGCTAAAGTAATTAGACAAACACAGAGGAAATCAGACAATGAGACTAACACAGGAGCAAGCTGCCAATTTGCAGAAAGATGTCACTATCTAGTAAATTATTTGTTCTTTGCTGCATTGTAAGCATGCACACATCCTCCCCAATGCCAATTTGTTTTGCATTAAGTGATACTTCACATTAGATTTAGATACTCATTTCCATACAAGCCAAGAGCATTTACTAATCTAGAGTTCTCAAGGCTTGATTCAGTACTCCTTTATACAGGGCCTTTGTTAGCTGTGCTAAATAACCTGTTAATGATTAATTCCCTCTGCCCCAAAAATGTATTTCTCTCAAAGAAAAATAATTATAATCTACAAAAAAACCAGCAGAATTTATATTTTTGTTTTAGTAGTGCACTTTCTCAATTAGAGAGTTAGAAGAAAGGAATTAAAAAATACTGTCACAAATTTACATTTTCAAATCTCTAAATATGTCCTACAGGAGTAATTTGTATTACCTGGTACAATTCGATTCCTTGATCTGTGATGAAGACAATTTCTGTAGAACTTGTCCAGCAGAATCCTAAAATATTGGCATTCTTTGTCTTTTAACAAACAAGCAAACAAACACGCTTTTACTTGGAAAAAATGAACTATTCAGATATGCTAATATTACTAAATGAAGAACGTGGGATCAAGGGCAATTCAGTTATCCAAACACTGGAGTTAACGCTTTTGGCCACCCAGCATGCATCAGCTACTTTTGTTAAGACTCATAAAACTATGTATTGACACAACTACTGTAGGATTTTGGGCAGCGTGTAAGATTTACAAGTTTATTACACAGTCAGATTTTATTTATACAGCCAAGTTCTTCTGGTCCAAATCACGCTGCCAATTCAACCAATTCCTGACATGAAAAGACGGTTCCTTCTGTGGACAGAAATCAAAAACTAAGTGGACATATTTGCAGTGACTTGACTCAGAACACTACCATAAATGCTTTGCTAGAATGGTTTACTCAAACACATAATCCTGAACAACAAAGCAGAGAGTGCTTTAGCTTTCAAGTCTACAGGAATAAAGGGATCTGTGCAAATCAGATGTTTAGCAACTTATTTTAGCATTCTATTACCCCAAAATGTAATTTATCTTAGTTAGAAGTTGGAAAGTACCAAACAATGACAATGGTACTTGTTTCTCATTTAAAAAAATCATCAAAAAAACTAGAAGGGTTGTTTAAAAATACCAAACATAGTCTGCAAAATAGTAATATCTTATCATCACTGATCAGTGAAATCAGGGTAAAACCTCCACATTAACATATCTGGCATTTGTATAATTACTGTCCACTGGTTTTGTATCATCAGCACTTTGTCTCTCCTCTCCTTCCCCAACCTTGACTTTTGTTGCCTCCACAGCATTTCCAATCCTTTCTAGGAAAGAAAGTGACTGGACCAGGAAGTTTTTAATGCTATTGTTAATACCTGTTTGTTTACCTCAATTCAGATGGATAGTAGCGACTACATATCTCATTTACTTCATGTTAGTGTTTTGGAAGGTATCCCAATGAGTTCTCTTGTAGAGTAGAGGCCACCAGCGTAAGTAACATTAGAGTTTCACTTAAGCATATAAGTTTTGGACATTTAACTTACCTTACATTCCTGTGTATACTCTAGCTGAGGGCTATCTGGAATAAAATTCAAAAAATCCTGCAAAAATGCCCATGAAGTATGTTAGCAATTATGATGCGCAAACGAGATACATAAATAGACACAAGAGAATAGATATTAGTTTATCAAATTGTTTTGGTTTAAATATATAGACACAAGAGAATTGATATTAGTTTATCAAATTGTTTTGGTTAAAATATATAGAAGAAAAAATTACTATATTCCACTTCACCCCTGCCAGGGAATTCTTTACAGAAGTTGGCTCCCCCACACTTTTTCTTAAATGATGACACTAGCAAGACAACAATGTTGCCTGTTCAGCCTCTCAGCATGACAGTGGAATTTTCACTACAGCTGTTATTAGCCATCAGTCCTCTTGAACATTTGTCTCAGGCTTTTACTCTGGTACTGTCAGTATTAATAGAAGATTTCCAGCTCCAGTTCCCTGTCTATCTGCAGGGCGTAGGTTTCTTACCACACTCTTCAAAGTTCTCTGTACAGCCAGTATCTTGTTCCCCAAGGAAAACTTGATGCACTTCACTTCTCCTTTGTCTTCCATCCTATACAGAAAGAAAAAGAAGTTATGGAAGTATCATCTAAAATAGTTTCCCCCAGAACTCTGTAATATACCCTCAAAAAGACAATGATCGGGGGGGAAAGTGTAATGCAAATGCTTTTGTATACAACACGAGTGTTGCCAGACAATTACAGGATTCAAAACTCAGACTGGAGATAAAGGCAGTTCATTCTTCAGAAGTCCTGCACATATCTGTTACAGAAACATAGCTAAGGCTGCACAAATTAGCACCTGAAGTTACTACAAATGCTCAGCTCTGTTGGCCTATGATGTGGAATCGAAAGACTGTGGGACTACTCAAATCTGTGTTCTCAGTTCTGTCTCAGTGAGCCTGGAGCTCTGTGACACTCACCAACATCCTGCAATCGGGTCCTTTACTTCCAGAACTACTGCTAATCGACACCAGCCCACTTGCCTCCCCATTAGGACACACACTTTAAAAGAATTTCTGATGTTAAAGGGGGAGCGAGGCTACTTTCACACTACTTGAAAGAATAAAAAATGTATTCTTACCAAACAAGCATCAGTACAATTGGCATGAATAAAGTAGTACTACTTCCAGTATGCATTATTAAGTCCAGACAAAGAGAGAACTAGATAGTCAGGCAGAAAAATTGTGGAACCTACTGAAGTTCACTGAGTATTCTCTCAGGATTTGTGACAAAGGTAGTCCAAAAAAAAGTCAAATAAAACCAGCAACTTTCAGGATAGGCCCTATGTAATACCTGACAGATCACAGTAAACACACTTTGAATGCAAATTGCTTTATCCATATGCGGATTGAAGCCACCTTCGAGCAAAAGAATTTTTCCTTACATATGGACAGCAGAGTGCAAAGAGCCATTGCTCTTAACAGAGGCATATATAAAATAGTTTTCTAAAGATAAAGTTTCATTGGAAGTACTGCTGTCCAATTCTGAAAAAACCTCCCACATTTCAATAAAAAATGGAAGATATAAAAGACAATTTAGATTAAACAAGAAACAATGCAAGAAACGTAGGGAACACTGTGCTTGAATCATAGGCATAAAATTCAAAAATTACAGTTCTCTACACATTTAAGTTTACTTCATTTTGTTTAACTTGCTAAATAGCATCCTTGAAGAAGTTATTGCTGTTGTAGGAATCACCAGTTTGAATCTCCATATTCTACTACATGCATAGCATGTTTTAATAAAGCATTGCTGTTAAAAAAAAAAAAAAAAAAAAGCCACAGCCTAATAACTTCCCCCCCCGGAAGACTATAAATTCATGAGGGCAAAGCATGCCATCTTAATTACAAAATTTTGTCTAAGAAAAAAAAATCAAAATATGATCACAACTGCTTGTAAATTTTACGCCTAAACTGTAGTATATCAGTATTAAGTACCATGTAATTTTAAGACTACAGAATTCCATCCCAAGACAAAGATAAAGGTGCCTTACCTGAAGGAAATGGGATTTTTATCCTCCAAACCTTTAACGACAACTCCTGTAGCTCCTCCAGATCGAACAGCAAAAACCTATTTAAAAAAAAAGTGTTTTGAACACATTTGTAGTTTATTAAAAATCATAACCCCTTAACATGCTTTCTTTTCTATAAGCCACACCTTTAATTTTTTTACTAGACATCGTTTTTGTTCTTGTACAGATCTGCCAGCTCATACTGAGATTCAGTAAGTAACCAATTCCTTTCTCTGGAGCTCCAAGTTTAATTGGAGTTTGGAGTTGACAGGTTTACAATGGTACTGTAACAGTCTTGTAGGCATATTCTGAACTACTGGGCACATTAAAACAGTAAAAGTCTGTATAAGCTCTCCTTTTTAATTTTTTTTTTTAATATATTCTTATTTTCCTAAGTCAGGTACTGGCACAAGTATCTGAGACATCAGGGCATTGTTTAAAACAAAATCAGTTTGCGGACTGGGAAGCAGCGTAACTCAGTGACCCAGAAGCTTTCTCTTGTCAGAACACGTTCTTAGATAGGAATAGTTTAATAATAATCTGCAGTTTTATCTGTACCTGAGAAGTTTCAGCCGACTTGCACTAATAACTTAAAGAATTCCTTTAGCACAACGGCACATACATATGTATAAAACCTGCAAGAGCTATATGGCTTATTGAGCTGGAATAAGGTAACATTAAAAAAGTTATGCTCTTACAAATTATAACTGGCTTAGAAAAAGAAAGTCAGGCAGATGCCTTATTTGTACTCATTGTACATGTAGAAGCACTAGACAAGACAGATCTGCTCTCAGAATAACAGATAAATTGTTTGATTACATTAGGTATACTACTGGTGCAGCATGCTCGTGCAGAAATACAGGTGTCAAGACTATAAAATGCAAACAAGTCCACAGCCTTACCAGAATGACAAATACTTAGTTTAACTACTTCTAATATTGATGTAGATAGAAAATGAAGGCAAAACTGTCTTAATCTTTGTGAGGTGAGAAGACAGCATGGACAGATCTCTCAGAAGGACGTTCATCTGAGAAACAGTCATTGGTTAAAAATGGTTTAGAGACACACCAGAAATGGAACAATTTTAAAGTAGCAAAAGACCACAGAGAATTAAATTTCAGCTTTAGTTGAAAATAAGTTTCTTTCAAGCGAACTCTTAACAACTAGTTTCTGTGTAGTTACGTCACATCCACACTATGATACAGTGTCTCCTGGCAGGCATGTTTAAGTAATCTTAATTCAACTTGCCCTCAAAACCTAAGTAAAGGATTATGGTTTATAAAGAGAAAGGACACCACTAATTCTGAACAGAGTGCAATAGCAAGAAACACATCCCAGAAATACTCGCCCATCTCCAAATATACCACTAATCATGTCCACACCTCACATGGTGAATCATGACATTTATATGGATAATAAAGCTTGAATGTTTCAATTCTGTGAATGCTGAGATCACAGAATAGTTACAGAAATTAGACAGCGAAACATATCCACATCTATATAAGCTTCATGAGAGACTGTGGATCTTTGAGTTATACTGAGTTGAATACTCAGAAGCCCACAGAGATATTTAAGGTGAAACACGCTTAAAAGAACAAAAGCCAAGAAACAAAAAGCAAAGCATTGACTCAGGTCTGAGCCACAAGTAAAGCTTCAAGTATTTATTTTTATGAATATACTGAACTTTAAGAATTTAAAAAGGAAAAAAAAAAAATCAGAGAAATGAAGTGACACACTGAAATGACATAGTCTGTCAGTAATGTTGGGACATTTGGAACAGAAAGAAAGAGCGCTGACTCTGAAGAATTACAGGAAGACAGCAGTGAAAATAAAGGCTGGTGAAATTCAACCTAATAAATCTATGTTGATGCATTTGAGGAAAAAAAAGTTACTACCATCTCTAGCAAGATGACGGGTTCTGAGCCAGCACCCAACAGCACGACCTCGCACCATAGCAGTACCACAGAAAGAGAACAACCAGCCTCATCTCAGCAGCCGAGGAAAGGGGACAAAACCAGCCCCTGGCATGAGCCTCCAGGCCCCTCTGCTCGGAGAGGCAGCCGAGCAGCAGCGGGAAAGGCTGAGGCAACGGGCCCGAGGCCGCCACTCCAGCCCGGAGGCGGTGTCCAGGAGCCGCCGGCCGCTCGCTCACCCCGGCCGGCTGGGGGCTCGGCACCGGCACAGGGCAGCGCTCTGCCCTCACCCGGCCCCGGGAGAGAGGGCAGGGAGGAGGGTGGGGGGTCGCGATACGGTCGCGATACTGAGGAAGCTTGGAGGAGACTGAGACTGACTAATGTTTATAAATATGTAACGGGTGAGTGTCACGAGGATGGAGCCAGGCTCTTCTCGGGGACAACCAATGATAGGAAGGGGCAACGGGTGCAAACCGGAACACAAGAGGTTCTACTTAAATATGAGAGGAAACTTCTTCACGGTGAGGGTGCCGGAACACTGGAACAGGCTGCCCAGGGAGGTTGTGGAGTCTCCTTCTCTGGAGACATTCAAACCCCGCCTGGACACCTTCCTGTGTAACCTCACCTGGGTGTTCCTGCTCCGGCGGGGGGATTGGACTAGATGGTCTTTCGAGGTCCCTTCCAACCCCTGACATTCTGTGATTCTGTGACAACACCGTGGGTCGACGAGCACCCCCCCCGGGCGGCCTGTCAGGACGGGCAGCGCGGCCTCCCGCCGCCCCCGCGGAGAGCGCCCGCTGCCGCCGCCGCGCCCACCTGCTTGTTGGCCTCGTCGAAGAAGACGCAGTTGACGGCGTTGGCCTTCTCGAAGTGCACGGGCCGCGAGCACAGCGCCAGGTAGCAGCCGCCCTCCGCGGGCCTCGCCCGCCCGTCTCCTCCTTCAGCTCCTCCCGCCGCTTCTTCCTCCCCCGCCGGCGGCTCGCGGCTCATGGCGGCGGCTCGAGCCACCCGGCGCTAAACGGTCCCCAACGAACACCTCTCGCCGCCCGGCCGGCCGCTTCCTGTTTACACTCCCCCCGCACGTGACGCGAGGCCGGCCCTGCCTTAAAGGCGCAGGACGCGGCGGCACCGGCCGCAGGAGAGCGCGCGGGGGGAACGCGGCTGCCGGCGGCCCCGGGCTGACAGAGCCCCGCCCCGCGCCGCCCCGCCCTCGGGCGCGCGGGGGGCGGGGCATTACGGGTCCCCGCCCACTCCGCCCCTCCCTTCGCGGCCCCGGTTCGCCTGCGCGGGAGGCGGCGCTTCCGCGTCATGAGGCGGCCCCGTGTGTCGGGCTGCGGCATGGGGCTTGTTGCGGGCCGGTGTCGGGAGCCAGAACTCGCCCGGAGGGAGAACGAACCTCCTAACGAGGCCGGAACGGCAGCGCGGGGCCTGCGCGGGGCGGCGCCGCTTCCAGCCGCAACCTGGAGCCGCGGGTTCGATACCGCCCTGCAGCGCAATGTCACGCTGAAATCCTTCCCTGTACCTGGGAAAGGCCTCAGGGACAGCCGGTGGCTTTGGTAGGAAGGAAAATACTTACAGTGGGACATGCCATACAGGAGGTAAATACAGTTGACCCAACCTTTTATAGTGTTTTCTCAAAAAAAAACCCACGCAAAAAACTTTAAGTGGGAGGAGGAAGCAACTGCCTCACCACGCTGCCTTAACTTGCTCTTTGCCTCATCAGGACTGAAAGGCAGACGCTATTGATTATTGATACTGGTTTTGTGCATGAAACTGCTTTTTAGTGGCCATGGTTATAAAATAGATCGGAAAGGGAAATTAAACTCATACTCTGCAAACAGTCCTTATTTCAGTAACAGTATTAATAAAGCATTAATGAAGTTAAAGTCTGGGTTGCTTCTCAGCATTTATGCTTCTTGTTTGTGTTTTACTTTGAGCAATAAACTAGCAAAGTTATGGGGTTTTTTGTTGATGATGCACTGGCTAATGCCTGAGTTCACTAGTTGCAAAACCTACAGTATAATTTGGAAATTGTGTGAGAACATAATCAATTACATATTTGTTTATTTGCTATCAGGTTCAGAAAGCGAAATGAAAGAAATAAAAATATGTGGGGGAGGGGAAAGGGGGAAATGATACCAAATTACAAGTCTTCAGATTAGACCAGAGTGGCACAACTTAGTACAGGAGAAAGACAAATTTAATTACCAGATACTGACACAGTATCACACAAACATCTGCTTGCTGACTTGTGACTCAGTCCAACTGCAATAATTTCACATCAGACTAGAGAAACTCAAGTCACAACTAGGAATTGCAACAAGCTATTTGTTCTGCAGAACAGGACCCCCATGTGTGACCAAACAATTCTATGTTAGCTAGAAAGGGCAAGTATTTCCAGAGCTATTAGAGTACAGAATCACAGAATGTTAGGGATTGGAAGGGACCTCGAAAGATCATCTAGTCCAATCCCCCTGCCAGGGCAGGAACACCTAGGTGAGGTTACACAGGAAGGCGTCCAGGCGGGTTTTGAATGTCTCCAGAGAAGGAGAATCCACAACCTCCCTGGGCAGCCTGTTCAAGTGTTCCGTCACCCTGACTGAGAAGAAGTTTCTTCTCAAATTTAAGTGGAACCTCTTGTGTTCCAGCTTGAACCCATTACCCCTTGTCTTACTGTTGGTTGTCACCGAGAAGAGCCTGGCTCCATCCTCGTGACACCCACCCTTTATATATTTATAAACATTGATGAGGTCACCCCTCAGTCTCCTCCAAGCTAAAGAGCCCCAGCTCCCTCAGCCTTTCCTCATAAGGGAGATGCTCCACTCCCTTAATCATCTTTGTGGCCCTGCGCTGGACTCTCTCCAGCAGTTCCCTGTCCTTCTTGAACTGAGGGGCCCAGAACTGGACACAATATTCCAGATGCAATCTCACCAGGGCAGAGTAGAGGGGGAGGAGAACCCCTCTCGACCTACTAACCACCCCCCTTCTAATACACCCCAGGATGCCATTGGCCTTCTTGGCCACAAGGGCACAGTGCTGGCTCATGGTCATCCTGCTGTCCACCAGGACCCCCAGGTCCCTTTCCCCTACACTGCTCTCTAACAGGTCATTCCCCAACCTATAATGGAACCTGGGGTTGTTCCTGCTCAGATGCAAGACTCTACATTTTTCCTTGTTATATTTCATTAAATTTTTCCCCGCCCAACTCTCTAGCCTGTCCAGATCTCGCTGGATGGCAGCACAGCCTTCTGGCGTGTCAGCCACTCCTCCCAGCTTGGTGTCATCAGCAAACTTGCTGATAGTTCACTCAATTCCCTCATCCAAGTCATTGATGAATATATTCAACAGTATTGGTCCCAGAACTGACCCTTGAGGCACTCCACTAGATACAGGCCTCCAACCAGACTCTGCCCCATTGACCACGACTCTCTGGCTTCTTTCCTTCAGCCAGTTTGCAGTCCACCTCACTACCCGATCGTCCAGTCCACACTTCCTCAGTTTTGCCGTGAGGATGCTGTGGGAGACGGTGTCAAATGCTTTGCTGAAGTCAAGGTAGACCACATCCACTGCTCTGCCATCGTCAATCCACCTTGTTACGTCTTCATAAAAGGCTATGAGGTTGGTCAAACACGACTTCCCCTTGGTGAAGCCATGTTGACTGTCCCTGATGACCCTCTTATCCTTGATATGTCTTAAGATGGCACCAAGGATAAGGTGTTCCATCACTTTCCCAGGGATGGAGGTGAGGCTGACCGGTCTATAGTTGCCCGGGTCCTCCTTCTTGCCCTTTTTGAAGACCGGAGTGACATTTGCTTTCCTCCAGTCCTCAGGCACCTCTCCCGTTTCCCAAGACTTGGCAAAGATGATGGAGAGCGGTCCAGCAATGACTTCAGCCAGCTCCCCCAGCACCCGCGGGTGCATCCCATCTGGACCCATGGATTTATGGATGTCCAGATTGCTTAATTGCTCCCTAACCCAGTCCTCATCAACTGAGGCAAACTCCTCCATTGCCCTGCCTTCCTCTGGGGCCTCAGGGGTATGGGGCTCCTCAGGACAGCCTCCGGCAGAGTAGACAGAGACAAAGGTGGCATTCAGTAATTCTGCCTTCTCTGTATCTTCTGTCACCAGGGCACCCACCCCATTCATCAGTGGGCCTACATTGCCTCTGGTGTTAGTTTTATCTGCCATGTATTTGAAGAAGCTCTTTCTGTTGTCCTTGACCCCTCTCGCCAGGTTTAACTCTAAGGAGGCCTTAGCTTTCCTAGTTGCCTCCCTACATCCTCTGACAACAGCCTTATATTCTTCCCAAGTGGCCAGCCCCTCCTTCCATGATTTGTAAACCCTCCTCATCCACTTGAGCTTGCCCAGCAGTTCCCTGTTTAACCACGCAGGTCTCCTGGCTCCCTTCCTTGACTTCCTGCGCGTCGGGATGCTCTGATCTTGATAGAAGCTGTCCCTGAATGTTAACCAACTATCTTGAGCCCCTTTACCTTCAAGCAGCCTTGCCCACGGGATTTCCTCCAGCAATTGTTTGAACAGGCCAAAGTCGGCCCTGCTGAAGTCCAGGGTTGCAATTCTGCTCGGTATTCTGCTCCCACCACAGGAGATTCTGAACTCCACCATCTCATGGTCGCTGCAACCAAGGCAGCCCCCCACCTTTACTGCTTCAACCAGACCCTCCTTGTTAGCGAGGACGAGATCCAGCAGCGCACCTCTCCTAGTCGGCTCCTCCACCATTTGCATCAGAAAGTTATCGTCAATGCACTGGAGGAACCTCCTAGACTGAGGCTGGCTGGCTGAGTAGTCCTTCCAGCAAACATCAAGGTAGTTAAAATCCCCCATAACAACCAGGGCCTGTGACTGTGAGGCCACGCTCAGCTGCCCGCAGAAGGCCTCATCAACTTCCTCACCCTGATCTGGTGGCCTGTAATAGACTCCCACAACAGTGTCACCCCTGCCAGCCTGCCCCTTAATTCTCACCCACAGACTCTCAACTCGCTCCTCAACCGCACCTGGACAGTACTCTATACATTGTAGCTGCTCTCTCACTTAAAGAGCAACTCCACCACCATGCTTGGCTGGCCTGTCTTTCCTGAGAAGGACATAGCCATCCATGACCACATTCCAGTCATGTGAGCTGTCCCACCATGTCTCTGTTAATGCCACCAGATCATAATCTCCTGACCGAACGCAGGTTTCTAACTCCTCCTGCTTATTCCCCATGCTGCGCGCATTGGTGTACAGGCATTTCAGGGAGCGAGCCGAGTACACTGATTTCACCCTAGGGGCCTGAGGGGCCTCTCGGTCTTTATCGATTCCAGCATGCTGCCCCACTGATGCAAGCCCAGCTACAACCCCATCCCCCTTCAAATCTAGTTTAAAGCCCTCCAAATGAGCCCTGCTAATTCCTGTCCCAGCATCCTTTTACTCCTGTGGGATAAACCTTTCCCACCTTTACCTTAAAGTTTGTAATTTTTTACAAAATAAAAAGTTCTTTGCGTGTTAGCCGGAAGTTTAATTAATCCAAGGTCAAAATTTAAGAAATTCTACTGATGTTATGTTTAACCTTCTATGACTTCCCTACAGGACAGCAAGTACTTTCTGTAATTGCAAAAGGAATATTAAGATAGTAGAAAACCAAGGTATAGGGGAGGGGAAGGGGGAGGCGGGACAGAAATCAGCAAAATATATGAAGACACAACTTGAAACTATTGTGATAGTTTCTGAATTGGCCATTAGAATAACCATAACATCAGAAAAGTTAATGGCTTAGTTAACAATGAAAAATCTGTATTTACTTTAAGTGATTCTATTTGGTTAATAACAATCCTAGAACCTTTTATTTCAAAGTCCAAGAACATACATTAGCAACTTTTTCCTTGTTTTCAACTACCTGATGAAGTTCCTAGATGTTTTAAAATCTCAAAACAAATTCCTGAGCCAGTTTTACTGCTGGAAGTGGAAAAATGTTTAGGCAATATAATCAGGCCCAGTAGCTTTAAATCACAGACTTGAGGACCATTGGTTGTTGGGGGTTTTTGTATGTTTGTTTTTTAAAATCAGTGCTAGGCATATTTTAGAAATTACAAATGACAGTAACAACTTAAGCTTCCATTCAAGCACAATGATAGAAGCAGGCTCCTCTGTTTCAGATGATGGCTCAAAACCCACCACCCCCCACTTCCCCTTCTTTCTCCTCTCTTCCCCTCACTTAATGCAAATATCCTTAACAATCAACATCTTTCCTCGACAAGTACATTGTGAGGCATTAGCAACTACTTTGAGATTTTTCCTCTAAGAAATGGTAAAGTATCAAAACTTGTAATAAGCCTGGAATAGGACTATGCTTTTTAAAAGCCTTCTCCTCTGAACACTTTGAGGAAGATCGGGTTGTATTTGCTTTCACTCTTCCTGAAGGGGTTAAATAACTGTAGCACCTTGCTCTCAGTACCTAAGTCTCTTCTTTCCCTGATATCATTATTTTGGGCAACTGTTTCACCAAGCAATTAGGAATAGACTTAAGTCTCCAAAAGATGTCAGTTCCTTTATTTCAAAAGCAAGATGTAAATGCAAGATAATTGTCCCATTTAGAAAAGGGAAGAGGATCCAAATACTGGAATGAAACTGGCAAAAACATCAGGTTTGTTTACTCCTTACATGGTACCCACCAAAATAGTAATTCTTCTATTGTTACAGTGAACTAGGGTAGTCCTAGCCTAACACTGCCTCAGTGCACTAGTGAGGATCGATGAAGGCCTGTACAATGCAAAGAACCACACAAGAATCCCACCAGATCTTAAGCTTTTACTTCACCATCAGTTTTCCAATTAAAAAAAAAAAAAAAAAAAAAAAAAAAAATCAGTTTCACAGCACACTGTGAGAACAGTAGCAACACTATATTCTGCTTGATAAAGAGCAGCATCAGAAACAGCAATCAGTTAAAAATAAGCTGATCAGAATTTCTTAATTCCAAACTATCCCGCTACATCAGTGCATCTTTAAATGTGTTGTTTTGGAGAGAAACACTGCTGGATTTTTAGAACTTCCTAAAATAAAAAGACTAACATTAAGAATAAAAGCATGAGGAAAAAAACCAAAAATTTGAGTATTCTTTTTGCTCTTGTAAGCAAAAGCTTCATTTAAAGGTAACGATGATCAATAATTAGTTTTCATGGTCTATGATTATCTTCAGAGTACAAATGTTTGATGCTTTACCCAGAATTTCAGTTATTTTTTGTTTGTTTGTTTGCACCTAGTTCTTGGAACCATTTGTTTATTAAGTCTGAAGCTAACTGAACTTACTCTTTGTTATGCAGCTTGGATGCAGCTCTTGGGAATTCCTGGCATGTCACCAAGAAGTCCTTTGCTGGTTGGATTCAAATCTGTTTCTCATGTAATATCCAACTGTATTTACAGAGATAAATAAAGCCACATTCCATGTGCTTCAAATGAAAAGGTCCAGACTTTTGCATATATAAAGACATTGGTTTGTTAACAGTTTCATACAACTGCAGCACATAGTTTGGCTTTTCATTTTGCTCTTGGTGGAGAAGGATGAAAGGTTCACTGACATTGTGTCACAATTGTGACACAATTTCTAATTATTTTTTCAATAAGCAATAGAGATAAAAAAAAAAAGGGGAGACTCTCCTAGTATGGTTTCCCACTAAATACTTCAGATGATCTAGGTAATTTTTTGTTTTTTAAACTAAAACATACAAGCTCTGAATCATGCAAAATATGACCACCTCAGCTACAATAGTCTAACGTAACTGGGCAATTGGTGAAGTTGTCAGACCATCCGAAGAGGTAGTGACAGTCCATTCTCACAGTGCCAGCCTGACGTGGGCTAAGTTAAAAAAAAGAAAACAAAACACTGAGGCATCACCGTATGTTCGCTCTGTTTTCCATTTTGGTGTTCCCAGCCAACCACTCTCTCTTGACATTGGCAGTTGACATTTACCACTGCACCAACATAGTTAGAAGCAGTAAATTTGTGTTTCATTTCGTTAGCAGCTATATACTCAGTGCTATTCAGCATATATAGGTGGGTCTCCATCGCCTGAAAACACTGACAGTTTCTTTCCATGATTCTGCACGTGATCTTCATTCATCTTCTCCAAAGCTTCAATCTAGAGAGCCAAAAATAAATCCATGCTGAAATCATAAAACCACACTGGCACCAGAATGTTTCTACATGTTGTTAAGAGGTAGCTACTGATGACTGATAGGTATATACAATATCGATATTTCAGTGATTCAGTCACATGTATGGGGCAATATACTTTGGAAGTACAGCTTGAAACATCTCAGCAAGTTAGTAAAATGAGTAGCGCTTGTTTATAGTTTCATGCTACATAACCAAAATGCACAACTTGCAGGGAGGACTGGATGATTCTTAAGACTTCAGCTGTATTCCCCAAAGTACAGAGGTGTCCCTTTCTCCAGCTCTGAACACCTCTACTGTAACTCAGCCAATCCATCAGCATTGGAGAAATTCCAAGTAATACTAAGAAAACAAACCCAATGCAACCATTTTTAATGGTGCAAGTTGAAGACAGTTATACTTCAATGGTTTGTGCAATCAAAACAACACAGTACAGTAGCTTATTTTGATCTTCAGATTGTTACATTTAGATTACTTCCTCTGGCACTCCAGGGGAGATAATTTTAGTTACTAGCAACTAAAGTCAAAGCCTGAACTTTGAGGACGGGCTGCTCAAATTCACTTCAATGTAAACAGCAGTGTCTTTCCCATAAAACTTATAAGCACAAAGGATGATATAAAACAGTACCCCTCCACTCCCCACCTCAACGCTCACACCAGAGTCAGTGAGGGAATTATTTTTTGCTTGATTAACTGATACATAAGGATCATGGAACAGTGACATTGTGCTCCTTTTTCTCTCTTCCTCACTTTGGGGACCTACCCCAAGAGGTAACTAGTTTCAAGCTCCCACAAGCTACATGCTGGACAAGCATAAACCTAAACTATCATTAGGAATTAAGTAGCTGGAATTGCCATGTTGCCCTTACTTTAATTAGTGAATACAGATTATATATCTGATATCAGGATGCATGCCTTGAGGAGTTACAGCCAAAATTTGAAAATTAAAAGCCAAAGGTGACCCAAGATTCCTAGTCCATATTTACACTACCGTGATTTTAGGCTTGAAAACTGAAAATGCAAGCTAAAACTTTTAGTTCAAGTAACTTAAAATCTAAAACATGAAAAATAAGCAGTAGAACATTTTTTAACCTAGCTTTCCTTTCTCTGAACAACCTTTAACATATGTAAGGAAAGACAAAGGTAGCTTTTAAACCAAAATAGATCACTAAATTTTCCTTAAGGGTGAAAGAAGCCATTACATGCAACATGAAGCCTTTTATACTTGGGAGCAGGAACGGTGGTGGAGAGGTCTGTCAATCTGAGTTTCTGAAATGTTTTTACTAGGTTGAAATAATCAAGTTTTGAAAGAGACATGCAGAATGATTGCTGAAACACACACACACTAATTGTATAAGCTACACATGCACAGTTAAGGTATTACAACAGCTACTATAGCTAACCAAATTAAAACGTTAGACACAAAGATATACCTCTGCTTGGAAGTCTACTTCATTGTCAGCTGTAATATTTAAACCTGAGACAGCATTGAAGAGTTCGCGCTCATTAAGTGCTTCTGCCACACCTGCCTTCTGGAAGAACTAGTCAATATAAAAAGTACACATTAAGCACTACTACACAAACCAAAATACTCTGTTTCCTTCCCCAAATTACAATTACAATATTTAGTTAAAATGAAATTTTTGCTTTTGTTGACCTACAGATAAAAATAACTGAAAGAAGATTTAAATTTCTGTGGTACTGTTTCATTCTTTCACTTTTTTTTGCTTTTGGAGAACACCATCAGTACAGACAATATGCAAGAGTAACCATATATATATATATAAAAATAAATATATGTGGTGGTGATTCGTTTTTTATGGAGTTGTATTGGTTGATTTTTAGTTAGCTCTGAATTTTATCTTTGAAAACATTCAGTATAAACAGAAGACTGTCAGATGAAGAGGTCTTACCTGTGCAACATTCCTACAGTCTCTGAACAAAAACTCAAGTCCATGAGGATGGGTTGGCTCCACAGACTGACTGACATCAATAAGCCAGACCTGTAGTCACAGAGAGACAACGATTCACTTTGTTTTAACGTTTCACATTAGATGAAGCCTTTCATTTCCACATTAAGAACATGCTCACCTTCCCATCATGCCAAAGCATGTTGTATTCGCTCAGATCTGCATGGACCAGGTTGCACTCCTTATACAACTGCTGCATCATCTGCAAGGAACCAGATGAATGAATTAATGAAATGTGCTACACTCCAAATAAATATTGTTTGCATGACTATAACAAAACAAAGCCTTTCCCCAATCACTCACTCAATTTACACCATTTTTCTCCAAGTCTTCAATAAAGTTTCATACAGGGAATCACACTTTTGCTAAAGTGCCAGCAAATGACGCTTTTATCACTGAGCTTAGCTTTGGCAAGTCAGAAGAATCAGTCTCACAAACTCCTGTCAGCTCGGCCAACCAGTCCAAGTGCATGAGACAGATAAACACGTTCTCTAAATATACCTGTCATTCTCATCTCTGTCACACAGGAAAGAAGTTGCACAGTTTTAGGTACTGAACCCTAACTAGTATGCGAGTTCACTTAAAACACAGTTGTGTTGCTCCACTGATCTCAAGATTTGAGGCACAGACAATTCATATCATCAAGCTGCTGGGTTGATTGGTTTTAATGTCTATAATGGCATAGTCAGTAGACAGCAGGTACACATTTGAACCAATTATGGCAGATAATAGGAAAGCAAGGTATCCACCATGCAATATTCTAATTCATTCTTTGATTTCTAAATTTGCTAAAGAGAGGGGGGTGAGGAGGGGGTTATGCACTGGAGACTGCTTAAACATTGTAAATTAATTATTCAGGAAGCCCAGAAGACTTTAGAGAACTTTCTAAAGCACATATGCTTCTATAAAAGGGCAACTGCTTGCTCATAACTCCTCTGCTGCTAATTTGCCGTTTGTCATCAAGTTCCAGCATGTTTTCCACTCAGATTAAGATCTGATCTTTTGTGCATAATTTCTTATTTATTCTAAGTCACACATTAAACAGCAGCAAAAGAAGCCTTTGGACTCCATATATCGAAAGTGATGCAAGCATCCTGACAAGTAAATAAATGCTGATTTGTCCTTTAAGGTATTCCCCTGAAAGAAAACACAGCCCAGAACTGGAGGAGAAATCAGCATTGTCTTACATTAAGAACCTGATAGTAAGCCTTTTTCATATCTTCACTACTAAGTGTTACATCCTTTAGTTTAGGAGCTGGGACTTGATCCTGGCCAATGAAAGACATAACCAAGACGTGTTTCTTAAGGATAACCACTTGAGGACAAGGAATTCCTGCATTTTGCATTCTGTGGATCAAAAAACAGATACTGATTAAGAAAAACAAAACAAAAATCCCCCAAACCCTACAGTTCTAGTTCCTTCTTGCTCATTTCCAGTCTTAGAGAGCTGTGCATGAGAAACTTGATCCTGAGTCAAAAAGTTTTTGAAATAGACCAAATTGAAAACTGAACATATATATATATTTTTTTTTCCCCACAGTATTTCACATCAGAAAAATTCAGATCTTACAGTCAGAAGTGGGTCTAAAAATGCTCACTAAAAATTAATCACTTTTACAGCTAGAGCCTGTTAACTTCATGGGCTTGTAAATTCTGCTGCCACATCACTGAAGATGCAGACAATTCACTAACCTGTACAAAACCAGAGGCTTATTCAATCTCTGCTGGGCTGTACATTACTTAGCTTAAAAATCAAATCTAAACTTCTACCCAGAAGTAGTGTATCTTCCTTAAATAAAGAATAGGAAACCAACAGGCATTTGGTAAGAACAGCAGGGGTTTTTTTGTCTTTACCTTGTTAAGTTATGCATTTCTTTCTCAGCCCACATACGAATAATCTTTCGTGGATTCAATTTACTGAAGCGGTCTTTAAATCTGTAGTCATCCTTAATGTATTTGTCACGGTTCTTGAATTCATTAAGAGTTGTTTTAAACACTTTGATAGCACATTCTGGAGGTATAACTTTATCTTCAGTTGCACTTATTGTGGGAAAAAATCAAATGCATAACAAAGTTAACTATTCACATATTCACAAGTAAATGCATGGGTTTGTTTTTTTATTTCTTTTAAAATATTGCAAGATACAGTGATATTTACTATAAGAGAAGATCTGATTTTCTATCAAATTTGGAAGCCAATTCAAGTTAAATTTATACGAGGTCAATGATTAAGCTTATACATGAATGATTGGATTTTGGCCTTTTGATTATGTAGCTTCTCACATAGGTTCCATCTCCCAGTTTGTTAATGTTTTACTTAAATATCATAGCTAGTAATAGGCCTGTTAATGGATGTACTTGGTTTAAGAAACTACAACTGAAAAAAGGGCTTGCATTAGAGTAATGGTAGTTTCACGTTTTGTTCAGCACCACAAAGATACTGCCCATTGAACAATACTAAGCAAAAGAACACTCCTGAACATCATTCAAGCAAAGATTTAAAAAAAAAAAAAAAAAAAAAAAAAAGGCAGCACACCTGTTCTCCCCACCCCCAATTTAGGGAGGTCTCTTTCAACATCACTAAATAGATTATCTGGATTTGGATTTTATTCGTTCTTTCTTAACTCACTTTAAACTAGTGGTGTTTCAATGCACTACAATCACTACTAACGTACTACAATCCTTCTAGTGTGGGAGTGTTTAAAACTGGACTCTTGCAAGACTTGCAAAGTGAACTGCATTGCAACACTATTCTCAGGGTAACCCAAAATTAACAAACAGCACCTCCACTGAACTGCACAGATGGAGCCAATAATACAGTGATCTGTACGGAAAGACAATTTCCAGGCAGCCTAAGATAATCATGACAGATCTGCAGTGTAAGACAGGTCAGTGGAAAGAGCTCCTCAAAATCTCAAGTCTTCTTTTTTTTGTAAAAGGAATACACATTTTTCCACAGAAAGCTATAGTGGATTTGTCCCTGTTCATTAAATGGTCTCCAAGAAGGAAAGTGGGGAATTTTTAACGTGACGGTTGGTACCATCTAGTTTAAATATTTTTGTGGTTTCTGCTTTTTAAACTATCTCTGGTATAATAGTTAAAGCTACTGTCAGTAACAAACAATATACTTACTTTCCCCCATATGCATGAAAAACAACCGATTCTTTTCCTGTGCTGACACAGCCTGTGATGGTCTCCAGCATCCCGGAATTGACCATTTTGTACATAAGTAAACGTGTTTTAGGATCCACTGCTTTCTCCTACAAGCAAAAAATGAGCACTCAATTCATTAAAATAATTCTTTGCTTTACAGTGAGTTTAGGGTATTTATATACTGTAAGTGTTCACCTAGGTGGAAAGAATAATGTATGAAGATCATTCTCTCAATTGATAGAGAAAAAACAAACAAAAACCAAACAAATGAAGCAAAGTCAAACTACTCCAGCACTACCATCTTAAGATTTCATACTCTCAAGTACCTTAACAGCTATGTAGCAGACACAATATTTTACCAGTTCCACATGAAGTACAGACTGTGACTCAAGAGCACTTTCTACAGTGTTTTCAAGAAGTCTTTGCAAATCTTGAATAAAAATATCCCAAATATTACATCCCTTTTATATCAGTAACAGTAAAACAAAAAATGAAACACCTAAATTTGAAAAAGTCCACAGCAGGAATTACCAGAGGCCCTGCTCTAAACTCACCCACAAAGCGTATCAACTGACTTTCTAAACTATTAAGTCAGAGTTTACTTGGTCACATGATCTTCCTGAAATTTGCTATGAAGACAGATATTTGGAGTCACGTGATTCAGCTGTAGAGGATTAGTCCTCTGGATGGTTTCTAATAAATAATTTCTGGGTAGTTTATTCATTGTAGCTGATTAAGAGAAGTTTAGAAAGCCAAAGAGAAAAAAAGATTTAAGCTGCTTGCTCTTATTTTTATATAGCACTCACAATAATGCAGCTCAAATAAAGACAGCCTTTTTCTAGTAGGAGTTGGCCGATACCATCTCCTTCGGCAACATGAACATAGTATCATTTAACTGTTTTACTAAAAATCGAATGTTTCAAGGAATTACCAAAACAGTGTTCAGCTGTTGCACAAGATAAAAAGCATACAGAGAGACTTTAATGAAAACATACAGCAGTGGAGTGCTCCTTCTTTTCATGAAGTCTTGCACTTCGACGTTCCTCAGAGTACGCATGCTGCTTTAAGGCATTGAAGACTTGATTTGACAACTTTAAGTCCATCCCAATTCCATCCCCAACTTGGAATTCAGGTGCAAACTACAAGCAGAAATAACAGAAATTTAGGCATCGTTACTAAGCAGACACCAAAAGTTGGCACAAGCAGAAATTTCTCTTTCTGATTTGTAAAAACCCAGTGTAGAGTAGGACTTATGCAAAACCTACTTTGTGTAATGCTGCTGCTACGTTAAAAAATATACTGCTCTAAGCTGAGAACTTGAAGTTCTGCCCAAATTGATCTGAGATTACCCAATATCCTGTAAAACAGCATTTGCAGCATTTCCTTATTTGCAGAAGTTGTACCAGTTGCATTAAAGTGAGCAGAAGGTATGTACTACGGATAAACAGACTGAAAAGCAGAAAGTCAAGCAACTGACTGAAAATAAGCTACTTGGCTCATCAGGCAAAATTAATTTAAAAAAACAGGTTACGTGACAGTTATGCTTTTCAAAAATAGCCTTGGTGTTTTATTTGACTGTGTACCAAACTTGCTGATAGTTTTGTTTTGCCAAAACAGTTCTGTGCAAATTCTTGAATTGCAGTCATTAACAAACTTTTATTAAACAAAAAACCTGCACAACTCAAACTGCCAATTTGAATAACTAATCCAGATACTGCCTCGCTTTCATCTGATTTAAAAAAAAAAAAATAATCTGCATTGTATACCACAGCACAGATGGACAAATATTATTTCTTTGGTTGAGTTACAGCATTCCAGTTTTACGAACAAAATAAGTTTTCACTTACATTTTCCATGCGAGCAGTGTTCTTTCTTCCACATACCACTTCATCATGTTTAGTAGTGATGTCTTTTCCTTTTCCTATGAAGCCCTTTCTTGGTGTAGTAGTAGGTTTATCTGCCAACAGTGAGAAAAATAAATCAACTTTACATCTAAACAAACCTAAGTAATGCTCATAAAGGTTCCACAATGCCCACAAACAAAAGTAACATAATTTCACTTATTAAACAAATTAAAATACTTCAATTGTATGATCTTAATGCAGCCTTCTTTTATCCTAAACACAACAACTTCTTTTGCTATGTTATGACTTAATTCTTTGTCTTCTCTGACGTGTCAGACACACCTTTGACATTTTAAAAGACACAAATATTCAATATCACGTGCAGATGCTCCTAGCCAAATGTAGATGACAGACAGGCATATGCCACAATACTTTCAATGTACAGTAGTTATTTTACCAGATTAAGACGCTGAGGCAAATACACTGGCAGACAGAAGCCTGAAGTTACCCGCCCAACTTCCTTCATAACACCACCCAATTATGTGACCTGATTTTACATACAACAGGTAGGTCTCCTCACGTTCAAGAAAAACTAATGTCATTCTTAAGTCTATCATCCAAAGAAATTGTGTTGTTTAAAACTGTCACATACCTGCTCTGTAAGGATCATGACGGGTATCCTGCCAATCAACCTCATCCTCTGAGCTGTCACTGTCATAGGGATGTACCTTCCGATAATTTTCAAAGGATATGGAGACTTGAGAAACAAAACAAACAAGCATGTCTGATTACCAGGGGTTTGCTACTTCCTCACAACTCTGTCAACTTAAGCAGAGCACCAAAGATATTTTTGCTTTGGAGATATCTCTTCTGATGAGGGTACCTTTGCTATCTCCATTGATCTTCTTCTCTTCACGCCGAAGCTGTGCATCATATTCCCTGTCAAATTCCATCTGCAGCATCTGAGCTAGCATTAGGTCACTAGAAGTGTCAATATTTTCTCCTGTAATAAATGGTCCTTCAGCAACACTATGTAAAATGAAAACAGAAATTTAAAAAATTAAACACAGTAATCTAAACAGAATCACTACTTTATACCATTTCACTCTATACAAGACATCACGCAGAGCAGCACAGAAACTAATGGATCTCAACTGTCTGACCCCCCTCCAAGCCAACACTAAATATTAATAGAGCATGACTTTATTTCTCTTTGCCAGTCCTTTGCAATGCAAATATTACTTAAACTTTTACTTGTTTACCATTCTGTAAGAGGCATTAGGCTCTATTTTTAAGATACTCTTCATGAAAGAGAAAGAAGGCATACATCTATATATGTATATATATATGTCTATATCTTTTTATAACCAAATAAAACAAAATTTTTTAAAAAAGCAACAACAATAAAATCACAGTGTTGCTTTGCTGTGCTTCACAGAAAAGACAAGCAAAATTCGTATGAGTTTTGAACTAGTAGGCTCTTGGCCTATGTCTAGAGCTTCTAAGTGTTAGGAGGATACAGGTGACACACCTGACAGTTCTCAAAACAACATTGTACACTGCTAACAAGAATCTCTAAAAGGGAATTAAAAACACATCTGTGACGTTTCTCAAAAGATTGCTTATAGACTTGCCTAAAGCACCCAAAACAATGTGCAGAAAATATCAAGAAAGAAGGTTATCTTCTCTGTCACCCTTACTAAGGAAGAGTTTTAACTGGCGAACCCATCTTCACTGAAAAAGACCTGAAGAAGACGAGTCAGGAGAAAATAGGCAAAGCATTTACTACATGGCTACACATTAAGTACACTGTAAGAAAATGCACAAGAGATAAAAGATGGCTCCAAATCTATGAAGATCACTAATCCAGGATTTAAACTTACGCAACCACTTCAGGAAAAGCAGCATTTTCTTCTTCTAGCTGCAGCTCTTTCGCCAGCTGTTCACTCATCACATCAGCAAGGGAACATGACATTGATGTTGTGTTATGGGCTCCCCATGGACACTGTAAATAAACGTTTTATTCGAGTCAGCAAGAAATGCAGTAGCAACACAATAATCGGGATAATTAGGATAACTGGCTCTAAAATAAGCTCATGTAATCTCATAAGAACTTGTCTTCTACAGATACTTAGGGAAGGATGATGAACTAAAGTACAGAAAATACCTCAAGGAGTAGTTTCACAAACTCAATAAGAGAACTGTGATTGAAAGGATGTTGATGGTTACTTACTACTGGGGAGAAAAAGAGTCAGTTTATCAGTGCCAGTACCCTCTGAAGACAGGGGCAAAGCCTTCCCAGTAAGCTCACTTACAAGTACATACAGAGTCTGTGTAATACTTCTCAGAACACCACAAAATTAATGGCTTAGGCACAGCTTTCTCCCCCGTTTCTAGAGCCCTGAAAGGACAGCCGTCATAACCACCCTTTCAAAAACACAGGACACACACACACACACCCCCTCTGTCTGGAAAAGTGTGGGGGTTGGGGAATGATGAAGCCAACCCAGTTGTGACTCACCACCTACCGCCTTGATAACCAAACTGACTTGAATCCAATTCCCTGCTCGCCCACTGAGCCTGGAAACAAGCGGCTCCTTTATCGGTGTCTGACAGCAGCTCTCTCCACGAAGATAACTGCGAGCAGCAGCGAACCCCACCGTCCCCGGCCGGCGCAGCTCACTGCCCGCTTCGGCAGCGGAGCCAAGTGCTCGGTTTGCCAAATCGCTGTGACCCCTCGCTGTGCTGACCGCGGGCTCTGGAAGCCCCAGCCTGCTGGCAGCGCGGCGGGCGGGAGCAGAGCAGCCGCCTAGCGCCGCTACCTCCGGGCCTCCCCCCTGCCCCGAGCGGAGCTGGGCCGCAGGCGGCGCCCGAGCCCCGGCACCCCCGTCCTCCCCCACCCCCGAGGAGCCAAGCCAGCGCCGGCCGCGCCTCTACGGCCCCGGAGGGTCGCAGTGCCGTGGACAGCCGTGGGGAGCCGGGCACAGCCCCGCGGGCCGCCGCCCAAGGCCTGGCTGCGCCCAGCCGCCGCCGTCCAGGCCCGGCCCGCGCTCACCTTGCTCTGCCAGGCGGGGCCCGGCCCGGCGTCGGGGGCGGCGGCGACTTCTACCGAATCCATCTGTGCATGCAAGGGCGGGCGGGCGGACAGCGCGGCGACGGCGACAGCGGGGACCCTCCTGAGGCCAGCGACGCTCCGAATGCGAAACCTTCCGGGTTCTCCCCTCTTCTCTCTTTGACCGTCACCTGCCGTCAGGCTCCCCATTGGCCGCCGGCTCGGGGCTTCGCCCGCCTTTCCGGTGATGTCACCGGGGCGGCTGCGGGGTCCCGGGTGCAGCAGGAAGGCCCTGGGGGCCGCCGGGGGGCTGAGGCGGCGGGCCGGCAGCGGGGGGCCAGGGCGGTGGCAGCCGGGCCGCCGGGGAGCTGTGCTGACAGAGAAACAACCGGGATGACATCACTGACACTGACAAACTGGCTCTTTTTTGGCGAGTTTTACGCGGACTGTGTGTCCGCTTGTAGGCAAGCTCTCCGGGAAGGCTTTGCCCCCGTCTCCACAGGGTAGCGGCACTGGCAAACTGACCCTTTCTTTCCACCCGTTAGTAAGTGACCGTCAACATCCTTTCAATCACAGTTCGCCTTATTGAGTTTATTAAACCACTTCTTGAGGCATTTTCTGTACTTTAGTTCATCATCCTTCCCCAAGTATCTGTAGAAGACAAGCTCTTATAAGGCTACATGAGCTTATTTTAGAGCCAGTTATCCTAATTATCCTGACTATTGTGTTGCCACTGTATCTCTTGCTGACTAGAATAAAATGTTTATTCAGAGGTGATGTTTGCTTTTATCTAAGGAAGTAAGCAAGCGAAGGGGAAAAAAAACCCATAGCCAAACTAATTAATTTGATCCTGATCCCATGACTCACTACAAATACAAAATTAAATACCTCATATGTGATCTGGCACCTGTTACACCTCAATTGTATATGTAGTGTTTACCTGGAAAACAGTACTGTGATTAAAATGCTCTGTTTCCAGGACAGGGCTGACTGGATGGCGTTTTGCTACAATACAGTTGCTGTCTGACATCTGCTTGAGCAAGTTTCCCACCAGGAAGGAAGCGATGCCCGGAAACCTCCTCGGGCCCAGCTCACCACCAGCTGTCAGCGCTATCTGCAAACGCCCAGTACTGTGCTGTTGCTGCCACTGTCGATAACCAGAAAAGCAGCTGAACCAAGCCGGCTGGCTCCCAGAGCAGGAGGAGTGGTAAGGGGTCATACAGCCCCTGCAGCATCTCCCAGCCTGCGCACAGTAAGTTCCGCATTACACACCGAGCAAAGCCCACGCTGCCAGGGCAGGCCCAGCAAAAGCCACTCTCGTCAACTCTTGGGTGTGCAAGAATCAGCTTTGTTGGCCAAAGTTCATCTGATTTGTCCTTAACAACCTACAATGGTGTAAGACGTTACAGTCTCCCAAGACAATCTGTTCCAGCGTTCATTACTGCAGCAAGTCCCCAGCTGAAGGTCTGGGAGAGGGTCGTAGCGCACAACCTGCAGGCACAACACAGGCGTGTGCCACGGAGGTATTGGGATGGCTTTGTCTGGTGATGCAGTACCAGTGTGGTTCTTATCCCCTCTGCCCTTAGCCCTGGAGGAAAGAGATTATTTTTTTCCCTCTGCAGCCACTTTTTGGGGCATGAAGATTGCTTCTGTGCCCTCTTCTATCTTCTTTGGCTAAATTTATCAGTTTTATAAATGCGCAGAATGTCAAAGCGATGTCCTGCTGCCCTGAGAAAATCATTACTGTAGCACGGCTGTAGAAACACTGATTATGAAAATGGGTTTTGGTAGGTTTTGATTCAAAAAGACATTAGCAAAGACTTAATATTCCTATGTCTTTTTATTAATTTCTAAATTTTCAGAAATACATCTTCTGTATGAGTCTCTTAGATATTACCTGATTAGGCCTTGATCCCATGACCTCTTATATGAGGATCTAACTTTGTACTGAATTATATTATGAAGAAATGTTCTATAAAATGACATGTAAACAAAATCATTTGCCACACATTCACATCTCCTAATAAAAATAGTTTAAAATCTAGATAGAGCAAAATCCTCCCTTCATATTACTCAAAATAATTCCAAAGCTGTATAGCAATTACTCAATATGTAATTCAAGTTAGTCATGATTGTGATAAACAACATTGGCAGAAATGTATATCTTCACACTTAATCGCTCACTGTCAGTGACTTACAAGAATTCAAACCTGCCTCTGCATTTTGCTCTAGGAAGATATATCATCTTTGCCCGAGTCTCTGACTTATAGTAAGAAATACTGTAAGAAACACAGAGCAATATCACTGTAATATTTTGCATGACAACGACACTCCACTAACATAAAAATTCAAAAGTATTCTTATCACACGCTTACATTAGTTTTTGTAGATACCTGCATACTTCTCTTGTTCTTTTTTTAAGCTTTACAGGCTGAATTTTGGCACAATGTAAGGTATACCTTTGTTGCAAAATACACATTTGGCATGCTTACATAAACATATGCTCTGCAAAGTGTAAATGCTGTATCACCAACCCTGCCCTCTCTATCGCATCCATTTTGGGGGCATGTCAGTGATCTCTGTAGGCCTGGAGGGACTAAACCTTTCGGCACTGGAAATTTAAAAACAGGGTGTACAGAGAGAGCCTTGTATTTGCATTACCTCAGCAAAGTCAAGGTGGGGACTGCAAAGGCAGGGCCTTGCCAATACCAGATCTGGGAAGAATGAGGTTTACCTAGGCCATAATAAAAGAACGCCCAGTGATCGTGACTAGGTAGGGCATGTCTTTAATTGCTTCTCCACCTCTCTGGGCTATTTATAGCTTACACATCACCGATGAATCACAGAATCATAGAATAATTTGGGTTGGAAGGGACCTTCAAAGGGCATCTAGTCCAACCCCCCGCAATGAGCAGGGACATCTTCAACTAGATTAGGTTGCTCAGAGCCCTGTCCAGCCTGGCTTGGGATGTCTCCAGGGATGGGGCATCTACCACCTCTCTGGGCAACCTGGGCCAGTGTTTCACCACCCTCAGTGTAAAAAATGTCTTCCTTATACCTAGCCTAAATCTCTCCTCCTTTAGTTTAAAACCATCACCCCTTGTCCTATCGCAACAGGCTAAAAAGTCTGTCCCCATCTTTCTTATAGGCGCCTTTTAGGTACTGAAAGGCCGCAATAAGGTTTTGCCAGACCCTTCTCCAGGTTGAACAACCCCAACTCTCTCAGCCTGTCCTCACAGCAGAGCTGTTCCAGCCCTCCGATCATTTTTATGGCCCCCTCTGGCCCCTCTCCAACAGGTCCATGTCTTTCCTGTGCTGAGGGCCCCAGAGCTGGACACAGGACTCCAGGTGGGGTCTCACCAGAGCAGAGCAGAGGGGCAGAATCACCTCCCTCGACCTGCTGGCCACGCTCCTTTTGATGCCGCCCAGGCTTTCTGGGCTGCGAGCGCACATTGCCGGCTCACGCCCAGCTCCCCATCCACCGGTACCCCCTCCCCTCTCCCCGCGGCGGCACCAGCGGCCCTTTAAGGAGGCGGCGCCGGGCGGGGCAGCCGGTGCCCATTGGGGCGGGCGGCGCTACGTGTCGCCGCCATGGCCGCCGCCCGCCGGGCCCGGGCGGCGCGGTGCTGGCGGCGGGGCGGGCGCTGACAGATGTATTTGAAGCGGCCGGCGGGCGGGCTCGCCTTCTGCCTCTTCTACCTGGCCTCCTGCTTCACCAACAAGGTGAGGGCGGGCGCGGAGGGGCCGGGCGAGGCGGCGGGAGATGCGGGGGGCGCTGGGGAGTTGATCCGCTGTAGTGAGAGCGCGGCGGGGGCGAGCAGGGACCCGGGAGGAGGAGAAGGAGGAGAAAGAGAAAGAGGAGGGACGGTGCCCCTGCTCGTCCTGCCCTGCTCAGGGGGAGCGGACGGGTCAGGGCTACCCCACCAGTGGAAAAAAAAAACAAAACACAACCAACCAAAACAAAACAAACCCCAACCAAACAAAAAAACCCAAACCTCTGGCATTTCAGCCCACAGCCCGAGGGCTGCCGAGCGCCGTGTGCGCTCGTAACTGCGAATATGTGTTAACTGGAACAAAAATACGCAAGTATCCAAGGAAAAATGTGAAATATTCAAAGTGTTACAGCAGTAGCGATGCAAGTATTAGCTTCCGTGGACCATTTGACAGTTTAATTAACTTGCAAATTAAGGACAAAAAGGCCGTTCGTTTCCCACTGTGCAGCTCAGTTGCCTGTTGCTATTGCTGAAATGTCTAAGCAAAAGGAGAAAAAGGCTGAAGATGGCCACATTGTGAATAAAGCTGTAGAGTTTAAACATAATTTGAAGTAGTTGTTTTGGGTTTTTTTCACTCTGAGAGGGGGAGATAGAGTAACCACTCCTTGCTGTCTTATTTATCAGAGAGTGTGTCTGTGTTTCTGGTGCAGATTTCTAAAAGAAATTATCTTTTTGAAGCAATTTGTGTATGGATATCCTGAGGGAGACTTAAGAAAAAAGCATCATTTTGGAGGTGAAAATAAAACCTCAGCACTGGCCACTGGTTTCTGTTCCAAGGTGTTACTTGCCATTAAGGATGCCCAGAAGCGGACTGAAGTCCAAGTGTGAAACAAAGTTTGTCGGGAAAGATAATGCACGTGATTTGACAGACAGCTGGGAGCAGGGATTAGTTAAACAGAGTGGGGCGAGAAGAGCTGCCAGATTGCATCATACGTTGGAAAAGGCACTTGGCTTCACTATACTTGAGTGGAAGTTGGAAGGACCTTGACATAGGGCCTCCATTTTCAAACCCGAATGTAGGTTTTAGTGTAGTAAAAATAAACAGAATATAGACCTTTCCGTTGTTGCAGGTGGTATGTAAATGCAAGCAGAGGCATGGCCATGTGCAGGTATATCCTCCTGATTTAAAACCCATGTGGCAGTTCTGATAAGTATATGTGTAACATGACCTTTTGTGAATCAACATGCTCTGTGTATTGAGACCAGATTCTTAGTGACATCCCTCACACCTAAAAACTGGACCTTGCAAAGTGCTCAGCACAGTTTCCTCTCTGTTGAAAGCTTTCGGCTTCTCCTTTTGCCATTGACAACTTCTGCTGGTTCCTGGAAGGAATGGCAGGTACCTTTCCTCTGAGGAAGCTTCAGTCATTCTTCTTTGCAGAAATAGTATTTATATACTTCATTATGGGAAGTTGTCAGTTCCTGATATACATATCGAAAGGCGTATGTATTTCTGCCTTTTATTTGCATATGTACATATACAGTGGGAAAGGACACTAGCATCCATACTTGCGGACCCTGACAAAGCATAATAAAGCAACAATACAGAGGCTTTGCTTTTTTTCCTCCCATATATTACATCTCCAAAAGGCTTTATGGACTGCTTAATGTTTTCCACAAAATGGTGTGTGAACAGAATGTTAGGTCTGTAAGATGACTTAATCATTACATTAAGATTATAGGTCTTGATTCTGCCAAAGGTTGCCTCTGCCGTATGATACGATTTTAATTTACAAGTGATTGCGTCTTTTTGTTCTGTTTCATCCTTTTCCCATTCAGTGCAATGCATGGAGTGTGCTCAGAAAGTGAAAGAGCAGTTCAGAAGGTAGCCCTCTCTCCATCGTTCAGTGTGTCCAGTCATGTGTGTCTGATAACTTCCACAGTGACCGGGGCAGCATCCAGCAGTTCCGGCTTGGGAAGAGAAATTACAATTTTTTTTTTTCTTTTTATTTTTCTTTATTTTGGTAGAAACTTTCTGTGTTTTGTTGCTCTCATGGTTGTTTGTTAATGTTAAAATGCCGTGGGTGTTTGACCTCCATTAATTTGGTATTTGTTTTCCAGTATGTCCTGTCTGTCCTGAAATTTACCTACCCTACCCTTTTTCAAGGGTAAGTACCATTTTAAGAATACAGTTGCTTGAAAAATGGCTTTAATCAGTAAGTGTCTTACGGTTCCATGCTGAAGCTAACTGTAGTACCTCTTGTCGTTTCTGGCTTTTACAGTCTAGGGAACATACTTTATGAAGCCTTAGTAAAGCATCCATTAATGTGTCTTTGTTAATTTTTAAACATCATGATTGTGCTGTAATTAAGATATATAGACTCCATCATTTCTCATTTTTCTGAAAGTCTTATACTTCAGCATAGAAAAGTAGTATAGTATAGCCTGTCTTCTTTGGAAATGGCACTCATGGATAATGTGCAGTTGCGGTGTATTCTTTCACTATGATAATGAAAACCAACCTTAAACCCATCTTCAGGCACATACAATTACTATGTTGCTTATTTTCATGCTTAGCCTTTGTTGTAGCTCTGCATCACAAGTCACTGTCATATCTTAGTGATCGTAATGAGAAATTTAGTGTTTTGTCAAGTATCCATATATACCACCAGTGCTGTTAGTATTTTGAGAGACATTTAGTGAAAATCTGGCCTCTTAGAGTCAAGACTTCACCCATTTGTTCTTTTGAGATAATAGTAAAACCCACAAACACTGGATATCTTTAATTCCTTTACTACTGCTTGGCATGGTTTATATTTTCGCCTGACTTGCAGCCGCAGGACTCTTATTATAAGAATAACTGCCTTGGGAATCTCCGTTTTCTTGAAGTGTACGCAGCTCTATTAAGTATATAATGAATACTTTCTTAAGTCATATGGGGAAAGGGTTGTGAGTAATGTATGTAAAATACAAATGTGGTAAATCAACAGTAAAAAAGCATATTTCAGTGGCAAGCAACTGCCTTATGGCATCTGTGTTGCCACAGATACTTCCTTTTTCTATTATTTGGAAATGCATCTCAGCATCTTAATCTTTTTCTGTAAGTTCTGGATTTTAAAAGGTGACCTTTCCCTGAAAATTATTGTGTGGCTCAGATGCACTTTCATTTAGAGCTATGACAGATGAGCAAAGGAGGAAAAGAGTGTTATTCTCAGTTCACACTGTTATTGTTCATTGTCATTGGTTTTGTTGCCTATGTAGTTTAAGACTATATTTCATAGAGCTAAGCATCTGGAACTGTTACTAACTTCAACTTCTGCCCTTAAAACCTGAGACAAGAGGAAATTCTTTACAATAAAGTTCATGGGAATTAATCACTGGCTTGGAATAGGGCATGATCAAGCCTACACCAAACATTAGGGATACCTGGCTTTTGAGCTCTCTTATGCTCTTAATCTAAAAAAAGGTGAAGTGAGCTGTGATAACAGCTTTGAATATTCATCATACCCATGTGGACAATGAGCTCGCCCTTCTTTGACACTGTCCAACTGTATGTAATACTGCATAGAGTGAATATTTGTTTATTTGTCTATGTGTGTGAGAGATTTTAAAAACTTGCTTAAATGCATTGCAATGAATGGGAATAATAAATAAAACGACTTCTCTAGCTGTTACAGATGTTAATGTAATTTAACACTGTAGTACAGTATCTCTGTCTGAACTGTGCTAGATGTTCAAGCATTTTCCCCTGAGGAACATGAAACACCTCTCTGAAAACCACTATCTTAAGGAAGAAGGAAGCTAATAACTTATTTTAAAGCTTAAAAAAATCAGTGTGCATCACTACTAATTTTAAGTTATCTGCAAGCATTTCTAAGACCTCACATACTATTTCCGTAATAGATTAAGGAATGTCATTATGGTAGGATAAGTCATTAGATAGTTAAGTCAGTGCAGAATGTGTGTAATTGTTACATACCTTTTCAATGCGAAAACCACAGTATTGTGGTTTATGTGCAAGGTTATCTGGCTAGAAAGATGTTTTCTTTAGAGGCTTTGAATCAGAGGCTCATGCAGCATAATGATGTTATTGTTGATGACACTTGGTGCTTCCTACACAAGTTGTAGCGGTGGGCAGGAAAGCATTCTGAGTTTAAGGAAGTTTGTAATCTAAACCCAGCACAAATAACCATGGGAAGTCACAGAGCTAATGTTTGAAACTACTAGGACTACACACGTCATCCTTGGGGCTTATTATTTCAGCTGAAGCGAGTCTTTGAATCTGGAAATATTGTTTATTTGTTCTAACAGTAACAGTTTATGCACAAAAAGATTAATCTCTTGTCACAAACCTTATCTCACTTGCATCTTCAGATCATCATGGCTATAGCATCACTATTGTTATTGTAAACCTTATGTGGGAAGAGATGATAACATTTGGATTCAGTAACATGACTAAAGTAATTGTGGTAGATGGTAATTTAGAAAGCATTTGAAACAAGAGGTGGGAGAACCAGACTATTGGAAAATTTGGAGGAAATTAAGGCCCACAAAAATGAAAGATTCAAAAGAGGAATAGTGGCGTGCCTGGAAACCTAGAGAAATGGTAGATAACTAGAGTCATGGGTGTGCTGTGGGAAATTCTGTGGATTCTAAGGTCATGCTCCATGCGGTTAAAAAGGACAAACAATTCAGAGGTGCTGTTTTGTTTCTATTTCAGGTGGCAGACATTAGTGGGTGGACTTCTGCTTCATGCCTCTTGGAAACTGGGCTGGGTGGAGATAAGCTTGTGTTCAAGGTACTGTGGGGTTTTCAGTAGCTGCTAAATGTTTATTTTCTGTAGCTGCATAATGACATAGTTAGGTTGGTTGTGGAAGTTAGGAACTTGCTCAAATATAAGTCGGGGTGTATGTATGCATTCTGCTTCACAGGTGTAGGAGAGATCTTGTGGTTTGGTCTAATGGGTGTTCAATGACGCATACTTCAACTGATTACTAATATGAAGTGGATTCAGTTTAACTTTGGTAAGACAATCAAAAAAGCATAGTCATTCATGAAAACTAAAAGGATAACTTATTCAACTGTCTGTCCACATCTCTTCCCTGGAGTATTTTATAGTATTGTAAGAGAAACCTTAGTAACGTTAGTTAAGAGCATTGACACACCCTTCCCCAAAACTCCAGTGCAGTGAAGTCCACAAATGTCATCTGCCTTTTTCTCTAAGAAACGTATATTCCCATAAATGGGAATCACTCACCATTGCCTATCTCCAGCATTTATAACCACACAGCAAGAGCAGCCATTGCAGTACAGGATTGGCATAATAATCAAACTCCAAATTAAAAGGTGCTTTGTAGACAGAGGTCACCTGCTTGAACTGAGTGTGACGGCAACTCAGAAGAGTCATCCAGCACGCTGCACTCTGCTCAGGTGGATCCATTCTGTGGTATGGAATGTGTCGTATCTTTTTTTATTTTGCAAAATGTTATAATTTAGAAGACATATGCCCACAGCAATTGTCGAATCTCCATCTCTGGATATATTCAAAATTTTACTGGACAATGACCAGTGTAATGTGACTTGACTCAGAAGCTGGGGAGGATTGGACTAGATGACTGCCAGAATGCCCTTCTAATGTAACTTTTCTCAGTGATTCTGTATAAGTAAATGGCAACTGATGAATTTTCTGGTTGGGTTTCAAACAGTTGTCTTGCAAAACTGAATCTCCTCATTTAGATTGAAATTCTGTTTGTATGCCAGAAGAACCAGGCTTAGTTCTGTTTTCATGTCTGTGCAAGTGACTACATCACCACTGAAACTTTAGTCAAGTTGTAAATGGAAACTGAATTTAACTTCCTATCTTTTATCAACAGCATTGATAAAATGAGGATATTGGTGTAAAAGCTGTCATTGATATTGGTAGAGGCAGGATTGGGGTCCAAACCTTGCTTTAGTGACAGTTACTGATATATATACATTATTATAAAACATATATTGTTTATGCAGGTTTTGTCTTCACAGTACAGCCTAAAGGACAAAGGAATACAGCCACCAATAACGTCCTTTTTAGTTCAACCTTTCATCACTAGATGATTACTTTTGCTTTAAATCATGAAATTAAAGAAGTTGAATATTTTTTTCCAGCTTGGAAAAGATATTTTTATTTTTTCAAAACTTTGAAGACATTAAAGAAAATACTGAATAAGAACCATTTTCTGCTGTCAAAGGGGATGTTTTTGTCTAAGAAAAGTTTTGGTGAAAAATAAGTTCATGTTTTGATTTCAAGCCACTAGATGTCAGCACACTATAGGAAAAGTGATTAAGATACATCTTCAGAAACCTCGTCATTAGTTCAGCTAATCCAGAACGCCTTTTCTAGAATAGACTGAATGAAATTACCAGAATGAATTGATATGTTTTGGCTGTAATTCAGCCAGCTGCTGAAGCATAAGTTTAAATCTGTCTGTCTTTAGAAGAAGAATTAAGCACGTGCTGTAATGCTTTGCTGAACTGAAGTTGGAGCATGCATCTCCTGTATTAAAAACAAAACAAAGCAAGCAAAAACCAAACAAACCAAACGACAAAAAAGTCCCCCAAAACAACCAAAAAACTCCCCAACAAACAAACAGAATGTCTCAAAGTTTCTGTGTACCACTTCTACTAAAGCTGCTTCCCTCCTTCCACTTCCAAAGGTGATTTTTCTTTTTCTTTTTCTTTTTTTTCCTTTTTTTTTTTTCTTGGTGTATGTTTGGGATACATAAGAACACCATATCTAGTCCCTGGTCTTGTCATGCTTCAAATAATAAACTGCCACCCATTTGTTTGTTTGTTTCCACAAAAATCTCGGTATTTCTATCATGTGGACTGATCTCATAGTCTTTCTGAGCCAGTTCAGGCTGTCCCAAAGTGTCTCAGCAGAATAATTTTATTACATAGAGATCATCACCTTTTTTTCTGAAGTCAGGAATGCTAACTTCACGATAAAGACCAAACAAAAACATTTTATTGAGAGTAATTTCTCTTAGGCTTTGTGGATATCCTGCTTTTCATTTGCTTCCCCCTAGTACTCCCAGCTGTGAGGGACTCCGTCACTATCATTGCTGCTTCTAAGGGGTGAATGGTGACTGTCTGTCTGCAAAACTTGTATCCAAAGCAAGGGCTCTGTGGAGGGCAGAGCAATGTGTGCAGCATCTGCACAAAGCTTCCAGCACTGAGATCTGGTGCCCAGCTTCTGCCCGTCCTGGTATGCACTCTAAGTCCTGTGTGTTCTGGTTGGTATTTCTTGTAGCACATGAGTTTTCCCAACAACTAAGCAGCAGCTTAGAGCAGGGGTGTCAAACTCATTGTCAGCGGGGGGTCACATCAGCTTCCCGGTTGCCTTCAAAGGGCCGAATGTAATTTTAGGACTGTATAAATGTAGAAGTAGTTACGTTTATACAGTCCTAAAATTACATTCGGCCCTTTGAAGGCAACTGGGAGGCCGATGCGGCCCCTGCTGACAATGAGTTTTACACCTCAGGCTTAGAGCCTTGCTTAACCCAAAGCTCCAGAGTGTGGTTTAAGGGAACCTACCCGTTGACTGAAGTGGGCTTTGGATGTAGCCTTCACCACCACAAACTCATCGGTTCTTTTATGTCACTGAGCTTTCCTGTTTTGCCTGTATATCACTGTTTTGCCAACATAAGAAGCTACTAATTGGTTTACATACAAGACAGATTGTTGGTGCTGACACATTACATCAAACATTCATGCATTCTTTTGCAGTCTTGAAATTCCCACTTGGCAGCATAAACTTCTACCCTTACATCATGGAAAAGGCATTTGAAGTCCTTTTCCATTGCACTTTGCAGTGTTGCACTGGAGATGAAGATATATTTGGGATTCCTAGAATTTAGTGGTGAGGAACATGAAAGAGTGATATTTTTATGTTCTAAATGAAAATTCAGTTTTCATCGTGTGTTCCTTTCATCTTCCCAGCCCTCCTTTCTTTTTTCCCCTCACCCCTTTCTTCCATTTGTTTCAGTTCCAATAGGATGGGGGTATTTTTGTTGGTAAGAAGGTATGACAGTTTTAGATCCTGATCTTGACGAAATTACAGCTGAAGTCGATAATCTTAAA
Organism: Caloenas nicobarica; assembly: GCF_036013445.1. Taxonomy (NCBI): domain Eukaryota; kingdom Metazoa; phylum Chordata; class Aves; order Columbiformes; family Columbidae; genus Caloenas; species Caloenas nicobarica. Next base: position 116,020,474 of record NC_088246.1, on the reverse strand, counting down.
AGGAACAGTGTTTGTATAAAAAATGAGGGTGGCTACTCCAAAAAACAGAGCAAATATTTATGCCAGTGAAAAGATCTAAAGATTACTCTATTTTCCTTACCCTGGGTTTTTGATCAAGTCTCTTAGAAAATTATATATATAAAACAAAGAGGAAATGTGCTGGTTTGGTCTGTGTTTGCATGAATCTTTGGGCATGTTTTATCTTTATTCAGACTGTTGCAATTTCATCGTTTAGTGGTCTATTTTTCTTGTGTTCCATGAAGTGTGGTAGTGTAGAGGTACCTATAATTACGTTTTAACTCTTACATGTTAGTTGGAAGTGTAATCCAAATTAAGGACCTACAAGCAATTTGGTTTCATTTTGAGAACCAGCATTATTCACTAACATTTTCTTGACTTTAGTTCAAAGCTTGGGAAGAGTGAATGGGGGTAGCAGTGTCTTCGGTCCTGGGAAGCCTTTGGAGCAGGACTTTAGATCACTGCTACTCCTGTCCTCCCTTGCTCAAAATCTTACATTATTCTCTCTGAAATTTGCCACCTACACAATCTATTTTTCCCCTTAAGTACCAAGATCAAAAAAGGAAAAGTGCAAATTCTGAAGCTTCTTCTCAGAACTGAAACCTGACCCTATTGCAATAACCATGGCTGAAAAAAATATCAGCTTAATCTGCGATGACTTCATTCCTCCATTAGTTGTCAAACAGCCTCTAGGAGTTTGGCTTAGTCAGAGGAGTATCATCAGGAAATCTCAAGAGACAGGCTCCCACAGAGACAATCTGATCTTTAGGAAGAATTTCTTTGTGAATCTGGCTGAGAAATGGACGTGTGGGTGGGTAAGTGTATTTGTACATAGTGAAAATGTGTGCTGTCTGTGCAAGTACGCCATTTTATGCCTTTATTTGTCAGTTTTTCTTCCTTTTACGGTGCATCAAGGAAATTAGCTGAAATTTCTTTTCCCTGAAACCAATAGGAGTAATTTCCATGACACAAACACTTTTGGAGGGATAGAAGCCAGGGAATGAGTAAAAGAAAATATATCTGCAGATAGTTCCTATCTGGGGTTAGATGAAGTGACTAATATCTGTCTCAGACTTATTTACTACATGAGAGGAATACTGAACAATTGTACAATGAATTTAATATGCACACCCTTGAAATACATGTACATATATGCATATTATTGTATTCCTTGCAAGCCACTGTTGCTGGCTGTATGTAAACAGAATGTGGTGAAGTAATGGGATTTTAATTGTTTTCACAGGTCTGAAATCCTGTCATGGCTTCCTGCTTCAGTACTGTTTGTTGGCATTATTTATGCTGGCTCTAGGGCACTGTCTAGATTGGTAAGAAATGCACAAGTAGAAGCTGGTTCTTTTTTACCTCTACTTTACAAGCAAAAACCATTCGCTTCATACAAGGTGTTTAATGCTGTTCCTGGGTTGAGAGGAAAGAAGGGAGGAGGGGTTTAAATAATACATAAACCATTAATGGTGCTAGAGCAGTGGTCCAATCCTACACAGTGTGGAGCAGTATCCAAAAGCACCTCTGTGACAGTCCAAAGCACTCAGCATTTCTCCAGAGCCCTTTGTGTTTTGCAGAACAGATCCTCAGCAGTCTGAATTGTGCAGGTGGGGGAGAAGCTGTAAGAAATTACTAGCTGTAGCTTTGTAAAAGGGGGAATGGGGCTGTGGGATCTGTGGGAAATCCTTCCAAGAAAAGGATGAAGATCATTTCAGTGAAAGGCTTCTGATGCTTTCCAGGATTTGAAAAAAATAAATTGAAGATTGGAAAGAGATTATGGGGAGGGTTAGATTAATCAGTGTTATGACCCATTTGAATCACAATAACCTACCAAATGTTTAGAGGATATTGAATCTACTTTCATTGAAGTTGAATGCTTTTTACTTAAATGATACAGTCTTTGTTTAAAATAAAAAATAAAGGTGATGTGAGTTTTTAAAAACCAGCAATGCTTTACTGCTCTTATGCAGTCTGCAAGGCCAGATTCTGCACTAGTTCCCTTCTGCATTCTGTCAATGCATCTTAATCTAACTCTGGGGCCAGCTCACTCATGCCAGCTCTTAAACTCCAAGAAGGATCAAAAGGGAATTTTTGACAAGATTCTGCTTGTAGTGATCCCTTGCACATCCCAGCGGAGAGGCAGGGTGGAAAAAGACAGGAGGTCTCTGTCCTGATAAAGAAGGCTGGGGGCCTCATCTTGGACCCAAGTGATGTTTGGGAAGCACAGGCATGTGCTCAGAAGCCCCGTGCCTCCAGATCAGCTCTGTCTGGGGGCAATTGCATTTATTTCCTCTTAGTTCCTTGTCAAAGCAAGTTCCATTGGGCTTCCTTGGTGTAAACTGAGCAAAGATCCCTAAGGAGAGCCCTTCCTGGAAACAGCAATAAAGCCTTGGTGGCAGCATCTTTTCTGTCCGCTCACCTGGGAGGTGGAGGAGATATGAATTGCATCCTCTCTTCTATTTCTTCTTACTTCCTAATCATCCCTGAGTCACTCAGCTTCCCTCCTGTCCCTGCTCTCATTGTTCAAGAGTGAGATACACTGGAGTGGCAGAGGTGCTGTGAATGGTTTTGATTTGTATCCCAGACCTTTCTTAAGGTGCATTTCCCATTTCTGAATGGCTTTTTGTTGTACATGAATGGGGATTTGGAGGCCTAGTTCTGTGGCCATTTTAGGAGTAAAGACAAAAGGACAAGTAGTCTCAGGCCATAATTATGAGGTAATGCCTTGTGCTGGCGCTAAATTCAATTCTACATAAAGCTTTACTTACAATAACTTTGCATATAACAATTTTATGACACAGTGAGAAGGAAAATAGACCCTCCCAAACCTCTACCTGAACTGGCTCACCTCAGCAGTGTATTTGAATTGAGTGGGTTTATTCTTAAAGCAGAAATTTATGTGCACTTTTTTTTTGATCAAATCCAAGGAGACCCACTTTCAAACACTCCTGTATACTGGCAGGGTGACAACCTCAATTTCTCTTTGTGCCTCTCCCTAGAGGTGCTGGCAGCCTCCCCTGCCCAGGAGGTCAGGGCTGGAGCTGGAGGAGCGCTGCTTAGCTCCGCACTGTGATGCATTAACAAAACTATGCAGAGCTGCGAGGGGAGGTTTGTACAGAGTCTATTCTCCCTGTCTGCCCAACCAGTAAACCTTGCTTTTCGTAAGCATTATGCCCACTCAGAAATTTAAGAAATACTCACATCAAAGACAATAGACATATGGAGAAGTTTAACTGGGCTAGGCAAACTGGAGCCATTCTTGGCTCCAAAGGACACTTGGAAGAGCAAAAAGCAGGAGGAAGGAAAGAAAAACCCAACAAATTGCCTTCGCGAAAGGAAGAATGTAAATTCTGCTGTCAACTTGTGTTTTTTTTCTTGTATGTCCTGTTACTGTGTCAGGCTCAGGATGCTGTTAGATACTTCTGGTTTTATGTTCTCAGTTGTCCAGCAACAGGATTGAGAATGGTTTTTCAGAACCTTTGAAGCTGGGACTGACAGCGTCATGCCAGTTGTGTTTGTGTGATTTTTTTCATTCCTTGCTAATTTAGAGGTGTTAAAAGTTATCTTGGTGTAACTGTTAAGTTTATGGATCCACCCAAGTAGTCATTATGACTTAAAACGTTTAATTAGCGATGCTTATCCAGCTTTATGAGAATGAAAAGGAAAATGAGAAAAAAAATCCAGATTTCTGAAAACAAAGTCAAATTTAAGAGATATTTGCTGCTTATATCACCCGATACTTAAAAGGCATGGACGTAACTGAGAAATTAACTCATTCTCTACTTGTGTGATTTAAATACTATACACAAGTGGGGAAATACTGCTTCTTAAAACTGCCTTAGTCTTTCGATTATCTTTATTGGAGCAGAGAATTGCTTCTATTTCAGCTGAGAGACCACAGATCTGCTTTAGAGGAAGTATTACAAACCACTAATTCTGGTTGGTTTTGCCTGGGGCAATGGGTGTTTGATTCACAATTGTTATCATTGGGGTATGTTTCCTAATGAATTCATGTTGGGATGATGTCCAGATACCTCACTGGGTATAATTTCAGCATCACTTGTGTATGAACTATTGTATTTCTACCTTAATTTCTGGCAGCTCTTCCTAGCAGTAACTGAAAGAAATCACTTGAAATCATCTTGCTTGAAATCATTTTGTTGCTAGGAGTCACACTGTATTCTTAGTACAGTAGACAGAGATAGGAAAAATAATGAGAGCTGTTTACCGTGGAGGCTGCAGATATTTGAAGAGAGGCAAAACTAGAGGCAGAATCCCGGTGCAAATCTCACCGAGGTAGCTGTGTACAAACAGACCGACGGAGCATTCGAAAGCAGGAGGAGAAGCAAGCATGGTCTGCATCTGAAGATGCCTGTGCCTTGTAATATTGATTGCAATGGGTCTAAGTCCCTTTTAGGAGTCGTAGCATGGGTTTACAGTTTAAAAACAAAACAAAGCAACCACAATCATATGGGACAGCTGTCCTTAAGAGGAGTACTCCTTCCTATGTGTGTGACTGTTCTGGGTTGATTTGGGTGTTTCTGTTCTCTCCCAATGGCAGCCGATCCCGATATTCCTCACCGTGCACAATGCGGCAGAAGTTATAACCTGTGGGTTCCAGAAGTTTGTGCAGAAAGAGGTAATTGATCTATTAATTGATACATTCAAGGCACCTCCTGTGATATAACTGCCCTGTAGCAAGCTACCTAATTTAATATGGGCATGAATGCCACGTGCTTTTCTAGTCTTGCTGTGATATCTAGTCATTAATGAAACCCCGAGAGAGCTTTGCTGTTGGCAAGCGTCTATACTGATGTTTTCTTTTCTGCTTTAGTTGATGAAACACTGCAAATGCCTGTCGACAGTTTGATCTGCTTTTTTAAGACTGGCTTGGTCCTGCTTGTTTTTTCCTTTTCAAAATTAATATCCCCTTTTTCTCATGCCCCACATAAAGATCTCATTGTTTGTGCTGAGAGGAAGGAGGACTGGGTCCTTGGATCTAATTAGTGTGATATATTTAGTGTGTTGTGTGATTATAGATAGATCGCATCTCCACATGAAATGCAGCAAAACCAGAGCATTTTTTGATTTATTTTGAATGCTTGAGAATTAGTCCCAACACCTTTTAAAGTTAGAAGAACATTTCCTGTGCCCTTTAGTAATAGCTGGGTTAGTTTCTCACAAACTGCATTGGGGATTCTTCTTTTTAGGCTATGAAATGCTTTTCTAATGGACCAGAGGGCTGTTGTGTGAGGTAGCACTGGGAAATCATTCATCACAGAAGTAATTTCTACAGCGGCCTCTGACTCGCTGTGGAAGAGATCTTCTATTCACTACATCTGTTGTGTATATAGAAGACAAATAAATGGCCTGTGTTTGCTACTCCTGACAAACTGAAAAGGTCACTAAGGTTATGCCTGAGGGACATAGCAGTGTGTACCATGGCATGTCCACGTGGCGTTGTCCTCCAATTAGTGTTTCTGTCAAAGTATTTCATATCTTCCTTCTAGCTCTCATGCTTATGACTCTTCTCTTTAAAAACAAAAGTGCTATGGAGAGGGATAATGCAAAAACAGGTCTTGCTGGAAAGCTGCTGGGGAATAATTTTGGACCAAAGGACTGGGAAACTCTCATGAGTTTAAACCAAGGCTGATTTGGCTGGGGTAGTACCCAAATAATTAAGAATACCCAATATTTAAGTACATACAATACACAGTTTTGGTATAGTGCAAGTTAAGTTTGAGGATCGGGTATAAAGTTCACACCTGATTTTAGGTTTACCTGCTGGTAAGTAATCTGAAAATATAAATCAAGTTGAAGTAGGCTAATCTATAATCCTGGTTCTTTTTTTCAGATTAGGTTTGCTAAGCAGTGCTCAAATGTAATGGGCTGTTGAATGTTGCTTGCTGGATTTTTAATGTGTTTGGTACAGTCAGATCAGCTGTCATCGCTTTCTTCTTTTTGGAAGGAGAAAGCACTATTTCACAGCTTTCAAATTTTAATTTTTTAATCATACTTTCTTTTTTACAGCAAACCTCTCATCTGAAAGTCTGTAGGTAAGCTTTAAAAACTGCTCAGGTTCAGATTCAGACTTGTTTTGACTCCAGCTTCTGTATTTGCTTCAGATAATGGCATGCCGAAAAACCAACCAAGAATGTAAGGCACATTCTTGTGGGTGGTGATCCCAAATTGCAACATAAGAGTAATTAAGTATTTTAAAAATGTATTTACTTTTTTTTTAACAATTGCTTAAATAGATACATATTTGTCTCCTTGTAAAAACAAAAAAGCCAGAAGGCCGGTGTTCCTGAATAACAAAGCGGTGCTTGTAAGAATGTTTTTGGAAAGGAGATGGAAACTGGGTTTGAAGTTCCAGTGGGTAGTCTTAAACACTTAAGAGAAAGATAATTAGCGTGATAGAAAATAGCTGAAAAACGCCTTTCCTAAGAAATAAAAGGTTAGTGATACCTAGTTCTGCTAGAATAGTTCATATTAAGCTACACAACCTACCAACCCTCCTTGGCCCCAGTTGTTTAGGCTCCAAAAAGGAGATAGAAAGGGACAAACGGAAGTCAGCCGGTCATGTATTAAAACTTTCTTTCTATCCCCCATCCCCCAGAAGAATGCATATTTGTTGTCTTCTACATTCTGTAATCTTTTAGCTGTGGATAATGTTGGGTTATTATTTAGTGTACTTAGAGACACCATCTTCCTAATTTCTCCCCATTGTTTCCATTATCTGACTTACTGCAGCCTTGTTTTCACCACTGGATTATTGTCAAGGCTACCAGTTTTTTATCATCTTCGTTCAGTCTTTTCCTATGCCCCTAGAGAGCAGGAAAATGAGTTACAAAAGCAAATGTGTGTTGTTATTAACAATGACAGTCCACAGAAATTCCACATCAGTGTGTTCAGTGTAGCCTGTCAAAATACTGACTCAGCCACAGGTTAAGAATTTACTTAGTCCAACTCAGTAGCTAGGGGAGGACTTGTGTTGTCCTTAAGCCATTTCTAGTGTGATACCACCCACTCCCACTTCACTCTGTCTTCTGGAGTTACAACATAGTCACCCCTGCTGGAATTGTTGCAATAGGCATTCACCTTGAGGAAAGAACTTTTTTATAGCCGTTCACAGCCACGAATCAGTGAATTTTGGCTTTGTGAAGCAGCCTAGGGAAGCCAGATGGCAAGTGAAGAGTAGTATTCCATACCAAAACAATTGTTTTTGTCACTGCTGAGGTGTTTTGTGCTGCTTCTCGTACAACTTCACTGTGCATGAGTTATGAAGAATGCACGATGTAAAACTTAATTTTGGTGACAGAAATTACTGCTAAGATATAGAATAAAAATTAAACAAATGAAATGTCAGTGTAAAATTGAGTGGAATTGCCTATACATTGCTGAAAGAACAAATCCAGGTTACGAGCTTTTGGTCTTATCTTTTTTCTCTTCTCCACAGTGTGCTGTTCCTCCTGGCGGCAGCAGCGTGCCTTCCTTGGTGTGACACACAGGTGAGCTCTGCTTTGTAAAGCTGCTCTACTTAGACCTTGATGTTTGACATCTTATTAGAACACGGGGGATGCAGCTTTGACTTGTAAGCTAGGGTGGGATTCCTGCAAAGGAATTGTAAATGTTGCCTGTTGCCGTGCTGTAGTCTTGCTGGTTTTAATGTGTTTGCCTCATGGTAAAACCTCTCAGTGGTGCAGACTTGCAGCTCATCGGTGAAGGTGGTCGCTGGGGAAACCACGGTTTAACTTCTTACAAGCCTTATAGCAGATCACTTAGATTTGAGTTAATTGCAAGTGCTTTCAGTATGTTCCTAAATTAGCTTTGTAATCTACATGCTTCCTGTAGCTCCTGGAGAAAGAAAGAAGGTACTTCCAGAGAGCGCTTAATCCAGCAAAGATCTGTTCCTTGGAGGTGCTTTTCTCTTTTGGAATCCATGGTTTAGATACTTTAGTTAATATTTGAAGTCAGGTGGGATGAATCTGGGAACTTGTCTGGTGGCATCTGATCAAGTGTCACCACCAGAAGTGTTATACCTGCTCTGGCTCCCTTCATAGTCTGTGGTGCAGAGCCAGGAACTTCTGGTCTATAATTCATCTCCCCTGAAACCAGACATCTAAAATACGCCAAGTGAACTCGTTTCAATTAAAAAAAGAAAAAAATTCCTTTCCATGTGTATTTTTTCCCATTGATTGTGAAGAAAGCCTACCTTACTTGGAGGCAGAAGTCTGTTTAAAGCACTTTTTTTGGATACTCTGCAGTTAGTGAGAGCCTTGGGAAGAGAGAGTGCTTAGCGGCTGAGAGGGGACAGGAGGCAAGACAAAAACCTTAGTGATGTTCCTCTGATCCTCTTGCCCCTGCCTGACTGCCAAAGGAAGACTAAGCATACTGGGGTCTATATTCTCAGATTGTTTAAAATGGTGTACATATCTGAAAGAAATAGAGCTGTCCTTGCCAGGACTAACCGAGAACCTGGGTAATTGACGGATGGAGATCTCTCAGCGGGACTGGAAAGACTTCAGTCTTCCTAGTCTTCTTTAGTTGCCTTCTCTTTCTTTGTAGCACAGCTCCCACTTGCTGTGCTTGCTCTGTGAAGTTAACTGCAGGGAAATGGCGATACGTATGTTTACATGAACGTGCATTTATTTATGTAGGTGTTCTTTATTACAGTTTGATGCAAACGGTTATTTATGGGCCCTAATTCACTTGATCTGTGTTGGTAAGTCATTTTCTTTTGGAAAAATAATTAGAAGGAGTAAATGTGTTGGTGAAGCAAATCAGCTTTAGTATGAAGTTATTGATATTGAAGGTTCTTGATGTAAGAAACACTTGGAAAGCTCAGTAAAGATAAGAAAGTGGATTCCTTTTATACCTTTTATGTTGAAAACAACAACATAATAAACTAGATATTGCAGTCAGTTAACAGTGGATGAGAAAATGCACATACAATTTTAATAGCATTAAGCTTTTCTGGGAGTTTTTGATGGTTGTCTCCTAAGAGATGCTTCTTTCTGAGGAGAGGAGAAACATGGAAAAAAATGAAAACAAGCAGTAATTTGTAGTTGGAGCTTTATTGCACACACTGATTTTATTTAAAAACTGACAAAAATATTCTAAAATGTCATGGAATATGCTCCCAGAGGAAGGATGTTGAAATGGTGGGGTTTTTTATGCAATCATATGCATTTAAAAAAAATTTTAACAATGAGTTGCATGACCTGTCAGATTTTCTGTTGTCCTTTTCAGACTAAACATTGATTTAGTTAACACATAATTCTTCCCTGAAAAGCCAGAAACAATAAGACCCAGAAAATCTGCAGAAAACAAGAGCAGTCATTTTTTACCAGGAGACTGGTGTCTTTTGGAGCATTAGGCTGGTTAATAAGGGACTTGTATTTGGTTCTTAGCTGTCCTATAGACTTAATGAGTGATTCATTCTTATGTTAAGTCTTGTCTGCAAATTAGGGATGATTCCTTCTTTATTTTGTATATTCATATTGTAAAATTTTCAGGGCAGAGGTTATATGTTTAAGCTTATTTTTGTCTAGGGAGGTCTAGAGATCCCACTGGAAAATATTGTTAACATACAAATAAGAAATTTTTTTTTTCCTTTAGGAAATGTTATATGGTGAACATTTGCTCATTTAGATAAAACAAAAAGCTAAGCATTTTTCACTTCAAATACTTGTTTGCTGTAACAAGCGATGATATTGCTTTGTCAAAGCCAAGAGGTCTCATTTGCAAAGCACTGCTAAGGCACAGAGGTGGAAAGCTGCCTAGAGAGTCTTCAGGAGGCCTCTTCTGTGTGCTTGAAACATGTAGGAAGTGTCAACATAATGTTTATGCTTAAAATGTAGCTTTCCATTTTGCTTGTTTTTGAGAGAAAGTTGTCAATATGACTGGAGTTTTTTTGTTTGGTTGGTTTTGGTTTTTTTGTTTTTTCTATGTAATTAGATTTCCTGTCAACTAACAGAATTAAGATGCTACAAGAAAGGGCAAACAGATGAACTGACTTATCACACAGTTAATGAAGACAGAGCACTAGTGACAGGACATGTGTTCTACCCTTCAGCTTGTCTAACAGAGGCAGAATTGAGGACATTACGACATAGTGTTCTACTGGATTTGCTTTTTATGTTCTGGTTTAATTTGTGAATCAAAGAAACCCAACAAAGCCTTGAAGAAGGGGTCTGATAAAATAGAGCCTGAAGCTGTATTGTTCCTTCCTTGAGTGCTTAAAGCTTTTCCCAGAATAGAAAGGGGAGCTAACCAAGAGGTGGGTAGGTCAAGAATGGAAAGAACCTGAAGACCCTAGAGCTGAGAGAATCCTAAACAGGAAAGACAGCTCAGAGCCAACAACTGTAGGGGTCTGCAGAAATGAACACATCATAGAAGCTACCCGAAAAATGGGGTGGGCTGAAGAACCCATTCTGTGACACTTTCCTGTGTGTATTTACACACACCCCTTCGTAGCTGCCATGAGCTAGTTGTCGTCTCTTCTTCAGAAGGACTAGCAGAAACACATAGCATGGCAGCGCTCCGAGACAATAACACTTGGAAAACCATTAGTTTGAAGCAATAGGTTCATTTTACTCACAGTTTGGCCATCCTTTGTGCCACCTTGCTAAACTGTAATACAGAGGGGTTCCACGTCTGCAGGTACCATGGCCACACAAACCGTCGTTTGTCAGAATGATTGCATGTTACGGCAATTACACATGTCGTTTCAATTACAGGGGCTTACAAAGTATTTCACAAGTTATGGAAACCTGGCTCTTTAAGGTAATGTGTTTTCATGTTCTTTTAAGAAGAAAGATTGCTATCAAAGAGGGTTAGAGACACATCTGTCTAGCAGCCAGGTAAACTGTAGGGATCTCTGTGTTATCAACATGAGCTGGGCCGCTCTTGGTTAATCATTAATTACTTTAATTAATGACTGGTAAGAGAAGGGGTAATGAGTTCCAACTGGAGCACAAGAGGTTCCACTTAAATTTGAGAAGAAACTTCTCAGTGAGGGTGCCAGAACACTGGAACAGGCTGCCCAGGGAGGTTGTGGATTCTCCTTCTCTGGAGACATTCAAACCCCGCCTGGACGCCTTCCTGTGTAATCTCATCTGGGTGTTCCTGCTCCGGCGGGGGGATTGGACTAGATGGTCTTTCGAGGTCCCTTCCAATCCCTGACATTCTGTGATTCTGTGGTTCTGTGACTTACCTTGCATGAGGAGCCTTATTTATTGTTGATAACAATACATGTAGTTATTGGTAGTTATACTACTAACTCAAACACTGAATTAGTTTTAAACAGTGTATTATCCAAGAGTGATGACTCAGTCCTGGAAAAAGAACCCTTAATTACCGGCACAGGCATGAAGAGGAAATGTTAGTTTGTGTTAGCCTTGCAGGCTGCGTGGTTTGAATCTGTCAGTATCTCCCTTTGCAACACCACCTCAAAAGCGTTGGGCAGCTGGTGACTTGCCACAGGACTTGAAGGCTGAGTACCTTAAAAACCTTGAGACCTCGCACTAATCCCATGTGGTATTAGAACTTCAGCCAGACAATAGTTGTTCTGAAAGCAGGTGACATTACGTGTTCACAGTGTCTATAACCTGCAGTTGTCTGTATGGATGGAGATCGATATGTTGCCGCTGCATATTATGTATATGTACATAAAATTTACAAGTACGGAATATGGTTAAGCTCATTTATTTCAAAACCATTTTCCATCTCAGTTTAAAGGGTGTAAATTTTAGTCAGTCTCACTTTATCTTCACGTCAAATGGAACTCCCACTGACATAGTAACAACAGAAATAATGAGCAAATGATGTGTAAATTAATATGCCAATTAATATATTGATAATATTTTTGTTATAATGTATATAATTATAATATTATGTTAGTATAACCTAAATATATTATTGTGTCATATATTATTTAATATTATTATAGCACTGTAACATCATATTATTACTTATAATACATTGATCTCTTATACCAAATGAACTGCAGTACTAAAAGAACACCTTTTTTTCTTTCCTTCCTCTCCCAGTGATCTGGACCAACAGTACATCAACTATGTATTCAGGTAAAATGAATAAGCCTTTGATACACCATAGCTGGTTGTATATGGTATATGTTTTCATTTTCAACCATGGCTTGTTTAGGAAACTCATAACTACCACTACTTAAATGTATTTATTTGGCCAGACATTCACTGAAAGAACAGTGCTAAGCTGAATGGCTTAGCAGCTCAATTTTTTTTGGCTCTGGTTATATGAGGACATGCCAATATACACCTGGGGAGGTAACGAGGTGTTAATTATGAATTTTTTAATCATCATGTGCACAAGTGATCTATCATTTCCAGAAATAATATTTACAGAGTAACTCCCTGGCAATACCCCTTTTCAGAAAATAAAACTTGTACTAAATTGCCAGAAGGGGAGGTTGTGATTACAAAAGCACGATGTGCAAAGAACATGGGCAATAACTGATTGTTCAGAGTGCTGTTAGCGGTGGGATTGAGTAATTCAGACTTTCATTTGGTTTCTAATTCGGAGACAGAAAAGTGGCTTGTTATTTTGTAGTTAGTGAAAGAGCCTGAGTCACTGATCAGACTCCTCTGTGGGGTTTTTTTGTTTGTTTTGTTTTTTTTAAAAGGTCAATCCTTTCCTCAAAGAGCCATGTAAGCCAGAACATTTGGTGTGCATGGCTTCTGCTAGATTTTTGTAAAGCTTTATTTGAGGTAAGGTATATAGAGACTTAACTAGATTTTCCCCCATCTACAATCATATCTTGTATATGTTGATCTCTTTTCTTGGAATGGTAGCTGAAGTTGTATGGGAGCACTGTGGAGTATGGATACTAAGTTTTAAGAAAAGGTGGTCAAAAGGAATGAAATCCATAAATTAGCTTGGGAAGGAGCAGAATGGAGAGCAGAAGTTAGGAATAAGCATAACAAAAGTGAAGTTGTGCTTGTCCATTTGATTAGATGGATGTGTGCTCTTGTCTGACCACATTAAGATCCTTGATAGGAACGTGTCTGGGACGCCAGTGTAGGACAGTTACTTCAATTCCCATTTATCTTGTGAACGTCATCAACATTATAATACTGTGTATCTCTTTCTATCTTAGTTCAATCAAATGTCCTATTTCAATAAATAAGTAACACACAGTGTTAGGGAATGGAAAACTTCTGTAACATAGGCCTCTGATTTGGGGTTCGTATGATTCCAGTGTGTATTCCCAGGGGTCTGAATATCAGTGTGCTCAAAGCAGGCTCTTGTTTAAGTCAGTTGTTGTTTTCCATCTACTATGAAGTGCAAAGCACATCAGTTGTACTCAAAGAAGATAGCTGTGTTTATTGAAACTTTTCTGAAGAATTAGTCATGGAACTTACAAATATGCTGCGATGTGCAGCCATAACCCATGAAGTCTTGAATGAGCTGTGCCTATTTGTCAGTATTGAAGGGAGAATTGTGAAACAAGCACTAAAATAAATTGATTTTTCATTTGGCACCTGCCTGACGATGGCTGTCTGTTGTCATTTTAGTTAAAAATTACATTCGGGCCTGAACCTTTAAAATCAGATTTTGGCTGAAGGTCTTAATTTTGCAGCTTTGATTGAAAAGTCAGGACTGGGTTCCCTGCTGTGTTAGTTGATGGTATCCTTTGAAATTTATGAACCTGTGTCCAGCAGAGAGCAGGAGTTCCACATTACAGGGAGAGCATGATTATTGATTGAGAGGCTTTTGAAAGGGAGAAACTTCTCGCTAAGGAACTGTGAGGTGCAGTGGTATGTATTTGAAAACTGTTCTTGGTTTTATGTGTGGCATTTTTTTTCTTGTTGTTTTTTCAAACCAACAACAACAATAGAATAAAAGCAAAAAGGTGTTACCAAAACTTGTAAAGATTTTCGTCTTTAAGGGTCTCAAAAGTCAGTGTAGCTTGTGAGCTGATGGTGCAAAGCAATTGTGCAAAGGTGGCTTAGAAGAGGTAGAAGACTGGATGCTTATTTGTTTGGCTTGAGTCTGTGGATATCTATATGTCTATATCTATCTATGTATGTATATTTTTCTATGTGTTAGAGAAGCTTGCGGTCCATATCATTTGGACCTCATCTTGTCTAGGGAAAACAAACAGTACCATGGGCAATGGAATAAGTGACATCTGATTTCTTTTAGAGTTTTGTCATAATAGTGGATGATGTTTGAAAGGTGTGAAATTTGGCAGAAGCTCTCTTCTTGTTTGCAAACTCCATGATGTGCCCGTGCCGGGAAGGTCCTCCAGTGTTGAATGGGGCCGAAATCTCTGCTGCAGAAGGCACTGGCAGGGTTTGTCTCCTTGTGAGACCTCTTGGAGATGATTGCCACTTCCCAGATTTGGATGAAGCTGGTCAGCGTGTTTGAGAGCTATGTAGAGCTATATATGTATGTGTACACACAGCTTTATTGCACAAGCTTCATTTCTGTAGAAAATAGTCAAAAGTATATTTGAATCACACTGAGTAGAAGGCATTTTACTCTGAACATTCTCTGAATGAGGGCTAACTGCTCATGGGCAATTCTGGGTCAGAATTACTATAAATGTGTGTTTATCTCTGTCAGAGGGTACCCAGCTCTAATGTTTGTGATTTCGCAGGTGTTAAGGTGTATGCTGCTTCCTGTGTTCAGGGCTTCTGGAGGACTGTTTCAACCATGACAGGATCCCAGTTCTACCTCCAGAACAGGACAGTCTAATGTGTACTGGTGGTCTTGTCTCTATGAGTATGATTCTGTGATTTATGGAGGACCTTGCTAGGGTGGTATCAGTGCAGCTTGCTCCTCTCAACACTATTATCAATAGGCCTTTATAAAGATCCTTCTTTCTAACCTAGATCAGACAGCTGGCTGTACAGGGAAAAGAAAGCAGCTGTGCGGGCACAGCCAGATGGCGTTTAGAATCATAAATCATAGAATCTTTTAGGTTGGAAAAGACCCTTAATATCATTGAGTCCTACTGTAAACCTAACACTACCAAGTCCACCGCTGAACCGTGTCCCTAAGCACGTGTCTTTTAAACACCTCCAGGGATGGTGACTCAACCACTTCCCTGGGCAGCCTGTTCCAACGCCTGACAACATTTTCAGTGAGGAAATTTTTCCTAATATATAGGTAAATATAGGAAAATTTATAGTTTTTTTACAATAGAGGTTGTCCAAAACGTCTGTTTGGTGCGGAAGCAGAGTTGTATTCTCAGTGTAGAGACTGCCTAGATAGAGCAGATTAAAAGTTCTGCCCCAGGCTACTGGGTGCTAGAATGTACCAATATGTTAGATTAAATATGTATATATTTAGATTAAAAATAAACATTAACTGCATTTGCTCCATTGGCCACTTCCAGAGGTGCAACTGAAATTAGCAAAGTCTCCTAACAGACGCTGTCTCTACGTGCCACACACCGTTCCTTGGTTTAAAATCTGGAACAATTTGGGAGGGGAGAACATCTTAAGCAAATGTACATTTGTGGGAACTTTCCAGAACCAAACAGATCTGAGGAAATATTTGCTGATGTTGAAAGTGCGGCGTTCTTCTCACTTCATCACTTACAGCGCGGTTATTCAATGGCTTTTATAAAGGGAGCCAGAGCAGGAACAAGTGTAGGAGGGACAGCAGAGCTGTGCCATGCAGGGATGGGAGGGGTGATGGTGTTTCTCCGTGCCCAACCCCATCTTGTTCATCCATCCCCCTTGTGTTTCAGGATGTGGGGTAGAGAGGAGGAGGAAGAAAGGGAGGGAAATGTACTTCCAAGAATCTCCCTCTAATCCTTCAGGCTTGTTCCCACTGCAGCATTGTATTTCCCTGTGCTCTGATTTCTGCATTGATGTTCTACTTCCTAGTGGTTTTACCAGTAATCTCGCATTTTCTTTCATTCCTTCCCAGTCCCCCACTTTTTATTACGGAGGGAGCCAGATTTCTCCCTTGTAGCAAGCTGGCAAGGGGTAGTGCATCTGCCTGGCATGTTGAGGGATACAAAACGTATCTTAGAAGTGGGTCGCAGCTCATCTTGGGCTTTCTCCTGTGCTGAGACAGGTAGAGATATTTTACTTCTTGTGGAGAACCTGGCATCTGTCACTGTCTGAAATTTGTTCACAAAGGCGTACTAGATAGCCTAGCAGTGACTGGTGAGGAGAAAACAAAGACAGCGGGAGAGTTTCAAACGGTGAATAAATGTCACTGACCAAGGTGTGAGGTTAAGGCTCTACTCTGCAGCTAAACTACATCTGGCTTCTGGAAGAGCTGCTAATCTGTCGCTTTTGTGAATTAAAAAAGCTGCAGTAAATTTCCTGCAATAGGGAAGGGCAGCTTTGCAGCCATAAATTGCCATTCTTGCTGACAAAACCCCTTTTTAGCCAGAAAGAAAACCATGAGTGCTCCAGCCCTCAGTATTGAGTACAGGGAAAAAGAGAGGAGCAGAGAAATCTGGCACAGGGATTTTGTTTTTGCAGCAGCCTGATGTCCAAGCTGTCCTGCTTGAAACCTCTGAATCCCTAATCTGGTTTTACAACATCATCATGTCTTTTCTACTGATGTTCTGTTCAGAGCAGAGTTACAGTACAGCTTTAATGCCGTCTAACCCATTTGCCTTAACCTGCCACTTCACAAAGAAGGTTTTGTTTGCCTCCTATATTTTCTTTGGATTGAGGCCTGGGATGTCTGCTAGGGTTATCAACTCAGCTTGGTTGCAGAAGCAAGTTTCTCTCTGAGCGTTTCCCAGTCTCACTCTTTTTTTTGTCTAAAAATTAATAATGCAAAAAAGAAAAAGTGGAGAGACATGGCTTAGTCGTAATTCTCATCACTGTTGATACAGTTTCACTTGACCTGCCAGTCTCCTTTTTTCTCTGATATTCACTCAAAAGCAATAGGCCTTTTCTACTTTTCTCTCTTTACCAGGAAACTGAGGAATTGGATCTGTTTATTGTTAATTCCTCTTGGCATCTCATGCAGGAAGAATGTGCATGTGTGGGGAGGAGGGGCAGGGGGGAATTCCTACTGTAAGTGATCTGCTTTGCCTCATTTAATGTCTTTGTGACAACCACATCTTTCAAAACCATATATAAATATTGACAATGTGACCATACTGTACCAGCTGATGCCTTTTAAAGACATTGTATAAAACATTAAGCCTCAAATACTCGCCTGTCTTTGTCATGAACCGTATCATAGAATCATATAGTTTGGGTTGGAAGGGACCTTCAAGGGTCATCTAGTCCAACCCCCCCGCAATGAGCAGGGACATCTTCAACCAGATCAGGTTGCTCAGAGCCCCGTCCAGCCTGGCCTGGAATGTCTCCAGGGATGGGGCATCTACCACCTCTCTGGGCAACCTGTGCCAGTGTTTTACCACCTCAGTGTAAAAAATTTTTTCTGCATGTCTGGCCTGAATCTCCCATCCGTTAGTTTAAAACCATCACCCCTTGTCCTATCACAACAGTCCCTGCTAAAAAGTCCGTCCCCATCTTTCTTATAGGCCGCTTTTAACTACTGAAAGGCTGCAATAAGGTCTCCCTGGAGCCTTCTCCAGGCTGAGAAGTTGCCACCTTCGGCCCGTGGCCTTCCACGCCTGATTTCAGTGACAAGCTTTCCCCCAAGACTTCCTTGGCCATGGGATTTCCATGCTTTGCAGTTCCTTTTGCTGCTGGCACCTCTGCAAATGACACTGGGATTCAGCAAAGCATGCTGAGGGCAGGCCACTGTGCCCAATAGCCCCATCACGTAGAGAGCTGGGACCAGCTGAGAGCGAGGAGGCTTGGGAACAGTAGCTGTGTTAACACTAGAAAAGGGAGTTTGCTTGCTATGAGCACCGCACTGATGTTACTGTACTGCTGCAGGTAGCTCATTTACAGCGAGTTCAGCTTTCTAGCCATAGCCTTGTGTACTGCGAACCACCTCCAGCTCTTTCTCTGCTTTCACTTTTCCTTGTGCAGGCTTCCCTTCCTCTGTGGGCTGGGCTGGCACTTCACTGCCATTACTGGGCCTAGTGAACTGTAAGAAGCACTGGCAGTTAGCCAGGAAAAATTGCCTAGCTTTAGCATTCATAACTTGAATGAATGTCTTTTTACCTTTGTAAGTAAGTACAGTGTTTGCTGCTCAGCACGTAGCAACCTCTCCAGATACTCTTTTCTCCTTCTCCCTCTTGTCCTTTGTGTTTGTCATGGACGTACGTTGTTGCTAATGGGAGGAAGCTGTAGCTCTGATTTGAAGACTTGCATGCTTTTCCTATCTTACAGTGCCCCAGAATACATTTCCATAGCCTTCTAACCATGGAAACAACAAGGAATGAAAAACTTTGGGGGGGAAAAAAATAATCAGAAATTTACCAGAAGAACTGGTAGCACTGAAAAAGGCTCTGTACAGCCTATACCACAAACTCAGAAGGTGAAGTTTTTGTAGGACCAAAAACTTTAAGTGATACTCCAGGCAAAGAACTGGTCCCATCTCATTTTCTTGTTCACTTGTACCTTTCTGAAAAGTTTGCAGCATTTGGGCTGGTACTTGGTTTTATTTTAATGTGTTTTTAAAAATTTATTTAATTGCAGCATTTGTCCTTTCTCTGACATTTGGGGCATGAATGTGCAGTACATGGACAATCACACACATAAGACTCAGTATTTGACTCTTATATGTAATATATGCACATCCCTATAAAGCGGACATTGGTATGCACACAGCTGACATTAATCCTTGGACAGAGAGACACTCAAGTGTAGACACAAGTACAGTTCTCTGTAGATTCTGGCTCAGTAGTGTCACCAGCTGGCTGAACAGCAAGTGGGTCTGTTAAAAAGAACTTAGGGATAACAGTGAATGCTGAGGTCTATATGAGGCAGTAGTGCATGCTCATGGCAAATTAAGGCAAACCGTGTATTGGGTTACATGAGCAGGAGCGTGGCCATTAGATTGGGAGAAGTTATTGTAAGCATTGCTGAGGCTGCAGCTGGAATAGCCTATTCAGTTTGGGGGCTCCCAGTTCAAGAAAGATGCTGAGAAATTCAAGATCTAGCAAAGGGCCACTGACATTGTTAGGGACTTAGAGCACCTGGCTACTGCAAGGAATGTTTGAAGGCGCTTGTCTTGTGGAGACTGGCAAAGTGGAGACCGAGGTGCAGCCTGACAACTGCCTACACATTCTTGAAAGGAAGTTGCGAAGATGACAGAGCCGAACTCTTCTAAAGAGTGGCAGATGGTATGACATGGAACAACAACCACAGATTGCAGCTTTCGTGGTTTAGAGGTGGGACATCAGGAAAAACTTCTTCGCTAGGAGGGTGGGGTGGTTCTGGGACAAGTTACCCGGAGAGGTGTGGAATCTCCAAGCTGGGAGATTTTTGAGACCTGGCTTTTTGAGACAGAGCCACAGAGGACATGATCATATATTAGTGATAGACCTGCTTTAAGTCAGAGCTTGTGTTAGGTGACCCCAGAGATTCCTTTCCACGCAACTTTTTTTTTTTTTTTTTAATTGATACTTATGCCTCAGACGTTCTACTTAACTGGAAAAAGTTTCACCATGAAAAAAAAAACAAGCACAAAGCTGTCAATTCATAATATTTAAGTTATATCATAAATTCTGTAGTATGCAATTAATCTTTTTTTTATTTTTCAGTGTGGTGCTGTTGGCATCTGCATCACATCCAGCAGGTAAGGTGGACTAAGTTGTTCCTTTTTTATGTTTCCATATTGCCTTTCCTTTCCATGCATGTTTTCAGAGGCCAAACTCTGTAGGACTTTAGCCCTGGAATTCAACAAGAATACGAGCAATAATATGATATCCTGTAGGAAGAGGAGGGTATATAACACTGTGTAAATTGCATGATGTTTACTAATAACTTTCTTAGCTGTCCTTTGCAAAGAAGCAGCATGAGACAGACAACAAAGAACAGCCTTTGAGGTGGTGCATGGTAAAGAAAAAAGATTCCCTAGGTGAATATGTCCTCTTCAGAGCAGTGTCTCAGCAGTCCATTGCTCCCAATGCTATGCAGAGATTTCATTTTGTTGCTTTCATAGGATGTATCCCACCACAGGATTTGAGGTAGCAACAGATCAAAGGCTAAAAATGGAGAAGTTGAATATTTGATGATGGCTAATATTCATATCATACTGGTGTTGAAATAGTTGGAAGGATAAAGATAGTCTGTTGCTTTCACTAGACATTTGCTCAGTCAGAAAAACAAAGGAAGAAGCATTTAAATAAACATAAATTTCCCCCTTTTGCCTGGTGGTACATATTGTGTATATAGCACTCCCCCACCAATATAGACAACATGTTAATCAAAATAGTCCTGCATTTCAAAAAGTGAAAGATGGAGCTTCCTCTGAATCTGTAGAGCCCGAAGGCTCCTGAGAATTGTTGTTACCAAGAACAACCGGGGCTCAGGTTCCTGGAAATGCAAGTACTCAAGAGCTTTGCTTGGATCTGGGAGACTTTTTAAACCTCTCAACTTGCTTGGTGTGACAGAGTTCAAATGCCAGAGGGGGAAGCAGCCAACATATGTCTGTGTTTCCTGTTGCTTCAATAGGAACTATCACGAGCTCTGTAATATAATAAGCCCATATGATGCATGTCTATCCACTGGCAACTGTTGCTTAAGCAGGATCTTTGTACACTAGCAAAGAATACTCTTACGTACCCCTTTACCCTTTTTCAAGCAAAGGCAGGAGCTGGCTAGAAGCAAGGTCAGAGAGAAATCATTAAACACACTAGAAATGTGGAAACCATCCTAAATGAAAAGTCAGCCAGCTGTAAACGCTCAAAGGAATGTTAAACTAGTGATGTTCATTTAATTGCTGTTCCCTTGCTTGTAAGACTGGGTTGTTTTTTTTTTTTTTTCTGCTGTGTTCCACTGTGTGTGTTTCTTTGTCCCTCAGGTGATCTCTTCAGTGCCTTGGACTTCCCGTTCCTGTACTTCTACAGGTTTCATAGCAGCTGCTGTGCCAGGTAACCTCTCTATAACAGGCCAGATGAATGTTTTCAAAATAAGAGATCCTGTTGACTTCCAACCTTGACTCTCAGTTAAAAAATTTGGAGCATGCAAAACCTTAGTTATACTAGTTTCTGCTGGCATAAGCCAGTAAAACTGCAGATAATACGTATCTGTGTGTATGTGTGGATGTGCATTCGAAGGCCAGAGATTCAAATGTGCTGGAAGTATATGTGTTTAACTGAGTGAGTGCATTCTGACCAGGAGAATTCCCAGTCACCAGTAAAATATTTTTTACCTAATGTAGCAAAGCATTGCTAAATAGCATCTATCAAAAGCCTCTGAAGTCGGATTAGCCCTTGTAAAACTTGCTGTTTGCAGTGATTACAAAGTATTAGTCTTCAACAGTACATGGGTGTACATGGATTTATTTGCCTGTACATCTTGTTATTTGGCAGAATGCTTCTTTGGGGTAAAACGGAAAAGCTTTAACAAGCATTCCTTTATTTTGAGTAGCAAAAGTTCACTGCCCAATAGTGTAATTCTCAAAGGACAATGTAAGTAGGTTTTCTGTAGATCTTAATTATCTCAAAAAAATTTATTCCTGTCTTTCCCCTCCAGTCCTTTGCCAAATGGAATTATTTTCCTCTTAGAGGGGAAAAAATATTTACATGCTAACTGTTGGCAAAAATATTTCCTGATCATTAGGGATTTTCTTAATTGTATCCGGATTTTCCATTTAAAGAGGATATTAAAAATTATTGTTAAATAATTTCCCTATCTACATAGTTTTTTGGTATGAAGGTGGCTTTTTTTTCAAGGGTGGGCTATCCGGCCTACAAGTAACTTGCAATTAGGTATTAGTGAATAAGTTGTTCCACGGTAGGTAGGTGAAATCTGTTTCTTCCTGAAGGCAAGGTCTAACTGCAGGTGCTAGTAGATATCTGTCTAGCCCAGATACTCTTCTTTTTCACTCTGGAATTTTATCACTGTTGTAGCTTCCCATTTCTGTTTCAATTGCCCCAGCTTTAGTGCATGTATAGTGGATAGCACTGTACACTACCACAAGTGGAAAGGAATAGTTAGATGGAGAAACAAGCATGTTGGTTGCTCTCCTATGTTTTGTAATCTAGTGACTTTGTAGATGCAAAGGATTTGGAGGAAAACCTATACAATGTAAAGTAAGGGTAACTGATGCAGCTAAGTTTACTATCCGTGCAGAACGTCTGAAGCATTAGTAATAAGGTGCGAAGCGCTCAATTTATTGAATGAAATGTTAATACATCAATGTTAATTGTGACATCAGTATTTCAGGTGTTATAATTAGCCATTTCACTTTTTATCTCTGAATTACACTAAATGGCTTCAAATCACTCTGACTAAAAGCCCTTCTCAGCAGGGCAGAAGATGTGGAACAAACTTAAGCAAACTCTCAAAAGTTTGAGCAATGCTACTTCACTGAACTCACTGATTTCTCAGAGCGGAATGTGCTGCTGTTCAGCACTTCATCCTCTGCACCAGGGAGCTGAATTTGGGCCTTATCTTTTATCAATAAAGCAGCATCTGCTTTCTTGGCTCCGGGCACAGCGGATGGTCCTTTTATGTCTCCTGTTATGGCTCAGTGTATGAGACTCTTGTACTTCCTGCTCCGGGGCAGTTATCTTACCCTACTATGGTGTATCAAAAACACCTGTACTAGCATGTGCCTGAGATGCAACTTTTTTTTTTGTTTGAAACAACATCCAGAGCCAAAGCTTATAACCTCTGTGAGGTGTGGAGCAGAGTTTCCTTAAGAGTAGTCTTGGCTACAGGAGCACTGGGGACTACTGTCCTGTATGACTTGAGAATCAAAATTCACTTAATTGTCAGCAGAGAGCTTTGTAGTATGCTGTTCCCAGCATTACTGAGTCATCTGTCTGTTTGTTATACAGTAGAAATGTATTTGACTTCCTAATTGGAATTTAGGTTTCATGAAGTTTAAACAGCTTGAAAGCTTCAGTCAGAAACTTTCCAGTGGTTATTTTTTCAATTCGAGGCTCTGTGGGGGTTGAAGTGAGTTAGTTGCCAGACGTGTAGCTCCTGTTGAAATTAGCAGTGCCTTTATTCAGAGCCATTTCAATGCCTGAAGTTAGTATTTCGCCTCATGTTTTCAATAGTCTCTACTTTTCTGATTATGCAAGGGTATTAGAGGCCAGCCATAAGAGTGTCAGACTTTACTCAGACTCTAGAACAAAACCTGAGATAGACTAAACATAATGTAAGCTCTTTGTCCACCAGCTTTCTTTCTCCAAGCGGGTTTAACACTGCTTGAAGGGCGACTGTTCAATTCTGCATTACGAAAACCAAGATGCCAGTAAGAGGTTGCTTAGTTGAAATTAAGAGACTTTATTAACAAGCTTTCCCCATCCTTTGCAGTGGACTGTTGGGATTCTTTCTGATGTTGCACACAGTGAAGCTAAAAAGCAGCACAACCTCAGGGCAATATGCAGCATGGAGTTTCCTTGCAAAGGTAAGAGAAAGGATGTCACAGAAACACAGTGGATCTGTGCTTCTCCCAGGAGAACTGAGGAATTTCTGCATCTCTCTACTTTCCCTTGTTATTCCTGTGTGATGCTCCTGGGGCCTGTCAGTGCAACCTGCATGTAGAGTTGAGGTGACAAATATCAGGTGCGTAATAGGCCAGGATCATTAGCTGAGGTGAAATGCTGTATATAGACGGAGTTAAATGGAGCTGGGCTGATTACTGCAGCTAAGGATTTGGCCTACTGAATCCCAGTAATACAAATCTATACTTTCCAAAGGTGTTTTGGAGAAGAATACTCCTTCTGAGAGTGCGTGCACCAGCCGTTGTTTCCAGTGTGTCTTACCAGAGGCAAGAGTTAAAACTAGTTCCCTGAAGTTCAGTACCAGAGCTCCCACAGCTATCGTTGCAGGGGAGAGTGGTGGATGTCATTTGGCTTGACACTAACGAGGCTCTTGACAGTACCTCCTGAACTGTTCTTATATCCAATTTAGACTGTTACAGTCTGGATGGGTGGACAATTAGATGGGTGAACAAATGGTTGGATGATCAGGCTCAGAAGATAGAGGTTAACAATTCGTACTCTAACTGGAGGCTTGTGACTACTGGAGTAGCACAGGGTCCTGTCGTGGGCCACCTCCTGTTTAACATCTTTATTGAAGAATCAGAGGTTATAAGAGTGCACTCACATTTGCAAAGGACACCAAACTGGGAGGAACAGTCTATAACACTGAAGGACAAGGTTGCCTTCCAGAGGGACCTGGCCAGGCCAACAGAATGGGGCAACAGAAATCTTACAAAATTCAGCAAGGATAGATGTGAAGCCCTATACATGGAAGGGAAGAGCCCTTGGCAATAATATAGGCTGGGGACTGGATGGCTGGGAAGCAGCTCTGCAGAAAAGGACCTGGGGATTTTGGTAGATAGGAAGCTGAACATGAGCCAGCAGTGTGCCCTGGCAGCTACGAAGACCAAACGTATACTGGGTTGTGCTAACAGTAGCACAGGCAGTAAATTCATGGAAATGATCATGCCTCTCTACTCAGCACTTGTTAGACCACATCTGGAATAGGGAGCCTTGTTTTAGGTGCCTCTATACCAGGAAGACATTGATAAACTGGAGTAAGTTTGGCAGAGGGCTGCCAAGAAAGTCAGGGGGCTGAAGCACTTTCCTTGTGAGGAGCAGAGAGAGACAGCTTTGGGAGCATCTAACAGACAGCAGCCGCCCGGTAGCTATGGAGAAATTATTAAAGACAGATCCAGGTTCTTTACGGTGGTGCATGGTGAGGCGGGGGAAGAAGGATAAGTGTGAGCTGAAACAAGAGAGCTTCAGATTTGGTACATGGAAAAACTTTTTCACCTCAAGAACAATTCAGGCAGGCACACAGGTTGTCCAGGGAGGCTGTGCAGTCTCCAGCTTTGAACATTTTCAAGACTCAACTGGACAAAGCCCTGAGCAACCCAGTCTGACCTCCTGCAGTCCATTCCTACTGGAATTATCTTATGATCTGTGGATCTAGGGTTTGGCTCTATTTGATTTAAGTTATTAACAGCTCATTTGTTAAATTATCAGTGGTAACTGCAGTCAGAAGATCTTGTCAGACTCCTTTTCCTTGGTTAGATTTTACTTAGTTTCATCACTCTTAGCTAAGTCATCTGGAAACCACAACCTTCCCGTGTGGTTTGTGATCCCAGCTTTCCTACTACAGTGAATGAAGCTCTTACCTTACAAAAAAAAAAAAAAAAACAAAAACAAACCCCTTGTGTAATATGCTTGTTTAGAAACTGTAGTCAAATGGGTCTTTGGTTTTTCTGGGGAAAACAAGAAGGGAGTGATATGCCTTATTTTGTGCTTTGCAAGCTGTTCCACACTGTACAAGTCACATAGAGTTTCTCACCAGTCTGAATTTCTTCCAAACATTCTGACTGTGCAGATTTTAGTACCTTAGCTTTCTTCTTACTCCTTGGTAGCAAGTCAACTGATCTAAAGCTTGCTCTTGCATCTTTTATTTTCTTTTTTAACATTCTGGGTTGGAGATAGGAATAGCTGGCTCTGCTAGTAGGTATTATGAATAAAGAGAAATGGTTCTACATGTGGTATTTGTGACCTATCCAAAAAAAATGCAGGCAAAGATGTGTTGTGAAATATATTTTAAGTAGATTTGGGTCCTTCCCCGTTGAAGTGGATCAGAGCCACAAAGTCTGGACAGGATCAAAGCTTTTCCAAAGTTCAAGAGTTTCTAGATTTGTGGGGTTTTGGCCAATTCTAGACTTAAATTAGACAAGGTTTGTTCTGGCCACTGTTGTCAATGAAATTACATGGCTTTATACCAAGTAAAGATTTGTCCCCGTGTCACTATGATAATTTAATCTGTTCTTCAGCCTTAAACATCTCTGTTAATGGGCATGGTTTAATTATCTTGCTTAGTAAGGTTTTTGTAACAGGGCAAATTAGTCGTTTTCCTGTTGTAGCTTCTAACCCAGTGCTCAAATTTTATGTCTTGAATAAGTAATATGGACATGAGATCTGTCTGTGGCACTAGTCATTTTATCAAAACTAGCAGTGTCTCTAGTGTTTTTCACTAGTGTTTTAAAGCTTGGTATAAGAGTGATTTCAGGGCTCTGTCATACCCATCTGAGGCAGTATGAGGAACATGGAGGAACTGCTGCTCCAAGTGATTTTGGAGTAGAAGTTAGTGAATGCTTGAAAAATTCAGGAACGCTATATGTCACTTTTAGAACAGGGATCAAAAGAGACTGCAGAAACAGACACAGGCAGAAAGCAAGAGCTGAACTGGAGCCTGTCTACAAGGGTAGGGGCCGATCTACCAGCTCCTGCAAAATTCTCACAGGGTATCTTTTAAGGAACCGTAAATTTACATATGGAGTAGTTAGGAAGAGTCTTGTCTGTCTGATCACTAATGCTGCTTCCTTCAGGTCTTTGGAAGTGTTAAAACTACACATTGATCCAGCCCAACATTGCCTGGGTATAAGAGCTGTGTCAGTCTTAAGTCATCTTAGATGCAGACATCTTAAGTCATCATAGATGCAGAAAAGCACTATTTAACTCCTTCTGTAAAAATATGTTTAAATTCAAGTGTGTGACTCTCTTTAAATTAAAAAAAAAAAAAAAAGGAAAAAAAGAAGGAAGTTAATGTGGATAAAGAATAAAGATAGAAACTATTTGAATCTGGACTTGCAGAATGAGATCCAGTGGAAAAGAAAAAAACTCTGGTCATAACACTGGCTTTGTGTTCCCACATGAGCATTTTTCTTGGATTGAGTAGTGCCCTAGATCATCCTCTTAATCTCTCAGACTGACTGAAGTTTTCACCAGCAGTTGGAAAGGAGCAGCATGTGAAGCCAGAATATGTTTGTCTTGCAAATGAGCCAAGAAAGGAGAAGGCTCCAGTCCTCGGACAGCAGCGGAGGTCTCTTGAGAGGCGCAGAGAATCAGAAAATCTGTTTTCTATTTAGATGCTTTGTACCTGTGTGACTGAGCTGGGGCCGAGATCGTTGCCACCACTTCACTTCTTGTTAAGTGCCGATAGACCAATAAACTAACCATGAGATCTGATCAGGCCTGCTTTGCAGATTCAAGGCGACGTTCTTTGTGAAGCCCACATATTTGGCCTCCCTGCCCTCTAATTTTTCATTCACTTAAAAACTGGAGCTGGGTCGTAACTTGTTTTTATGATACTTACTTTGACTGTGGCAAGTTAATCATTGTATGAGGTTTTTAAATTCTTCTCCATAATGATTTCTGACAGCTTTCGTGTCGAAGCGTTGCTTTGTGCAGAGACAGATGAAGCACAGGTTTCTTCTGTGTATATAGCCCTGTGTAGTATTTATAGTGACAAATGCTCTCTGCACTTTTGCTGTGAAAGCAAATAGTGTATGTGTTAGCCACATCTGTATAGATTTTTGAGAAATGCCAAGAAATCACTAAAGCGATCTGTAAAACAAACAAACAAAAAGCTTTTAAGAAGCCCAAGAAATATGGAATGCTTTGTCGTAGCCTTGCACAGATTTAATCCCCAGAAGAGCAAGGAGTTGAAACTGTACTGAGATTTCTTGTTTTAATTTGAAAGTTGTTCTAGTGTCATGGGTCACGTACTGGAAGGAAAAACTGGACGTGCTCATATAGGCAGACAGAAGCATCTGGTGAGAATGCTAATGAGCTATAACAGTGCTGTCAGTGAGTTTGTTTAGATTAAGGCTGCCAATCTATATCTGGTGTTGAAACCTGTTAGTGTTTCTAAAAGCTAAGCAGCAGAAACAATTTAAATCATGAATAGAAGAGGAAAATGGTATTTCAGAATATTTCTTCAAGATATTGGTTACTTATGAATTCATCCTCCTGTATCATGTTTAGTGTTATCCCAATAAACTTGTAGTAGGGAATTCAGCTTGTTTCCAATAGGAACTTATTGAGACAGCTTGTTATAAAGACGAAGAATATACAGGAAGGTCAGTGGAACATGGATTTTGGATTCTCTCTTCCTCTCAGCTCTGAAGAACTGAAGTTGGATAACTGAAATGAAGTTGCATTGGATTTTACACTGATTTTCTTATGCATTGGTTGGAAGAAAATGTAGGTTAATCTGAGCAGGAGCATGCAGCCCTTTTCCCTATGGCCATCCCCTGCACTGTTATGTACTCTAGTGTAGCTGAATAGTGTTGGCGGCTCCCTGATACATAAAAGCACCCCCTGACAGCTGCTTTGCTTCCTTGTTAACTTTAGAAATGTTTGTCCCTGGTTACCCTGTGTTTAATGTTGGCTACCAGACATTGCAAAAGTACTTTTGCAGAAGCATCTGAAAGAGTATCTTATCTATGGCTCCTATGTACCTAACTGTAGCTCACTGTGCTTATACCCCAGCAGTTTTAGTCCTCTCCCAAAATACAGGACAGCTGTTCAGAATTACTCCTGTAGTCTTTGATTTTACGTTTTGTGTCTGTATATCTGCTTCTTTGGTCCCCATGGTGTCTTGAAGAGAATGGATAGACTAAATCCATCTTCATGTCAGTGCAAAAAAAAAAAGGATGTTATCCTTCTTAAAGACTGGAAAAGTACTGCTGTTTTTTATTAAAGCAGAAATTATCTTTTTTTTTTTTTTGGCTTCTCATAAGATGGAGAGGCCACAACTGCAAGTCTTCTGGGGCTCCTAGCCTGGTTATGCTCACTGCACCTCTCTCCACAGATAGCAGTTCACATGAAAATTTTATCTGCTTTAATTCCAGGGGCAAACCAACCAAGAGAAATAAAATAAATTCATGTTTTTCCACATTTTTGCAGTTTTAAAGCCTCTGCTAAACCATGCACTCCTATTCGTATATCTCTTAATTCCTCTCTCACTGCTGCTTATTATGCAAGTGCTATAAAATATTCTGGTCCAGAATGTCAATTCCTTACTTCTGCAATGGCTGTTTACTGGCAGAAATAAGTGCCACTCTAAAAGATTCCTGCCATTGGTACCTTCTGAAGCAAATAGCTCTTCTTGTTCATCTCTGCCCTAATGGGAAAGGATTCTGGATAAAAAACCAATCTGTTTAAAATTTTTGTGTATATATATCATAACCAGAAGAAGAATGTATTTGGTCGTTTTGCACTTGCCCACTTGGTTATATTGTAGACTGAAGTAGTGTCATCTTTGCATGCTGTTGTGCTCAGGCAAAAGTGACAGGGAGACTCTTGGCTGAAAATCACATTGCTTTCTTGGCTTAGACCTCCTAAAGCTTTGTGCAGAAATGTCATGAACTCCCACTGGAGTTCCATAAACACAGTGCGTTTGCATTCAGCAAAGATCCTGCCCTGAGTGCAAGGCTGTCTCAGGATCTGTGCTTGCCCAACCTGGAAAAACCCTGCAAACCTGGAAAAACTACAAGCCAAGGCCCTGGGAGAGGGACCGTGTGAGAGACCTGACCAGACTCTGGTGGTAGGTGCTCTCCATGGCACCAGTGTGGTTTGAACTTTGTCTCTAATCTGAGAGATGGAGTTTCCACGACCCCGAAGCTTTCAAGTGTGCCAAGAGGGGTTCTTAACAGCAGGAGTGAGCTTCTTCCATCTACACACCTTGGGTACTCATGTGCATGTGGATATGCACACACATATGCATAAAGATAATTAAAAATGGTAAAAATCCTTATGGATTTGAGGTCGGTCCTCGCCGTGTGAAATATGCACTTTTATTCTTGACACATCTACCTGATTCCTGTGAGTCACCATGGGGACTATGCAAATACCTTGGAAAAGAAAATGTTTTCCTCAGCTGAGCTTGACAAGCAGATAAGGCAAACAGTGTGCTCCTAACTGTGCCTTAAGGGTCTAGAAAAAAGACCAGTTGCTGAAACCTTAGAAGTATAGGGTTTTGGGTAGTTTCCATGGAGACAGCTTGGTAGTTATGTTGTAGCATCCAACACTAATTACACCATATAATTGTTGGGAAGACCAGTCTCCATAACAACTCCTTTGTGTGCTACATGACCACTAAGCTAAGTGTCATGGGCTCCCTGGGGGCACTAATGCAATTTAAGGAAACTGTCTCGTAAGAATAGCAGAGGCTCGTTGGAGATTTTGAATCTCCAGGTAGTGGAAAATTTTAATATGTATCTTAAGAGGTGTTGTATGAGGGCTGCAGTTGTGTATCCATTGAAAATGGCAGCTACACAGCTTTTGAGCGTGACATGGTCACACAAATAAGCACATAAAGTTATGTGTTGCAACTTGGGGGTAGTATTACACCATGATTTTCATCTGTGCTTGATATAATAAATCCAGTCTCAGAAGACATTAATTGATAGATTGAGCCCTAAGGGATGCTCTGAATTAGTTTGTTTCCTTTTATCCATCATGATATCCATTTGAAGTGCATCGTGTACATTTGGTGTTGTCATTCTCTTGAACATAAAACTCACTGCAGATCCATTAATTTAGAGTACATCTTTGGATGGTACTTTTTCACCCCTGCCCTTGACAAACTGTCTCTATATACTTGACAGTAGAAAATGACAGTTTAAAAGTAGATTTTGTCAACTCTTAACAGAATTTTGAATTGCAGAGGATGCAGGATCATTGTTTCCTCTGCATAATAGATTCCAAGTCTCCTGTGTGTTTATTTGGTCTCCTGGAGTTACTTGCATATGGAGACCTGAGGCTGGGAGATAAATCAGAAGCGTGACAAAGAGAAGACGAAAGAATGAGGACTCTTTTGGAAATAGTTTCTGTTGCTAATGTGGTGATGTAAATGCCAAAATCATATGAGAGAACTGTGCACTATGTATAATAACATACTAATGTAGAAGGTTTCAAAACTAGCTAAGGCTAGGCTTCCTAAAATGAGCAAAAATAGCCACATTCTTCTCCCTTGCTCGTTCCCTGTTCTTTTCAGGATCTGGCTCGCTAGCTGCCTTTTTGATTCTTAAAAACTCATAGGTGAAATGTCTCCAGGCTGCCTCACAAATCTTGAGCTTTCTTCAGGACCTCCTCGTGTTAGCGAGCTGCTGCTGTCTGAAACGGGTCTCCCAGTCGTTCGCTTGCTCTCCCTCCCCAACTCAGAACCAATCTTTGCGAAGTCTCAAGTGCATCCATTTTTCAATCCCCCTCTGTACAACTGTTTAAGGATTAGATTTTGACTTTCAGCAAAAGTCAGCAAACAGCCACAGGGCTCTGGAGGAGGCAGACTGAACAGCTTATGTCCTGTCCATGGAATATGTGGTGCTCAGGGAAATCACGTAGGCTTCAAACAATCTCAGGAGATGACCATGAGCTGTCCTTGTCCTATTCATGGGTAGCACAGAGAAGAAGAGTCCAAGTCCAGCTTTCTCTTCATGTATGTTGCTATGGACAGTTGTCCTAATGAGGTGGAAGAGAGTGGGTCTTGTTGCAGAGTCTTCCCCACCCTTTCTGAGGGAATGGGAGGCCAAAGACTATAGCCAACTAGAGTCACTTCTGTCACTGTCGTCCCATGCGTGAGGCATACAGGGCCCTCTGGTGCCCACAGGGCTAAGTGTGTAACCTTGTGACATTGCTCATAAAAGGCATTGCTCAAAACGGATTAGCTATGTTAATGTTTTAAAAAACCCATTTTTTTCAAGTATCACAGTTTTTAAGGTTTCTGGTGGAATATTTTGACCTTTTGAATGGTTGGAAAGCCCTGGAAATACTTTTGGTTCTGAATAAAAACAGAAAACCTTAAAGAGCACCAATTCTTCCTTGCAGTCCTTAGAAGAATACTACTACTACTAATAGCATGTTGATTTCTTTCCATTACATCATCACTAAAACAGCATAAACACACCAGAGAATGGCAATGCAGAGCCTATGTCTCTGTTATAATTGTTGGGTTGTACAGAAGGGAGTAGCAGGGAGATTTAGTTATCTGATCTGGGAACTGTTTGTTTATGAATTAGGTTTTCCCAAAGGAGTCATGAGATGGGAAATACAATAGGAAATGGACTTTGTACATGCACAGAAATACCAAGACTGTAAGTGTCATGCGGGAGAGAGGTCGATGGAAACTTGCTATTTTTGCTAACAGATTTTTTAAAAATACTTGATCACACATCCTGAAGTTTCCTATGCTATTTTTGATACTAGTGATATCCTCCAAAGAGTTCCAAGTTAGTCATGAGAGAAAAATGTTTTACATCTGATGATGTTGACAAGGAACATAAGCGCTTCACATATGCCTATGGATTTTAACAATGGAAAAATGCATTATATTGCTTTTCACTAAAACATTCCCCTTGAGCTAGGTGTCCTCACTGGTTCTGATAATATCCTCAAACCCTTCCAGCAACATTTGTGCTTTCCGTGTATGAGTAAAGCAGCGTGCGTAGGATCTGTCCTCTTATAGCAGTGATACTGGAGGCAGGAAGAGCTTTGAAGAGGCACTCAAAAAATGCACAGGTCTTGAAGGGGCAATGGCCTGAATCTGCAGTGTTCATCCTGAGACCTTCGGGCAATCCAGCATGGAAAGAGCAGTCGCTGAGAATGTGTTCAGCATCCTGCCCAGCACCCCCTCTACAGCAAGGTATTCCAGATATAATCAGTCTTGGCACAACGGGCCAGTCCCCATCTGGGTCATTTGAGCCAGCCGTGGAGGTGCCTTCAGAGCAGACAGCTGGGTGGGTGGTCACCTACCCTGATACCTGTGTGGAAAAGAAAGTTCGTTCAGTTTCGGGCCCCTCATCATAAGAAGAACGTTGAGGTACTAGAAAGAGTGCAGAGGAGGGTGATGAAGCTGGTGAGGGGTCTGGAGCACAAGTCTGATGAGGAGCGGCTGAGGGAGCTGGGGCTGTTCAGCCTGGAGCAAAGGAGGCTGAGGGGAGACCTGATCGCTGTCTGCAAACTGCCTGAAAGGAGGTTGTAGCATGGAGGGGGCTGGTCTCTTGTCCCAAGTAGCAAGTGATAGGACGAGAGCAAATGGCCTCAAGTTGCACCAGGGGAGGTTTAGACTGGATATTAGGAAAAAATTCTTCATGGAAAGAGTTGTCAGGCATTGGAACAGGCTGCCCAGGGAAGTGGTGGAGTCACCATCCCTGGAGGTGTTTAAAAGGCGTTTAGACGAGGTTCTTAGGGACATGGTTTAGTGTTAGCCTTAGGTTATGGTTGGACTCGATGAGCCTGAGGGTTTCTTCCAACTGAAATGATTCTATGATTCCCATATTGCTCAGGGGATAGTTTCTGCTGTGAGTCTTCTGGTGTGCTTTGTGAAGGTATTATCTGGTATAGGGCACTGCCTAAGCACTTGGCTTTGGCCTGAGTGTCCAGGTGACTTTTGAAAAGACGTTCAGTTTTTGTGATGCATGGAAACACATTGATGTAGCCTGTAACACATCTGCCTTTGGCCCTATTTTTTTGCCGCTGTCTCTACACTGTTGAAGTTCTCTTTCAGAAGTTGTGATCCCTAGAGCTGTGTTCTCTTGAACTTTAAAAGAGAATAAACTGACAGGGGTTGAAAGTATCAGCCTGGTTAATTTGGACTTTGGTAAGAATTATGAAATGGTGGTCATAAAGTGGCTAAATGCTGAAGAATTATCACAGCCACTAAGCAGTCTATTCTTAAAAATATTGTCTTCCACCACTGTGCAAATAGATTATGCCTCTAAGGAAACTCAGATCAATTCTCCTTTTCTTCATGGACCCCAGCTGCCAGGAACTTTACATTCTGCCTGCTGGAACCAGCTTTTCTTTTTTCGCCTGGATGCCAGCTGAGCCAGCACTGAGACACTGCTATGGAAGGTCATGGTCCAACTGTGAGGACTTTGGAATTGCCTCCTCTCCCGCTTTTGGGCAGAGGTCCTGATACTGCAGGGCAGTTATAGTAACAGTTCCTGCCAGATCTGGCTGCTGGCCCACCCGCTGGCATCTAACACTTGCGAGGAAGACAGACATAAGCAGATGCTGAGCTCAGTCCTTCCCAAAGAGCCAATTCCTTTTGTGCCAGATATATGTAACAAACTGTCAGTTTGCCTGTTAAATTTGCGGCTTAAGTGTGACAATGAAAAGCATCGTCCTCTTATCTCGGTTATCAGCCTTCTCTGTCTCTTCGTGGTAATCTCTGTTTCACGATCTCATCAGGGTTAGGTGAGGTGAAGAGTGATGTGGGATGCCAAAAGGCTAGCTCTTGCTGAGCTTAACATAAGATTAAGTGTATTTTACAGCAGCAGAGCGTTAGAACAGCTGGCTGCTCCCCAACTCTGAGAAGCAATACTTTTCAAATCAGAAAAAATAATTCTTTAACACAGTATACCATATTACTGACCAGTAAAATTCAGGGTATCGAACAGAAGATAATGCTGAGACAATTGACTGAGTAAAAGTAAAAAGAGGTGTGTATTCCTTACAGGTTCAGATCTGTTCAAAAGGTTTCAGTGACTGAGTCACTAGTAATTTCAGCAGAAGCAGACATTATATAGAAATCTTTCTAGGACAGAAATGGAAAGATTAATATACTGTGTGCCACGGTGTGCAAGTCTTGTATCAACTAAGGTCAAGATGCAAATCCTTCCTTTTCTCTGATGTGCACATTGACTGCAGACTTGCTGCATTAGGGGAGGATCATAAATTCTCCTCAATTCTCTGCCATCAGCCAATACTTGATTAAACAAACCCTTGGTCCACTCCGGTTGGTGTCTGTGACCCTAATAGGTAGAACACTTCACTGCTGTTGTTGTTGCTGTTGCAATGCTTACTCCATTACACAAATATTTAATAATTCATGAAATAAGGACAAGATGGTAAATCACATTGCCCTGCCAGCTTATGAGCTCAGAGGTATCAGGGAAGAGACTAAATGGTAGGAGCAGTTTAAGGCCTTTGCAGTAATGGGGCAGCATATAAGGAAAAGATACTCCTACAGGCTGAAACAGCGGAAGAAAAGTACAGTGAAGCGTTATAATTTATGCAGCATTTGCAGGAAACAGGAGGTGATGGGGCTTAAGTTGGGTATAACCTGGAAATACTAGTATTTTTCAGCTTTTGGTCAAATATACATGTATCAACAGTCAATCTTATAACAGCAAGGATGGACAAAGCACTTATTGGCAAAGTCAAATAAAATTAAACTTATTTCACTGAAAGAAGCCTTCTCATATTTCTCATTAAATGTCTTTTGTTGTCCTTGCTTGACAAAGCTTCAGCTGCATGGATCGTGCCCCTCATTTGCAGAACTGACCCGAACAGATGCTGTCAGTCTGGTGCCTGCACACCCACCTGTTGGAATTGTGATTGATAGTGTTTCCACATCAGCAGAGCATGCTTCGGGGAGAACGGCCGTGAACTGCACAGGGTTTTCCCTTCAGCTGCCTGATACAGAACCAGAACACTGAGAGTAATGACAGCATCTGGATTAAGAGCAATACTTCCATATGAACAGAGGCACTGTTAAAACTGAGTTCTGTACTATAACCACTCTGCACTTTACAGGCTGAAGATTGGTGGCACTTCCCCAGCTATCTCATTAGTCACAGGAAGGGGAAATGTATGTTCTGGCCATTATCTCCAGTAGTGGAGGGCAAATGCTTCTTGCTTTGCCTTTCTCTTTATGATGATAGCAAGTCTGATGTTTGTGTTTGAGTGAAGGTAGGGTGGAGTAGCTACTTGATGTGCAAAAAGAAATAGCTACCATAATTTTCAAGCCAATCTAGTATTTTACAAAGGGCAAAGAGTTTTGTTTTTCTTTAAAAGTCTCAGGATATGTTTCACTTTTTGTAGGAAAGGAAAATGAGTT
This sequence comes from Caloenas nicobarica, assembly GCF_036013445.1. Lineage (NCBI taxonomy): Eukaryota > Metazoa > Chordata > Aves > Columbiformes > Columbidae > Caloenas > Caloenas nicobarica. The sequence continues at coordinate 115,984,733 of NC_088246.1, read as the reverse complement.
ATAATGTTCTTGTAATTGTTTACTCTTATCAGTGGTGTATGTTTATATATTTCTATGCTATATATAGTAAGTGTTTATATATGAATGCATTTATAGGTATGTGTTTATACATTGATAGATGTAGGCCTTTCTGAAAAGAAAAAGTCTTGTCTTGTTCATGTCTGATCATTGTAAATATGACCATGATATCCTGTCTCTCATAAGAGAATTGCTTTCAAAAATTCTATTAATTACACTCAGTAACCCACATACCCTTCTTTACTTTCTGTACTTAACTACTGGAAAATGTCTCTGCAACATAAAATAACTGCTGTATCTTTCTCTGTGGCCGCCCTTGTGAGGTTTAAAAAAAAGAAAGAGACAGTGCAGAAATGAGGAAATTAAGGTATTGCCCAGAATCAGTCAGAAAGGCTATCCTTTAGCTACACATTAAATCTTTGTATGGCTGAGAGCTTTAAGGTGCCACGCAGCTTAAGGAGGTGAAGGCAGAGGGTTCCCTAGCAGTGATTCAGAGGCAAGAGGCAGATGGGCTTTTCTGCGTTGTAGGATGGGGCTGGGCATACAGCTGGGTTCCAGCATGACCCAGTAACCACAGTATCCGCTGATGGCTCATTTTCTCCTGTGGCCAAACTGCTAATGAGATGCATACGGTGCAAGAACAATAGCTTGGCCACCTTTGTCGTATGAGGAATAAAAGAATTAAGAAGTTAGGCGACAATTCAGCAATTTTTTTGGCATTCACATGATGCTCAGGGTTAAAAAATGGTTACTGCGGCATATTAATCAGAAAGGATTATACAATAATCCTTGACAATATGTTAATCTGATAAAACAGGATGCTGAATGACTTCAAGGGAGCTGATACAACCACCTATTGCTTCAATCTTGCACTCGCAGGATCAGTATCTTGCTTGTATTAGTCATTGCATCCTGGAAATGAAAAGAACATATGAAAAACAGCACCGAGAAAAATCTTCATAAATGTGATGGAAAGCAGAGGAGGGATACCTAATTCCCTAAATACTGGAACTGCATATGGGTATCTAGGCATAGAAATGCAGAGGATTATCTGCCCTCTAAATGCATACTAGGGATAATTAAGAAATTAAATTTCTTGTAGCAATTGAAAAGCTGGTATATAGGAATGTTCCTCTGTGATACAGAGATTATTGTTTTGTGTATCAGTAAGGTGAAAAAACCCACCTTAAAAATATCTGGCTATTTTGCTGGAGGTGAGCATTTATACTGCTTCTGTTCCAAAAACATTTTAGAGAGCAGGTTGCTCATTGTGTTTGTTATTTGATCCACCTTCACCCTCTTTTTTCATGTTTTATGTTTTAAATGCGACACGTAGCTGATTTTAAGATGGATCAGAAATTAACTGCTATGAAAACCAGATAGATTCATTTACACTAGAACTACGTTTTATCATTTTGCTTAGGCATTTGACTGCCAGGGCATTTTTAAGCACTGGCTGCTTTTGAGTCACAATACATGGAACTAATTGCATTCTTAAAGAACCCCTGGAATTTACCATTATTGTTTTAATAATGCTCAACAAAATAAAGAAAAATAAAATACAAGGAAAGGACAGAAGAGAGTGACCAAACCTCCTTTGAGAAAAAATGTGCTTTAGAGTGGCTGGACATCTGTGCAGGCATTTAGGCAAATATGAAATAGAGGATCTCAAAGAAATTTACAGCAGCCGGTAAAACTTCTGTGTGGCTGGATCAAAGCTGTGTGGATGATGAAGTCACTGACTCTATCACCGTTGCCATGGTGCCACCGTTGCTATGGTGCCAGCATCACCAGGCCATCCTTTAAGTCACATCCTTTAAGGCCTGTGCACCTCTTGGTCAAGAGTGTGTGTCAGGGAGGGTTGAAAGCTTTTCTTCCTTCAGGAGAGCTGAGCAGAGTCCACCTGTGAGCAATGTGCACCTAAATATGCTGTAATGCACAAACCCATTGCACTGTCTGCTGAATTCATAGACTGACAGTCTCCAGTTATGTCTGTCGGGGAATAAAAACCCCTTAGGGCATGTCTGCACTTTGCTCAGGCTGTGAGGATAATGCAGTAGCTGGGCTCAAGTTGGCTTTAATGAGCAGAACTGAGAGCAAGACCTGTTTGGTTTTCCCCTGTTTTCCAATATATTTCACTTAAGATTGTTTCTTTCCCTTGTTTGGGCTACTCGGCTTCTCAGGCAGGTTCATGGCATTGATTTTTCCTTTGGAAAGAGCCATTATTTTGGTGGTTCAAGGCTAAAGCTTCATTACTTCTCCTTGGGAAAAGCTGTGTCTTTGCTTTAAATCCTTCCTTGTCGGTGGATTTATTAGTACTGCTCCTTCAGGGGGCTGTATTATCAGCTGAAGCCATTAGGTTAAGCAGCATATTTTGTCTTGCCTTTGGATTGGTAACAACAGGCTCTCACAGAACAAAGTTGAAAACTCTCACAGGTCATTTTGATGTGTTGATTAATACACCTGAATCAATATCTATAGGAAGGAGGCTTTACAGAAGAGTTGGTCAGAGGAATTTTGCCCCATTTTGCTGTATGTCTTTTAAAAAAAGATTGGCTATGTCACTTTAAAGATGGTTTACAAGGAGCCTTCAAGCTTCTAGAAATTATCTAAACTGCATGGAAAACCTTCTCATTGCAATAGACAATATATTCGAAAGCTTCCAGGTAAGCTTTTATTTCTGTGGTAGATTCCCCTAAAGCTGACCTGCAATTAAACAGTTAATGCTTGTTTGATTTTGGTCTGGTTCTGCAGGCTGTATTCATTCGGGTACTGTGCAGGACTGGGAAGATCTTCTGTGCACAGTATCTGCAGCTGTTAATACTGCTCTATTTTGACTGACGACTATGGGAGAAAAATAGTATATTCATTTTTTCTCCATGTTTTCTTTGTATTTGATTGTTTTCCCCTGTCCCATTCACAAGCAGGCTGGTTGTATTTGACTTCAGTTCTAATCCTCTTTCTTGCGAGGAAGAATGTTCCCGTCTTTGTCATCTTCAGCAGAGATTTTTGCTGCCCACTTACGGCAGGTGTCCAGTGCCTGTACCAGCCATCTGTCCACAACTGGTGAGCTTATTGGTGGTCGTTAATGCCTCTCGTTGTTCATTGCTGACTTTCTGCAGTTTGTGAAACAGTCAGCACCTGGTCTATGAAGATCTCCTCTCAAGTTTGGGCTTTTTCAGAAAGGCTTGTCAGTATGTGCTGGGCCGCTTTAGTCAGGGTTTAGACAGGAGAGATCCAGGTCCCTTGGTGTTCCTTCCATGTATTTGGCTGTCCCAGTTAATGCCTTATTCTTCTGTTTCTGTATCTTCTGGATCCATCTGAATCAAAATATTCTTGCTGAGGTCCAGAGAAGTTACCCATCTGGCAGTGTTTGGTTCCCTTAACTTTGGATGTAGCACAGTGGAGGAGAGCTGGATAGCAATGGCTTGTAGTCCAACTGGGATGAAAAATGTATGTAAACAAGGAGGAATGGTGTTAATAGCTTAGTAAATTCTTGTGAATTAATGAATACAGAAGATTGCATTTAAAGAATCAATGCCCTTTTTTCCTGTTCTGAAGATTTTTGTTTCATTTTTGCTAGATCTTCATACCTGACATAACATTTTGTGTGCACATATGTACATATGCTTATTCTCAAGTAGACATGTATACAAAAGAGACGTAACTCTGAAATCTGGGAAATTATTTCAGTGGCCCTCCCTCAAGAAACAGAAGAGTATATGTTGTTACTGATGATTGCCAGCTGTAATTTCTGGTAGTACTGGATTATCTTGATGTAACTGTTTTGAGTGGCACTAACAGTGATCCATTGCCCTGGTGATATTTGATTATTATCTTAGCAGCTGGTTAAAACATGCAGAAGAGGGAGAAAACAAATATTATGTCTATAAAAAGCTTGACATTGCTTTAATTCCACCAGTAGAATGAAAACAAAGGTTATGTACATCAGAAGCTTTTTCCTTATGTTTTGAGAAGATGACCTGATGATAAATAGAATAATTTATTTTGAACAGTGAGTGAACTTGATGAGCCATTTCAAAATACTGTCTTTGGAAAAAATACGCATTCTTGTAAGGACAAAAGTTTTGGCACTTTGAGGAAGTGAGGTTACAAGGATTGGCTCTGTGTACACAAACTAAGGAAAACTTTGTAAAGTATTCTGTGTTCACTTACAGCAAGAACTATGACATTTAACTTTCTAGCAGTTTTACAGTGAATCAGAGGAAACATACTTTTTATATAGTATGTACCAGCATAGTTGTAATATTAACAAATCACGGTCATGTCTGGACTGAATCTCCCATATCTTTCCATTCCAGATAGGAAGATTAAATCAGAATCTAAATTTTGAAAATGTCCTCATCCATGTTCTTGACTATGTAGACAACGTGTTCCTGAACACCTCAGAAGTGTTAGATATTTAAAATCTACAGCCAGCTCTTGCAGCTTGAAAATCTTTCTCTAAAGTGATGGAAAGTCAGAGATGGAAGGGAGCAATGATAGCTTGGTCAAGAATGACACATTTATTTAGTCAGTGCTGGCTGGTTTGAACTGATTGAGAATTGACACCGTAGAGGCTATGGGATAACCACAGCTGGTCGGTGGAGAAGGCAAGGCAGCAAAGAATGCCAAGTTCCCCATTTCTGTATCTCCCAGGATCCAAGTTTCTGCTTTGTCAAGGACCAGGAACCTTTAGGATGCCATTGCCATCTCCTGTCTTCAAGCCACATGTCAGACTTACCAGAATTTTCTGATGTTATGTGGTCAACAAATAGCTCTAATAGAGAAACTGGCTCAGCAGTGATCTTGCCTGTACTCAAGGTCATCCAGCAAAGAATACTCCAGGCAGTCTTTATTTTCTATTTCATTATCTATAAAACTAAATTATTTTCCAGTTCTAAATTAATTTCTAAATTTATTTCTAATTTTTTAGAAAGAACTTTTAGGAAATAGATTTGGCTTTCCCTTCTGAACATTTTTTCCTGTCTGCCCATAATGTGATTAGGAGAAAGGAGGGGATCATTCACGTTGTGAGTTGTGTCGTGGTCTGTCAAAGTTCCTTTGGAATTCTTTAAGTCTAGTGGTAGTAGTGCCTCCCTCTGCTCATGAATCACTAAAGCAAATTTACAAATGCAGATGTACGAGAGCACGTTCTTTCCTATGCCTCCTTTTGGCTGTGCAAGGGTGATTTTATGTGCTGGATTTGTCCCTACTGTGCAACAGGTTCTTCCATATATTAGGATATTCATGCTTGGTGAATCTTAGTCCATTACCTAGCATTTCACCCATACCGTCGTTGTTCTTTTGCCGGTAATTCAGCTTGAAAAAAAGCAAACTCTGGACCTGAGGAATTGACTCCGTTCTTCTCTTTGGATCCTGAAGTTGGGCACTGCGTTCTTCAGAGCATGTTGTTAAATGTAAATGACAATGTAGGCAGCGTGTGGGGTGTTACATGGCATCTGGGCCTGTCTTTGATTCCCAGAATGGTGAGAATTCCTGAGGTTTTCACCCTTTTTTTTTTTGTGGGGAACTGAATCTGGGAATCTCTCCTAACCAAGAAAGAGTTTGAAACCTCTAATTGTCCCACGTCTTGTGGGTTAATTCTCTGGAGGCCCACGTCCCCCTGCTTTGCCAGGCTGTGGTGTACCAGTACCCGAAGCTCAGACTTTCAGACAGACATTTCACCACTGAGGAAACAGCAATTTCTTTCCTCCTACTTGATTCCTTGTGATCTTTCCTTAAAGCTTCACCGTAGTTCATGCCTCACCAACTTCTGACGAGTTATGGCCATGGTTCCTCTAATGCACAAACCCTAGAGCTCTTGGATATCTGCAGTCATTAGGTATAATGAGTTCAGCCTCATCCGTTTCTGTTTCAATGTTTACAATAGGTCTTTCCTGTCACTGAATCTCCTCGAAATATGTTGCTCTTATTCAGAAACTGGAGCAGGCATCTCACGAGCTTTGTTTCCCTCTTTAGGGACTGGGTTGTAAGGTGGCAAAGGAGTCTGTATTTCTCTGCTGTCCCACCCTTTCTAGGTGGGTCTAACCCCACTTCTGGTGCAAACTTGTAGAAGGGCTGCTGGAGGAGCTTGGAGAAGCTTGGAGGAGACTGAAGGGAGACCTCATCATGGTCTGCAGCTTCCTCACAAGGGGAGGAGGAGGGGCAGGCGCGGATCTCTTTTCTCTGGCGACCAATGACAGAACCTGAGGGAATGGCAGGAAGATGTGCCAGGGGAGGTTTAGGTTGGACATGAGAAAAAGGTTCTTCCCCCAGAGGGTGGTGGACACTGGAACAGGCTCCCCAGGGAGGTGTCACAGCCCCAAGCCTGACAGTGTTCAAGAAGAGACTGGACAACGCCCTCAGACACATGGTGTGAACTGTGAGGTTGTCATATGCAGGGACAGGAGTTGGACTCGATGACCCTTGTGGGTCCCTTCCAACTCGGGACATTCTGTGATTCTTTCTATGCTATTCTAAGACCCTTCTCTGTGGCACAATCAAGCCACAGGGCTGGGTTGGCCTCTATTTTCTCTCCTGGTGCTTGTTTGTTCCTTGTCCTAGAGCAGCAATGTAAAGAAGTCCCATCTGTTCTGTTTCATTATCTAACTATTCAGGCCAAATCTTTGTTCCGGCAGTCGTGAAGCATTCTCCCAGTGCTTGAGCTGATGCTGCTCTAATCTTCTTCTTCTTCTTGATGGGATCTGCAGTCCTAGCTCATGCAGGCTATCTGCATTACCGTATAAGCCATTTCATCTATGGTAAGTTCGCTGGGCCGATGAATTTCTGCAAGTTGTGTCCTCCAGCAGTGGAGGAGATCAGCCCGTTCTCCTCTTACACAGAGACCTCATCTCAAGTAAGTATCTATCGCAAGGATATTTCCTTCAGTGTTGATACACATTGTAAAGAGCTAGAACTGGTTTTGACTGAGATAACAAGCACATTCTGAAATGCCAGGATTTTTGTTCATTTATAAAATTACTTGTAAATAATTCAGTGATTTGAACTATAGAAATAGTTGAGATCAAGGCAAATGGGTGTTAATAAAATGTTCCTTTAAATGGATCTTGTTTCCACAGTACAATGGAGTGACATGTGAAATTTAGAGTTATTTATTTTAAGAAACAATATTTTTTCTTTTTTTTATTGTGCAAAGAAGGGTTTGAAATTACTTCTCAGGAACGATTTCAGCTCACATGGAGATGTTTTGTTGAATGATGCTACACTTGGATTATTTTTCCTAGTCGCTGAAAGCTTTGTCAGAATTGTGTAGAAATGTTCACGGCATGAATGTTTTTAAGAACAGCTTTTGCAGTACTGCCTGGTCACAGTTCCTTTAAGCAAGTAAGTAGGCAGACTCCATAGAGCTATTCCTGTTTCTAAAATTGCTGAGGTTAAACCATCCAGTCTGTATCATTTGGTAGAATTAGTGACTGTATGTCAAAATCTTGGGGACCTTTGTTCAAAATATGCTGGTTATAGCTAATTAAAATTTTCCTTTCCACCTCCTAGTTTCAAAGATTCAGCACCAAAATATGTTTAGAAATCATTAACTTTAGTTTGTCCTTTTACTTGCTATCTTTCGTCTTGCAAGCTCATTCCTTTTCCTAAAGCATCTGAACGGTGACCTTTGAAGTAAAGAAAGAGATTACTGCACTTAGCATGTTATGGTTTTGTGGTTTTTTGATGGGTTTTTTTTGTTCGTTTGGTTTTTTTGTTTTCTTTTTTTTTTTTTTTAAGGACATTCAGAACATCCATGTAGGTGGGGTTTTTTTAAAACGAAATAGGCACTTAAAACACTTTGGAAAATGCTGAAATGTACTTGAAGGAAAATTACCTTCTGAACTATGTCCTTAGACTTAAGATTCTTCCCCTGGAATAAATAATATGGTTAGCTTCCCTGAAAACTTGTTTTCTATTTTTAAATGTGCTCCTCTTTTAGATATATAATCAAAGCTGGATGTTTTAGCAATGTGTTTTCCTTTTGCTTTGTTTTTGTTTTGTTTTGTTTTTTCTTTCACACGCTTACTTCATGTGCTCTTCCAACCCACATTTTAGTTCTCTTTGGCACTGAGAGACTCTTACATAATTTTTCAAAAATACAACAGTGTTCTGCTGGAGTAGCCCAAAAGGCTACAGCCTGCATTTTTGCAGAGGTTTAGGATGGTCGCAGTAGAATGGTGTATTGTTTTTGATAAGGCCTGTTTTGGGAGAATTCTTAAATGCCTGTTTCTCTGCTGTTGGCCTCTTCTCAATTTTCTGATAAACGGGACTTTACAAGGGAGTGGGTGACACAACTTTAACTTGTGTCACTTCTCAAATACAGCACTTCAGTTTCTTTCAGGAGGACAGCTTAAAGAAAAGAATGCTCTGTAGATACCACAGCTGCTATCCTTCATTAGTTCCTGTTTACATGCTCGGTAATGAATATTGTGTCTTTATGTAATAAGTTAGTATTAGCCTAAGATAACCTTAATGCAGTTGATTCTACAATATTCACGCTGATGTAAAAGAGAAATAGTTCCTTGTAGGTCAGCACAGCTGCTGCAAGGTGTGTGAGGGGAGAATCCCGCCTGCTGGAGCAAGACGTGGATGTATTTTAGAGTGATGCATTTGAACTGACAGATATCCAGCTTAGCTTAGGAGCTGTATTGGGGTGAAGTGCCTGAAAGATTCAGCTCCTGAGTGGTTAACTTCCACTGTTTACAGTAGGTGTGAGCTCTCTCTGGCTGCGAACGACTGTGAGACAGGCCAAGGTGTGACCTGAATGTGGAAAGTTGCAATATCATCTTCTTGAGTTTTGAAGAATAACTTTCAATTTGTGACTTTTCCTTCTCCTCTCTCAGTCTCTTTTGGGTGCATCTATGTAGTGATATGTTTGCTTGTATGTATACATCCGAGGCTATAGGGGTAGAGCTGATATATACCTTTGATTTTCCCCTGGAGTGAGAGCTCACTTTTTCTGTTAGCTTTGGGCTTTACAGTATTAACCATGTTTTTCATTGCTCTGGTAGGCAGTGTGCAAATACTTAAGTCAGATGGATTAATAGTTTGTATCAGGAAGCCTGTCTGTGGTTGTGTGGATACCAGCAATTCAATTGCTGTGCAGGAATGGAGTGGATCTGCATTTTCATGGCATCCTTCCTGGATGAAGTCCATCTCCTGCCTCTTTCCCTCTGCAAGGTGCCTCTGCTATAGGCAAATGCAGAACAGTGAGGGCGTGATTTCTGGTAATGTCTAGGAGTTAAAAAAACATCTGAATGCCTCAGTCTCCCTAAATTACAGAACAACCCCCAACAGGCCAGAGGAGACGCTCACTGTGTAGTCCCCATCAAGCACCACCACTCCCGTGTGGTGCTTGCTGCCACTGCGCCGTCTCACTGCTGGCTTTACATTATTGTCCCTGCTCCAGCTAACTCAGTTACAGCGGGGCTGGAGAAGTGGGGGACAACCAGCTCTTTTTCATCCGCTGCTGCTCATGATCCTGCACTGATCACACTCCAGGCAGATTCAGAACCCTGCCTTTTAAAATGCAGCCCTAACAAATGTGGTGGGTGTTGACTAACAAATGGTTGATGCAAGCTCTGGTGCACAGAGTCTACTCTAAAATGGCATTTGCTTCCCTACTGCACATGTAGTAGTGTTTTAACGAGTAATAGATTAACGAATGAAGTTTCTGCTGTCACCCCTGGGAGTCAACTAGACAAACAATGATTAGGAAATCTTAGCTGATAATTGTTTAAATGTTTTGTTTCTTAATTTCATCTTTTTCCTTGGGCAATTTTGTATTATCCTAAATAGCGCCTCTCATTCCTCAGTGTTTGTGTTTCCCAAGTATTTGTAAATCACTACCAAGTCTTCCTTTCCCACAGGCATTGCTTATCCTAACTGTTGACTGAAAATCAATCCCTCCATCTAATGGCTCTGTCACTGCTCTCTGAACTCTTTCCATTTTACATTATCCATCTGGCAACAAAATGTCCCAAACTGCGCACAGGATGCAGATGTGGTAGCTCCGTAGCTGTTGAGGCAGGGAGCTGTTACAAACCATTGTATGTCAGGAACTTGCTGGTTTTAGGGTCAGTACTGTGAAAATATAAAGTTGTTTGCCCACAGCTTCTCTGCCCAGAACACCTCGGTGTAATGGTATTTGTGATATAAACCCACTGAAGTTGCATTGTTTTTCTTTATGCTGTAACCTATTCCTTTTCTTTGGCTTTTCTGCACCCACAAACACGTTTCAAGCTCTCATTCTTCTCAGAAATATGAGCGTTTTCGAGCCTGGGATCTAAATGCTGTCCCAGCCTGCTGTGGGCAAATAAAAGCCAGGAGGTTTCCAGGCCAGGGCAGCTGGGATGTGTGATAAGGGACCTTCTGCTCTGGTTCCCTGTCCAGGTTCTGTAGGAGTCAAAACTGAACTGTGACACATAACCATCGTACTATTTTCCCCGTTCTTTCCAGCCTAACGAGCAGCATCTTTTGCATGTGCTTTTCCAGCAATACCCCACAGGCAGGTTCCTGCCCCAAGCTGGCTGTGCAGCTCTTGTATCCCTGCCTATTGGGATTTCTTCTGCTTTATGGATTGATCTGAAGGGTTAACGTGAGTGTCTGTCTCTTCTCCCAAGTAACAAACGATAGGACAAGAGGAAATGGCCTCAAGTTGCACTAGGGGAGGTTTAAAATGAGTATTTGGAAAAACGTCTTCACGGAAAGGGTTGTCAGGCATTGGAACAGGCTGCCCAGGGAAGTGGTGGAGTCACCATCCCTGGAGGTGTTTAAAAGATGTGGTGCTTAGGGACATGGTTTAGAGGTGGACTTGGCAGTACAAGGTTAATGGATAGACTCAATGATCTTAAAGGTCTTTTCCAATCTAAACAATTCTATGATTCTCAGATTCTACTTCCTGCTGTCTCCCACTTACATAGGGGAGGGAGATTGGGCTGGAGTAGAAGCTCCATGTTTAGCAATATCGTTGAGTTTCTCCTGTCCACTGACAATCTGTTTTAGGTACTAAATGTAATGGTTAAGACAGACAACAAAGAAAAAAAAAAAAGAAAAAAAAAGCGACTGCACATTACTTCAGCAAAAGTATTTCATTTTTCATTCGTGATATCACAAGATCACAGGGTTGTTTTTTTTTTTTTTCTTTCAATTTTACAGGTTATCACTGCTAGCTTATCACCGTTCTTCTTTGTCATGACTGCCAATGTACTAACAATTTCTTGGTAAGTGCCTACGTGAGCTTTTTTCTTAACAGTAAAAATGAATTTCCACACAGTGCTTCATGTGGAAATACTTTCTAAATGTCACCTTCTATTAGCACCAGTAATATTTTGCATGTAAGGAGAACCAGGTGTGCAATGATGGATGCAGTTCAGCAATACAGAGCATTTCTTCTGCCTCTGTGGGAGAACACAGACATTTTGGACATCAGGCCTCACCACAATTCACTCAGCATGTTTTACAGCTTGACAAATGGAAGCAATAGGCAAATAAATGACCCATTCAAAGTCATGCTATAAAGTAGTGGCGGAATTGGAAATAAAACACAGGCATCATGGTTTGGTGACAGCATCTTTTTAACCAATAGGGTACATTCAAGTTGCCCTAACACAGTGTGTACTGTGAATGCATACAATGAAAAAACAATGATAATAAACTTTTTCCAAAGCTGTATTTTGTAATGTATGGCTACACGTTATGAATCGCCTTAACCTGAATTTTTCAGATAGCAATAAGAAAGGATTGGCGTGCAAACTTCTTTGGTCAAAGACTATAGTTTTGGTAAGTGAAAGGGAATTCCAGCCCATGACTGACACTCCTGAATGTTTCTACTATGCAAATAACAACTAGATATGAGGTTGGGCATGTATCTCTGAGGACAGATTTGTTGTCGGAAATGAAAATCTGCTTGCTTTTTTCCCCTCACAGTTTGATTGTCATCCTAAAATATTAGCTATGCAGGAAATGGAATTAGCATATTCTTTTTTTGGGTGTGAAGTTACAGGAAGGAGAATCTCAGTTTAAACTAGCCTCATATACACATGTGTGAATATGCGTCCTCGTATGTATGTTAGGCGCATGTAATCTCAAATACTAAAATAAGTAATGTGTAAATTTTTTTAGCTCTTGCAATGCATTTATGTAGCCTATGTGTGTAAGAGGCTGAACTAATATCAATGCACTCCTAGTGCAGACCATTAACTTGCCGTTCCTCACCATGTTTTACATGTGTTTGTGCAGGTCTATCATGTGCGTCCTAGAGGTAGGCTTTTATAATATGTATGTATTCACTGACATGTATACTAAAAAATCATGTATACCTTTGTTAATGTGAGAACATAGACCTGTGTAGTTGCACACATACTACACGCCCCATACGCACTGGAAGTAATATAAATGATGAACACATATGTATCTTTACAAGAAACTTCGCTTTAGCCCTTGGGCCACTGTTGCACTTTGAGAGTCATAATTCAAAAACATAACCATTTTATTTATTTAGTTAGTTAGTTAGTCAGTTATTTTGAGTTCTGTTATTGCTTGTGCATCAGCAGTGCCTTGGCTACCAGCAAAGCTCTGGAAATAGTTAGATGATAGCAGCTGCAAATAACTCATGAGATCATTAATCACCGAATTTTTTAATGTTGCTCCAGTGTTGTTATGGACAATATCATATGTTAATTTCTGAGTGATGGGCAAATGCAGTTAGCTGTCACCCCACAATAAACAGAAGCTGGAGGATTTGCCACATGGTAAAATTAAGGTAAATCAAGGCTTGACGTTTAGCAAAGGTTTTTGCTTTGGCTCATCTTGAAGTTATAATGATGATTTCTATTGGCCTAGTAATCTGGTGAGTATGGGCACGTGGATACCTGAGGTTTATTAAAGAACAGTTTAGATACAGTTACCTTTTTACGGAACAGGGCTGTACAGTTTACTAATTTTTGTACAGAATTGCCAGTCTAATTTTCAGAATGCCACAGCAGAGATAGGCTTCTTTTTTAAAGCCTTCATTTAAAATGTTGTAGAAAACAATGTGTTTACAGAAATTTATAAAAAAAATAGTAAATTCTAAGAGTCAGTTAGGTTTTGTTTTTCCTATATTCAGTGGGGTTTTTTCCTTAGGATAAAGAAGAATATAGTATCCAACCTTAGCTTCTGAAGGAATTAATGCAGAGGGGATGTTTATAACTGGAGCTGAAATCCATGCAAGACATGGGGGTTAACCTTCTCCAGAGAAAAGTGCTCAGAGGTTGTTAGTGATTACAGGCAGGCAGACTCTCATGTTTTAGATCTTTTTGAAAAGCCTGCAGTTCTCGCAGCCCTTTGCTCCTCATTGGTAATTCCACACCCAAAGGTATTCTGTCTCCACAGTGGACTCTCTACAGACTGTCTGTAGTACCTACTTTCCAGGGCTGATTACTGTGTAATTGTAAGATATTGTACTGTTGTTATACAATGTTTGATCCTCTCAGGAACAAGGGCAGTTATGTGATTTTTAAAACAGCTCACCAAAGCTAAGATTTAAGCGAATGTAATGCTGTTAAAGACCAGAGAGCCTTCAGCTTTACATGTTGGTTTTGGGTTTTTTTTTCCAAGAAAAAAAAGAAAGCGCCCTCTTACAAATGGACTTAACAGAAGTTTGTTCTTTAAGGAGCTTTCCTGTTTCATAAACTCACTAAACCATGAGGCTAAGATGAAAAGTCTGTACACTCAGCTTTGCACTGTTATAAAAGGGGAGACGAGTTGGTATCCTACCATATTCCCGTCAATTAGGATAGATAGCAGAGGAGATTTGGGGATTATTAGCTGTTGCACGGGTTGAGTGCGTTGACAGCTTATTTCAGTGAATGGCTTTTGTTTGTAAAACCATTCATCCTGATTTGGAGCCCTGCTTCTAGCCTGAATCGTGGAGAGAAGCATTAGTGCTGTTTTGGCTGGGGCAGGTTCTTTCACCAGTTTCCTCACAAAGAGAAGCAAACATGGGAATTCTACCCACCTCGCTACTACCAGTGGGATCTCCCCTGAGCAAAATTCTTTTTCCCAGTTTCCTCAGTCCCCAAAACCTAGGCTTTACATCTCTTCATCACTTCAGGAGAGAACACAATACAAACAGAAATTGCAAGGGGGAATTATTAACCTAATGAAGTTCAAACTTTCCTGCCTTCCTTTCCTGTTCTTGCTAGTGTATGGGTGTGCAGCTGTTCTTTTACCCAGGTGCAACCTTCTCTATCTAGATTGCTGTCGGTGTATTCTCATGTGAATACCACCAACTCTAAAATATAGAAAGAGTAGTTTCTGGTGAGATCAGTTAAAGAAGACATTTCTGGTTTCAGCCCTTTCTTAGCAAGGCGAATGAAAAAATCACTGGGTTACTGTCTCTAGGTTTAGATGTGTTTAGACAAAACAATACCTTTCTCTTAATGTTGTGCTGTTTGGCATTGTATCAAGTAGGGGGACTTGCCTGATGCTAAATGTGTGGTATACTTTGTTTACAGCCTTGTGATCAGTGGAGTTGGAGAAGCTTTGCTTGTTTACACTGAAAGGACAGGCACATAAAGAGGAACCGGATCTCACCAGCTGGGAAGGAGCTGACTTGCAGCCTAGAGACCCCATCATGAATAAAATGCGGCAGCAGGAATGAAGAAGTGCAACCAAACACAAGGAAAGAGACCTATTGTTTTTCTATTGAGAAAGAAAAACTATGCTATTAATAGTGCTGGTAAGAGAGCAGCATAGTTGGCAGGATGGTTAGGAGCCTTTGCCTCAAAGCAGAAGACAATCTATTTCTGATTGATGTGGTAAAGGAAAAACTGTTGTGTCTCATGCTGGTGGCTCTGTGTGAGAACCTCTCAGGAGCAGCTTCTCGCACAGGGAATGGAACTCAGGAAAAGCAGCATTCCCAACTGGATGCGCCTGTTTCTTTGGTTGGAAGCTGACAGCAGGTTGTACCAAACAGCGTCAGAGCCCAGATCCTGCCATGAATTCAGGATCAGGAGGGATGGATTTTGTCTCCAACTGTTCCATAAGCAGCAAGCTGCTGCACACAGGTCTCTAGTCACGTCGTCTGAACTGACACAGTGACTGAGGCCATGGGGTGTCTGGAGATAATCCACTTCTGGAACTGCGGCGGTATGACAGCTTTGCAGAATGGGGAAATCAGCAATAAATCTCAATATCTGTAGTGGTTGCTCTGTGTGTATTTTTTTCCTCTCCCGTTTTCTGAGATTTCTCTTGAGCTCCACAAATTTTTGTCAGCTGGAGGGGTGGAGGGACACATAATGTTCTCAGCAGTGGTTTGTCTCTTAAATTATTGCAAGAGGCAACAAAGATTATGAACTTTGACTGAATGTCATGAAGAGTGTAAGGCAATTCATGTCAAGAGTTCTTAAAATAGTTTCATTTCTGGTTGCTTAATGGCTGTTAGAAATTAGTCTGGATACATTAGTGCCTGGGAAACCAATCTATGTGAAAGTAATATTAAATGATGAGTTGATAATATTGTGGGGAAGGTCTACATGGTAAAAGGAGCTTGGTAACAAATCTTCAACGAGTAGAGGGACTTCTCTCATATGACATTAGATTTCTAAAGAGTAATCCCTTAATCTAAGTTGACAAAGTTTCCTTCATAGTCAATGGAAGGAGAGAGATGCCCTCACAGAGATGATTCTTCTTGAAAAGACTGCCGTGTTAATATGACTGAAAGACCTTCTGGAAGTGCTCCTCTCTCTCGATGGAACCCGGGTGACTAGTCTAGGCAAGACATGTGGCTTTTAGAAGGCTACAGTTAGCAGAGGCGTATCTGCATCAACCTCACAAATTCCACCAGATGGGTTTTAAAGTATAGCTACGTTTAAACTTCAAATAAAACACCTTAGCTTAACGAAGAAGGTATGTTTTACAAAAGATGGCAGTCAATTTCTATCACTGGAGAGTTTTAAGTAAATTTTCATTGGTTTTCAGAAAAAAAATGCTTTCATTTAAAAAAAGATAATTCAGAGAAGTACTCTGACCTGTATTGTACCTAAGCTTATCCCAACTGATCGCAAGGTGTCTTTTTATACTGGCATGTTGCCCATGTATGCTGGGTCACGCTCTGGCTTGAGTTTGGAGTGAGCCATTTTCTTGCCAGGTGGTAAAACTCAGGTTTGGGAAGAAAGGCAGCGAGAGGCACAAGCATGAAAAAACATGTGCTCGAACTTGAGCACTGGTCCTGAAACCAACATGAGCCACATGGCACGGGCGCTTGAGCCTGTCCTCACACCCAGTGAGCCAAGGCACAGCCAGCCACGGACCGTCATGGCCTTCCAGGCTGGAAAATCAGACATTGCTGGGAGTAATGGCTGCAGTGTGCTGGCTCTGGGGGAATTCAGTCTCTGCAGCTGCTGAATTAGCATCTCCCTGTGTAGTAAGACCACTACCTTTTTATTTAATGTCATGCATTTAAACAACACTGAGCGGTTTGCTTCTGCTTTCATTTTTGTGCCTTAGTGCAATGTGCTTGCACTTCTAAGACTCTGCTTGATGTAAGTAAAGTCTAAATTGGTTGCCACATAAGCAAATCGAGGAAGCAGAGTTGGCAGTGAAGCTGGGCTCCTCTGTCAAACATGGCTGGGAATAAAAGGCACCCTCTGACCTGACCTGACCTGCTTCAGGTGAGGATGACTCCTGCAGACCAGCGCGAGGCTCATCAGCCTTGCTAAAGACTCAGAGTAGGGTGGAAGGGGAGCTCCATGGCCTTCAAAATCTAGTTTTGCATATTCAGAGTTGTCTCAAGGTGCTAAAGGCATGGGTTGGCTTCCTTCTTCCTCAGGCGGTGGCAGACGTGACAGCAGAGCTGGGGTCTGGCGTGGCAGCCTGCGAGCGAAGGGCTGCTCGTGCCTTACCAGCAGCGAGCCGGCGGAGGGCTCGCCCTGCTCGAGGGAAGAGTTTGCAGAAAGAGAGCCCTTCGGTGGGCTTCTGGATGTTGGAACAAGTGGTGCCTTTTGTCAATGGTGAGTGCTAGGGTGGGGATGTTGGCCTGGGAACGGTGAGCTCTTGGGAAGGGACGCGTTCCTGCCAGCGGTATTTTGGAGAGAAGAGATGCAGAGAGGCGCGGGTTGGGCTCCCTGGCAGCAAACAGCCCCGGGCAGGGAGGGGATTATGGCAGGGGGGAGACATGGGGAGGACAGACATGGACTGGCCACTTGTGGAGGCTGGTGGCTGGAAGGGATGGGGCAAAGCAAACCTTGGTGGTTCCTGAGGAAGCAGAGACCTGAGCTTTAGTTCAGCCCTGCCTCAGAAGGTGGGATAGTGCCTGGTGAAAAATGCACTTCGGGGTTGTTACAATGAGGAGGAAAACTCAGAAGTTCAAGCTGAAGATGGCTCTTGCAAGACTAGCGAACAGTTATGTTCAGTAATTTAAGAGAACAAACATGCAAAGGGTGGATTATTTATATCTAATTGTCCTTTTTTCCAGTCAGTCAAAGATACAAAGTGAGAAACACGCAGCTCTAAGGAGGAGTTCCTTTACTTTCAATGGCACTAATTAATGCCACTAATTACTGCCTGACTGCAACGCAGTAGGTCTGTATCTCAGCTGCTGGAAGAACCTCTGGTTTTATCAGTATCTGTCATTTAAGGAATTTAGTGTCTGAAGGCTCCCCAGTTCTTGAACTGTCTCCACGTGGCACTAGAGGGAGAAATCAGAGTGTGCTGGTGTTTCTGAGGGACAGCAGGTCCCTGGAGGCTGTCCCATCGTGGCGTTTTCTTATCTACTGGTTTTGATCAAACCACTCAGACAGAGATGGTCCTGAATCATGTAAACCCTTTCTGATCTTGTCTTGCTTACGCTTTTATTTTTCAAATGCCTTTTTTTTCCCTCTCGCTGAAGTAATGGGTTTGTGGCAAGGCTTGTATTATCTGCTGCAGAGGCTCGTGTGTGGCTGGTCTTAGTGCTAAGGAGCCTCTACTTAAAGCCAAGTGCCATGGAAAGAAGACTGAAATTTTAAAGCTGATGGATATAGACTACAAGTGAGTTACTAAAACGCAGGCAGCAGCGATGCTGTTTCAAAACAGTCTTGTGGATCTGGCGGCTGCGACATAGCTTCCAGCAGAAAATGTTGTTAAATGAATTAAATGAACCCGATGCTCACCACTGAAGTGATTCTGTTGTCGCTTATTGCCGAGTGGCTGTTGTGCTTTGTGTTGGAAGAGAATCTATGCCATGCTTTCGGTACCAGTTTAATACTGAAGCTGAAAATCTGCAGAACAAGAGATCTTAGCAAGAAGCAATAGGAAAAGCTTTTAAAATTATATTTTAAAAAGCAATAGACCTATTAAAAAGCTCGGTAGGGGATAGAGTTCTGATTTACTATTACTCTTTTTAACACATATGTCCGAGTTGGTGGATGAGTGTATATATATTTATGTTCTTGTTTTCCATCCTCAAACAAGAAGCTCTGAAGAATTCAAGAAATGTGATGTCAACACAGGATATGTTTTGAAAAGGATGCTTTTATTAAATATTGCAGAAAAGTTAGTTGCTGGGAGCTGTACTGAGCGCCGAGGAAAGGTTTCCTCCAGCTTCGTTTTCCCTGTAAGCTAAAGGAGATGGTGAGTTGAAAAAAACTCCGTAGCAAATTTGCCTTGCCCGGAGCAGAAGCTGAATGAGCAGCTTTCAAACAGATCATCTGCTACTGCGAACCAGGCGACAGGCTCAGTGTGAAACTTTAATCCTGTTCCAGACGACAGACACAGGGACAGGCTCATTTTGTTTGAAGAGAAGGTGTGGGTGAGGGGAAGGAGATTGGGGGCAGGACTGAAAAAAGTTTGGGCCAAAATAGTTTCGTACCAGGAAATAAAATCAGAAGAGATTTGCTTCTGAAAATTGAGTTGCTTATTCATAGGGGTTTGTTTGTTTGGGTGGTTGGTTGGTTGGTTTGTTTTGTTTTAAATTAGGGTATATTACAAATACATGTCTGTTTAGTCCCAAAAACGGATTAAAGGAGCTCATGAAGGTTGTGTAACTGTTTCCATATTAATTGCCTTGTTTGAGAAGCTTAACCCTTTTTAACTATGCTTCGAAAGTGACATTGTGTAAGCTTTGATTTCTGTTAGAAAATTGACTATTATTTTTTGGAGGGATGCTGGTGAAAAAGTTGTGCTGTCTCTTCTTGATCAGGAGTGTACCTCTTCCTTACTGTCTGGGATGGAAAGCAGTCAGTGCTCTTCTACCTTTTCATAAATGTCTCGGCTTCTAGAATAGATGAGAGGAGCCAGCTGGCATGTGAAGTTCTTGATTTGATGGTATACAAAAATCTCTTCAAAAACCACACTGAGAGCAAACTTAGAATATTTTGTCTCATGCTCTGCCATTAAGATTTAAAAACATATAGCTCAGAACTTGCCCAATTGCCAGC
This sequence comes from Caloenas nicobarica, assembly GCF_036013445.1. Lineage (NCBI taxonomy): Eukaryota > Metazoa > Chordata > Aves > Columbiformes > Columbidae > Caloenas > Caloenas nicobarica. The sequence goes on along the minus strand of NC_088246.1, from coordinate 115,965,309 downwards.
TTGCGCCTGCATAGAAAAGCAAACACATGGTTTTCTGAATCGTAAAGTGAGTGCGATCCTCTCAAAAAACTGCCTGGCAAAGGATGAAATCCCCTAACGGCATTTGCAGACGTGACTGTAAGAGAGGGTGCGTAATGTCAGGAGCTAAGAGTGCTTGAGCTTTTCTTATTACTGTTTGCTATCAGCAGTTCCGCACCTTTCATGACTTCTCACAAACATCATTTTGAGAGGGTGGCAGACTTGGGCTTCTACAGATGAAGCTGAGGAAGAGGTGGTTGCTCTACCCTAAGACTTGTGTTGGTCCAAGTACCTGAGGGTCAGTACACCCTGGGAAGCAGACGTAAGGCCCATTTTCCTGTAGGAGTTTGATCCGTGTTTATGCTTAGCTTCCAATTTCTGTACCCCTTGATGATGAGGAGGAAAGCTGCTGTGCCAACAGGTTTGTTGATGCTGGAGCTGCAGGCATCCAGCGCCTTGCAATCCTGGGTCACGTTAATGCCTGCCAGAGGCAAGCTGGCTGAATAGAACAAACCTCCAGCACAACCCCAGCTGATAAGGAGAAGGCACTGATGTTGTTTGGAGGAAAGGGATATTCAGACTGAGGAAATGGTAGTTTGGAGCTACGCTCATCAAGTCATAAGACAACGAAGATGGAAAGGAAAGGTGGAGAGCTGGAAATGCCACTTGCCGTGCCTGGTTGCAGAATGGGCATCACTAACACCAGACAGATTAACAAGAGGGTTAAAGTTTCTGCTAAGAGGACTGTGGCTCAAGCATGAAATAGTTGTTGAGCAGAAGCGTTTTGGAGATTTGCAAATGCCCACTGTAAGAACTAGGCTGCAGTAATTAGCAGTCACAGCACGAAAGCAGAAAGCATTCATGGACTGGGGTGGGAAACGCCGCAAGGCAAATATTTCCCAAACCTTCCTTTGCAAGCTGCTGAGACTAAGCCACTCTGGCTAATCCCTGGCTGGAGATGGGAACCAGAAGGGGGTTTTTGCCGTTTCTCTGTCGAATGCCTTCCGGGACATCAAGGAATGAGCTTTGGCTTCAAACAAGCCATGGAAAACTTCTCTCAAGCAGTCACCTCTCCCTTATTAGAAATAAGTAAGTCTGTTCTTTGCCTTCTAAGGGGAGGGGTCCCTGTGCCTCCATACCAGTTACCTCTACGAGTTGACAAGTTAGCAGATGAAGTTCATTCAGGTTAGAGCAGTCAGAAAATCTTGAATTGAGACCCTCCATCCCCATCAGTCTGCAACCCTGCAGGCAGTCCAATGCCAGCAAAAAGACCATCAGCATATTGCCAGGGGTGCTCAGCGTGATCAGCCCTTACAGTGAGTTTCTTCATTTAAGCTGAGTGACAGAAATGCCAACCCCATTTTGGTGTCACTGGAGACCAAGCCAGAGGTAAAGTTGCGTGTGACTCTGCAGGCATTACCCTGGATCTCGCTTGCCAGCAGTTGAATGACCCCGTCTACTTGTGAAGCAAACTTCAGCAGTTCGTGGAGAACACTCCGATAGCTGTAGTGTAGGCAGCACGATAAATTTTTGCAGGCAGAAGAAAACAGCGTCCAAGTTCTTCTCATCCTGCCTCTTGCTGTCCTGCTGCCTAAGACTCAGATCTGCAAATCACTCCGGTGATGGCTGCTCAGAAAACAGAGCTGAACTTTCTTTCAAACATTATGCTCCTTCAGGGCAAAGTTAATTGTTTTCTCTCATTTAATGTCTCCAGTTATATTCAAAGAATTAGGATGTAGGATAGACACAGAAGCTAAAAATTTCAGCAAGGCAGCTTTTATTTCTTTATTAGACTTGTCTGTTCATACTGTCTTCAGCATTGGTGCTCCTTGGGCTTATTATTGATGATGAATAAGAATAGACTGTGCAGATTAACACAGATGGTTGTAGCCTCAAGACTCGATGAGCTGTAACCAAAGAAAATAAATTTCTATTTTCAAGGAGAGCCTTACACAACAGAATTTCATGTGGCTCAGCTGTATTCAAAGTGGAATATTAAAATTGCTGAGCAACGAATTGAATGGCTCATTTTGTGAATAGCCATGTTGTATGGGTAAATTGCTTACCACAGCCCCTCAGATGGAAAAAACCTCAACTATAGTGTTTTCTTTTGGGTTAAAACAAACAAACAAACCCATAAAACAAACCCATGGTGATTCAGAAATCTTTGGAGAAAAGCAGTGTGGTTCACCAGAGCTAATGCTGAATTGCAAAGGCAGCGCCACTGAAAATTTTCACAGAGGAACCCTTAACCTCCTGCTACAGAAACCGGTGTAAAAGCTAGAAAATAAGTTCCCTTTCCCTTCAAAATCTCTCTTGTGTTTTTCACTCTTCTTGTTTATGGAAATATGACGCAAGGGCACCATTCTGGTTCAAACTCCTCTTTGAAACCATGGAAGTCTGTTTTAAAGGAGTCAATGCAGTGGAAAACAGCCGAGATGGTTGTGTAACCTCTTGCTGCCACTGTCTGGGGCTTCAGCAGCCCAGGGGAGAACAGGGAGAGTTTTCCAGACTAGAGGAAACTTGGCTCTATCACGGCGTTCTGCACTGTGATTTAATAAAGCACATCTTCTTTTAAACCGATGCAGATTAAATCTGTTTATCAATCAGTCAGTTCACTGCACATGGGCTTTGGGCTAGATAAAGCTCCCTTAAACAGATGGTTGTGCTGGTGGGAATGTCTTAGCCTGTGATTTCAGCTAGGAGGAGGAAAATCATGGACTATTATATTGCGCCAGCTCCCAGTCCACTCAATCGTTTCATCCAAAGGTAAAGACTGGAAGGGTTTTGCAAGTTCTTACGTTTTTTCAGGGAAAGGAGAAAAGGGAACATACTCTTAAATAGCCCATGTCTTTCACGCTGGTCTCTCTGAGAGACTTCATGAACTCACTTCATGACAAATTCTTTCATAGGCTGGAGGTTCGGCCATCTTTCCTTAATAGGAAGGTACAAAGTGCTCTGAAATATTTTTGACCACTCCAAAAATATATTCCTGCTATAGAATTCTATCCTCATTTTCCATGTGATAGTTTAAAAACAAACAAGAAACCAAGCCCATGGCATGAGATTTCAGCTGGAACATTCTTTAAGGTTTTGGGGTTTTTCTGGTGTAGAATCCATTAAGGTTCCGTGTCATTATATTGGTTTCATCTCCTCCTATATTCTGTAGTAGTCTTATGTAAATAACCATAGTTACAGTTATGCTAAAAATAAATATTTCTCTTACATTATTGCTACACTGTTAACTGAAAAAAAGAAAATAATATGAGGGCACTATTGTAGTTAAATCAATCAGTAGGTTTAAGAGCAGCAATTCAACATGGTTTTCCAGCTTTTTATTTACCTATTTTTCCCTTTAAGAATACCATTGCTACGACCTAAGCTCAGTTGCCCTTTGAAAAGTCAATTTACTGGCTTCTGCTCTGTGAGCAGCAGCAACCCAGTGTAGATGGGTTTCCACGTGCCTTCATGGGCTTTTCTAATGTCTGATGAGATCTTCAGTGAAGGTTGCTGCAGTGCCTTCTTCCCTTTACTCAGCTGCTTATTTTAATGAAACCACAGAATGATGTCCCTGAGCCTCCTTTCACTTTCTCAAACTTAGTGATGAGTACAGAAGTGAGTGGAGAAGGCCCAAGTGTCATCAGATATGTCTCAGATCTTTCAGAAGTTAAGGAGAGAATAACTTGGGTGGTTAGCAAATTTAATGTCATGGCGATCGATGTCCTATCATATATGTTCAAAAGATCAACTCTGCAAAGTGCCTGAACTTCCTGCTGGTGAGGAATATTTAGATTTTTCATCCCTGTGGCCTTGAAGACTTTCATGGTACCCTTCTTTATCTTCCTAACCAAGGAGCTGCTTTGGGTCACAGATTGCCATTTCTTTAATATTTATCTTAATAATTGTGCTGCCACCATCAATTAAATTCCCCAGATATTTTTCTCCCTGACCTCCTGCAGCTTCGATCTGAAATTTTCCATTTTCCTGCCCATGGACACCATCACAGCCTGAACAGAGTCCAATTTTCCATTAACGGACACGGCAGGCTTTTAAAATGAATCAGACAAAGGGTGGAGTCTGCAGCTCGGGGTGCACCATGTAGAAGAGTCAGCCAGACCCAACTCCCACTACTGCACAACCTTCTTCCTGCGAACCAAGAGGAAAGAAAAAAAGAAATTAAACCCCCCCCCATCTAAACAGCAGCAGTCAAGTGAAAAGCAACTAACAAGGAATAAAAGAGAGAACATGATGTCATGATTCTTAATCCATCTACATGATCCATAAGTTAAACTGTGATACCTGAAAAGTTCCTTAGAGCGTACATTTGAACGCAATGCCTCATACGCTCCACTGGTTGCCCACGGAAATACTGATGGGCATCCAGTCTCTGCTGCTCACTGGAGGATGTTTCAAGATAGCTGGGAGGGTGTTGCTCCAGAAGAAGGCATCAAATATTGAGCACAGAGTGCATGTAAATGCCCTGGAATTGCTTATAAGCTTGAGATGGTCTAGTTTTGACTAGAAAAAAAAATGTTCACAACTAACAGACTGAGGTTGGAACAACTTCCTGATGTTCGCAAATGAGATGTGTTGGACTTCGTCCATCTGAAACATCTAAATCATGCTTAGATATTTTGTTAAAATGCTTATGCTCCATGAGGAGCTACGGTGCAGGTAGTTGGCGGGCTGCATCACGGGAGGCCAGAGCACAGACCTGGTACTCTTTGAATAGCTCCCTTTTGGCCTTGAGGGCAGAAGGTAAGTTGCTAATGATTGTATTTCAATCATGCTGTTTTGTGCCCTTTTAGTCCTCTCACAGATGATGGGAGATGCTTTTCTTCAGAAGACATGATGATGCAGATTGAGATGATGATGACGATGATGAGTGGGTAGTCATTGCTTCAATTCTCCTTTCTTTAGGTGAGCATGATTTCAACACGCCTCGGTTCTCCCTTTTCCTCATGGGATGCTCATGCGGACAAATGTGGTGAAGGCCCCTTTCACTTCTTGCCGGTGCTGCAGGTTTCCTTTTGAAGGAAAGCTGAATGCGTGGGGGGTGTGCACAGCCAGCTCTTACCACAGCATGCAACCAAGAGGTAGCCAATGTATACAGTTGGGAGCCAGGCCCACCATGTGCTCCTGCCCTGCACTGACAACAGACTTCATACCTTTCCTGATTAAAAAGGACGGCACATGGCAGTTTAATTGCCTCGCCAGCTGTGCTCTCACCCACAGAAGTGGCAGGACATGAGGGGGTGTCTGAGGTTCAGGCCTCTGGTTAGGGGTGTTCACACGCGTGGTGTTCTGCAGGGACATCCAGCTGCCGGCAAGCGGGGAGGGACTGGGGAAACAGCACCATCTAAGCCGTTAATCCAAATGGAATGGTAGCAATTCAGTCATTTTTGCTCCGGATGGGATGAGAGCAGTTCAGAAATAAAAGCCTTTTAAACATATTTTTTGAACTTTACAGCTACTACGTTTCTATATAAGGTTTTATCTTTTTAAACCAAAAATTACAATCAGGCCCATGGAAACTCCAGACTCCCAGTGCTTTCTGCATGTCTATAATTTCCTGAACCGTTCCTCCCTCCCCCGAGCAGCACGTCAGCCCGTGATTCTCGGCAATCCTTCCGAGTCTCTTCCCAGAGCGTTATCTCCCCTCCCCACCCTGAGTGGCTGTTTAGTCAGGACCATATTGAGGTGTGGAGGGGTGGGGGGAGTCACGAATGTGCTGCTGTACCAGCCCCAACTGCCACCCATGCTCCTTGCAAGACGGTAGCAGACCAGCAGAGGAGAAATGGGTGGCTCGAGGTAGCCTGGCTGTCTCCAAACCTTTCTTGCTGGAAGGCTCCAGTCTCTACAGGCGCTGAAGAAAAGCTTGTCTGAAGCTCAACCTAAAAACTAAAAGAAAATCCCAAGAATCCCTTTCCTAAATCATTGAACAGAATCCATTCCTGGTGAACAAGTGTCTGCCTGTGAACACCAGGGTTTAATATTGGTTTGTAAATAAACCAGGCTTCATAGGCTGTCCTTCTGCCTGGTCATCCTCTTACTCTCCCAGTCAGCCCTCAAAGTAAAAACCCTCCAGCTGTTGGTAGGGGGAAGCAATGGGGAAAAGGAGTCTTGCCCTTCATGTCTGTATGTGTTGGGAAGGAGAGAAGACTATAAAGGCTGGCTCATTGGTGCTGGTGAACTGAAAAATGCATAAATTTGGACCTCATGTTGGTGGTTCTGGAAGCCTGGCTTGCATGACTTCTTCCTCAATGGATGTACCCTCTGGTGTTAGCCAAGGCAACATGCCACTGCGCTTTGAAAGTCTTGGAAGAGGATTATTTTCACCTTGCCTTTCTCCTTTCAGTATCTTGTCTAACTAGATACCTGACCTTTGTTAAAAATACCTGCTGCCACAGAGGACCCACCAACCCCATAGTCCCCATGCAGAAATATTTCAGTTTCAGGTTAGATGAAATACTGATATGAGTTCAAGAAGTTATAAATTAGTCAGCTTTGAAATTCGCTTGCAAACTGGAAGGCTTCTTCTGGTGTGAGGCATTAAGTCCTGGACAGGGAACTGCTGGAGAGAGTCCAGCGCAGGGCAACGAAGATGATTAAGGGAGTGGAGCATCTCCCATATGAGGAGAGGCTGAGGGATCTCGGTCTCTTTAGCTTCGAGAAGAGGAGACTGAGAGGTGACCTCATTAATGTTTATAAATATGTAAAGGGTGAGTGTCACAAGGATGGAGCCAGGCTCTTCTCGGTGACAACCAACAGTAAGGGGTAATGGGTGCAAACTGGAACACAAGAGGTTCCCCTTAAATTTGAGAAGAAACTTCTTCATGGTGATGGTGACGGAACACTGGAACAGGCTGCCCAGGGAGGCTGCGGAGTCTCCTTCTCTGGAGACATTCAAACCCCGCCTGGACACCTTCCTGTGTAACCTCATCTGGGTGTTCCTGCTCCAGCGGGGGGATTGGACTAGATGACCTTTTGAGGTCCCTTGCAATCCCTGACATTCTGTGATTCTGTGATCTGTCTAACAGCGTAGCAGAGGGAAGGTTCCTAGCTGGTTTGAGATGATGCTTGGCAAGCTTATGGAAAGGGTTGTATGACAGGCTAGAGGAATGCATAGGAAAAGTAAATTAACTTCTGATGGAAGCCAATATTTAGCACTCACTAATCTACACAAGTCAGCAGCAACTTCTTGGCCCCCCCGCCTTGCTTTGAAGGCATACAGGTCATTTTCCAGGATCACAGTGCCTGCTCTTTCCCAGTAGCACACTGGAAACATTACTTCTCACTGTTGGTCTTGGTGTTTGCCCTTTGGGGCTCAGCAAGGCATTTTTTGGTTTATAGTGACTGAAAAGCTCTTCTCTGAGCCTGTCTGGACCAGCAGGCTCCAGGCTGAGGCAGGGAGTCTCTGGGTCTCTGGGCTCACAGTAAAGTCGGTGGGAAGGAACAACATTCAGGGTTTCGGAAAGACCTTTTTGCTTGTGTACACGTTTCTTTGAAGGGATGCACCTGAATTTCTCTTTTCCTATTTTTTTTTCTCCTTCACTACAAAGTTTAAAATATAGGATGAACCAATTAAGGACAAATTCACCTCCCACACCTTTCTCCCCTCCCCAAACATGCAACTTGGGACAGATTTAGCCTCAGCTAGTGGTGGTGGCATTGTTGCTGTGATTGCTCGAGTCTATCACTTTGCTAAGCTGCTGTTACCTTTTTTTTTTTTTTTTTAATGTGGGGCCTGGTGCCAAAATCCTTTAGTGTAGGAAGGTGTCATCATCTCCTAACAAACTACTCCTCACTGCTTCCAGGGAAGGGCTTATGCTGTGGGCTACACATGATGGGGCAGAAGCAATTAGCTGAAGTTCTCTCATTTAAAGACATTACAGACTATCCCAAAGAAGTCACTGCCTTTAAGTGAGTAGTTTTGGAAAGTGATTAGTAAAGCGTTTTCCTTACATTTGTATGTTCTGACATCCGTGTAAATCCAGCTGAAGTTCAAACTGCTACAAATATGGCTAGAGGTAGGTTGAGGTAGGGAGCCAAACCTTTAGCATATCTTTCTTAGCGTGGAATGAAAATGCACAATAAATGGCTGCTGTTTGTCAAGACCATCTGGCCTAGCTAGGCCTAGCTAAGTGTGGGATTTAGGGGAGAAAAAATAGCTTGAATGCCAATAGGTGGTGGATAATTTGGTCGTGTGCACATGCGTGAATGTCCAAAATTGAACTTTTGTCCTCTCAAGCGGAAGCGACTGCTTGTAAGCTACAACTGGTAGAGGGGCCAGTTGTAAATTTTACTAACACCTGGACAAAAGTGGTATATCGCAAATTCTCCAGTGAACAAGGAGTCATGAAACAGGGGCATTGCTGAGCAGTCTGCTTGTGCCTTGTCCTTCTGCACACCGACAGTTTGGACTGGGAGAACCACGGCCCGGCAGATCCAGGAGGAGGAGCTGCTGCCAAAAAGAAGAGCTTAGAAAAGAACAAACTGAAAACCCAATGGTTTCAGAAGAAGAAAGTGAAGATCTTGGCTGGAGGAAGGGGGCGCTCTGCAGGGAGACAAATGCCAGGAGATGGCGAGGGCCCTTGGGCAATCCCACCATTGGCTTATTTAATAAGCAGCTTTATGTTGCAGAGGAACACAAAAACCAAAACCATTTGACACATGGAGATGGGACAACAGAATACATTCACATATTGTCACCGATGAAAAAGAGCCTGGGTTTTTCTTTTTTTTTTTTAACTTTTATTTATTCTTTTTTAGAAAAGGAATAAACTCTGCATGGTAGAGTGTATGGTATATAATTTCAAAACAGAACAAGTGATATGGAATGGATTATTTTCCCCAACTACTTAAAGTTGAACCTAAAATCATTTGTAAATCAACACTCATTACCATGTAAGACAAAGGCAAACAATCAACATGGTTTTTTTGTTTGGTACAGATTTCCTCTACCACTTCAGCTTGAATTTTCCCAGGGTTGGGGAGAAAAGGGGGGCAAATCCTGCCCGTTATCCTAACCATAGTTGTACTGACCAAGCTTTGTGCTCTGAGACCTAGCATCATATGGCTTTATATACGTTCTTAAGTGAACAGTGCAACATCATCACCACCTTAAGTGTTTATTCCACATTCAAACTGTAACTGAACGTCACTCTGAAACCTTTTCCCACCCCCAAAAAAACAAGAACGACAATGAAAAGCAGAAAGTCTCCAGCAATCAGATTTCATCCCAGAAATCTGTGTAAACTGTAGATCGGGGTTGGGTAGCAGCACAGAAGACAAAAGATGTGACAGCGTGATTCAATAGCGTCTCTAAAGACTAGTGTAAGACTGTCATTCTTTAGTCTGCATCTTGCAATCACAATTTGCTTTTTCCCTGCAATACTATAAAGCAACACAGAAGAAAAATAATCAGACTCAAAAGCAAAAGGTAGAAGCCTTTACGGAAGACTAAAGCTTCTGCTTAGCCTTGAGTGGTCGCCATTAGAAACAGATCTCTGCAATCAGAAGCGAATCTTGAACGTATATACACGATTTTGGTGGGAAGGGATGCAGCCAAGGATGGAAGCCCTCCTAGCAGACCCGCAGAACTTTTTGGCTTCTAAGTCAACGCTGCAGCACCTTTTTGGGGCTGAACACACTGGCGGGGCAGCCATAGGTGTTGGGCACACACCAGGGTCTTGGCTCCTCTGCTCCTTGGCTGCGTGGGGGCCGGGAGGAGGAGGAGGGAGCAGGAGTGCCAGTGAGGGCCCCCCCTCCCCTCGCTCCGCAGCCGGCCGAGTGACGTGTGGGTTGCAGCGGGGAGGTTAAGTGCACGGTTCTCTCTTTACCCCCTCCTCCCCAATCCTGTTGGAATGTATCTAAACAGTAATTAGCTAAGTATTAATAATAACTATAAGCTAGCATCGTCACCCTCCCCCTTAAAATGGAGGGAGAGCAACAGGATCAAACAAATTCCCATTTGTCCTGACATGTGTAACCTTTCCAGATCCTATAGAGCAATCATACGCAGGCGTTTTGCATACTAGAATTTAAAGGAGTCAAAAGGTGGTAAAGAAACTGGATGTTTCTTGGCCTAACTGAAGGAAATAATACAACTGATTAAAGTAAGAGCAAAAGAAAGTAAGCATTAGTGTGTTTACAGCCTCTGGTACGTCCCACTTCTCTACGTTCTGCTCACAAGCCCTTTCCATACTCTGAGCAAGCACTCCCAAACTTAGAGAGGTAAGGCTTCAGCTAAAATCTCATGGCTGAGATTTATTTTTATGTAAATACCATAAATGTATTTGATTTACCGGATCCATGTGGGGCATGCCAAGGGCAAGGCTTGCTAAGTGAACCAGTACAGGAGAAGATTGGGCAGGGATGTAATCCCACAGGATAAGAGCAATTGAACGATGTCCGTAAGCATGGCAGTAGCTTAGTGTGTATGGAGCACTGGGGAGCTTGGATGAAACCCTCCAGCTTTCTGGGTGTCCAGTCAGAACCAGGGAAGCTGAGAGAAGCTTTACTGTAAAACTCCAGTACTGAAATGCCTAAAGGAACTGGACCTCTAACTTCAATGGGCACCGATTTTAGGTTTTGCACAGTCAACTCTAGTTAAAAACCAAAACTGTAATAGCTGATGCCCCTGTTTGTTGGAGCCTTAAGACACCTGTTATACTGCTGAGCCCTACTCTTTTTTTTTTTTTTTTTAATAAAACACTGTTTTAAGATAGAGCACAATAAATGTGCTTATTACGCACTCTAACATAGAGCACAGAAATACAACACTACAGAGTGCAAGTCTAACCATCTCCACAGTGGGAAAAGTGCGAAGGTTAAAAATATGCATGTGGCTTAACACAAGATATTTTTAAAAAACATGACATGGAAATCTCATACTAATGCTTTCGTCTTTATCACAAACATGACTGAAAACTTAAGGTCAGTTGCTGATCCTTCTCTTGTAGTAGTAGTAGTGTAATCCTTTCAAAGGTACAACATTGGAAAGATCAGAGAATAAAAAAACCCCTCAAGTGTCCAAAAATGATCCCATTTACCACTTTTCCAGTAGTTATGTTTTTCAAGAAGTAAACACGTAAGGTCACCTTGATCTTCACCATCGGTAACTGATCCACTCGGAAACAGCTAAGCCAACCACCTGGACTGAGATCAGCTCGGTGTCGCACACGCACTCACACACGGGTACACACACAAACACCCCACAGGAGAAAAGTGCACTTTCGATTGCTGATACAAAAATAGATTGGCACATTCTTTTTTGACACAGTGAAGAGAATCCTCTTTAAAAGCTTTTTCACAACGTTAAGAAGTCCTTTTGGAAGTTGCAGCAGGTCTGTAGAAAAAGCGCTATGAGAATGCACTCGCGTGGGCTTCCAGGGTTTGTGTGATGGAGAGCGGGGTGGTGGCGGGGGCTGCCCTTCTAATTTTTGCCTACTTTTGTAGCTGTAGTCCCCACAGGTAGGGTCAGTCACCACCCAGTTTCAGCACATCAACCATTTACCAACAGCTCAGTCTTCACCTGCTTTGAGAAAGTAACGATACGTAAATTTGTCAAAGCTGAGAGCCTTACGTCGACGCGGTGTTTCCTATATGTTGCTGGAAAAACTGGTTTTGGGGGGAGAGAGAGAGCGAAGTGTTAGGAGTGTGATTTTGCATTTCCAGTAGTAACTGCGGCTCGGGAGAGCCACGCGGGAATAGTCGGGAGCTCCTTCCCCGCAGGGCAGCCAGCGCTAGGAGTTCTGCACCAAGCGTCTGTAGTGCGGCATCACCTCGTGCTCGGGAAGGTGGAGAGCGAACTCTAAGGCCACCAGCACCGGGAACTCGAAGGCGATCAGCTCTCGCCTGTTCAGCCGGAACTTCTCTTCCAGTTTCTGCAACAACAGCCAAAGAAAAAAAAAAAATTCTGAATGAGGATTTGACTTTCTAGTGCTTTCTTACAGACATTATTCAAAACACAGGTGCTGCTGTCATTAAACCTCTGTCCTGCTGGACTTGCGTGGCTCTGGGGTCAGAAAATGAGAGCAGGATGAACGGGATGTAGTGATTCCTTCCTGTGAAGGTGAACTCACAAAGCGCAGCCAGCCGTGCAATTTCTGCAATGTTTGTTGTTTCACTTGTTCCATCTCCAGCAGATACATCTTCTAACGATCACAGTGATCACCACTGCTGGAAGAGCAATCTCCTGACTTCGTGCAAACATTGAAATCACTTGTGTAATTCAAGACACGCGTCTCGTAACTGCCCACAAACTTCCCACGCTCCTTGAAATCACTAATTTTCCTTCCAGCATCAGACTGTTATGACACTCTACTGAGGAAATTATTTCTGCTACGATTAGATACATTTGATCTTAATACCTCAGAGGCAGAAGGTGTCACCTGCAACAACCATGAAAACAGCAAGTAGTAGGAACTACTGTCCTCAAGGGGGATGAGATGGGTTTCATAGTTGGACTTCTGCTGTAATGTACTAAACCTCCCATCTGTTGCTTTCCCTGGAGCTGGATGCTACAAGTAGGCAACCAGCTGTTCGGGGGTATTTCTCCCCTACCTGTCCTCTTCTTCTGATCTCCCTGGCTTGCTACTTCTCTGCTCTCTGGTCTACTGAAAAGCTCAATGTGTCTTAAGGATGGACCAATGTTTCAGGATAGCAAGAGAGGCCAGATCTTCCAACTCCCACTGGGTTAATTTTTTTTTTCCTGGTTATTTGGAGTGCATTCTAACAAACTGACTGTTAACCCAGCTCTGTGACTGTGGCAGAAGGACATGAGTCCAGTCCTGCCCTCCAACCAAGTTCCCATGTCTCTTGAACTGAGCTGGTTGTAGCCAAGCACCCAGCTACCTGCCCTGTCTGCAGGACTAAATCAGATTGGCATCTCGGTGCTTGCGAATGGATTATGGAATAACACTCCCCTCTGTTAACTTTTTCATATGGATGGGCTAGAAGACCAAACACCATACCCTACAAAAAAAAAAGTGGGCGTAAGGTGTTCTAGTGGGAACACTTCTTTAAGTTTTCTTGCCCAAAAGCTTAACTTGATGAAAGAACTACAAACCTGATAGTCTACCAGACTCCCTCTGAAATTAGTATCTGCATTCACCTCTCAAAGGAAAGTCCCTATGGACACTCTTGAAAACATAATTAAAAGCAAAATTCATTTCCTGAGGGTTAACTTTTGACTTGTATTGATAGAATGGTGGTCAGATTCCTCTCAGACCTCAGAATTTCTGGTACCAGGGTCTTCGATGACATCACATGAGCCTCCCACGTCTCTGCAGTGACATTGATCACTATTCCTTCCACATAAATGTGTAACAAAAAATGGTATTTAGCTGGCTGTACAGCTGGAAACCCAGAGGAGAGTGTGACCACTGACAAGCACGCTGGTGTATACGCCACACCAACACTTCATGTAGAAGGAACGCTGGAAATCTATGGATACGTACATCTATAAGATGCTTGACTTCATGTTTTCTGAGGTCACTGCCAATTTTGGCTGCTAAAAGAACACAGGCTCCAGCACACAGCTTTCTATTCTGCTTGTTCAGCTTCCCCTTGAGAGCGAGCTTCTCAAAGTAGACAAAGGCCATGGCCACTGTGGGCTCTTCAAAACCACATTCTTCTTGTGCAAGCTTGCGCATTTCTCTCTTCAAGCTGAGTAAAGAGACCAGAGAAATATGCTGTGAACTGTGTTTTAAAAGCACTTCTCATTTCACCCTAAGAGCCATCCTTTCAGAGATTCCTCCTTAATCAAACGGAGGGGAAAAGGAGAACATAATTTACTGGGCAGATATTTTTATGCTCTGTTTTGGGGACACATTTCATGGCACACTTTGACCTCACCCTTCTCCCTCACTGCCCCCAATAGATAGTTGTGTCAACTGAAAAGCTCTGACAATTTTAGTAACAATATTTCATCAGAAATCTTAAGCTGCATACAATTTATTTAGTAACAACAGCTTGATCGCTTGTGCTCTATCTGCATCTTTGCTGCTGGTTATAGTTGGTCAAATCCAAACCGACAGTCCTTCCATGTATCCCAGTATTGTCTGTTTACACAGCAACACGACTCAGGATCCTTACGGCTACTTCAGTCAAATGAAATCATCATTAGTCCAGTGAAGCAATATGTCCAGCCTGCTACACTGGAAATAGTGATGAAATATTACAACTTTTCTGTGAAGCTGACCACTTGTTTTACTTCTGGCCACGCTCTCTGGAAAAGGCACAGAAGTCAGCGTTTCTCTTTCCTCAGTCTCTTTTTAAGCTAAGTACCGTGAGCTCTGAAACTTTTCTGTGTTATTTTTCTGGATGTTTTAGTATAGTGCATGCTCAACTTGCAAGCTCAGTCCATTAGATGCCACATTTGACACCTGACCAGTGCATGTTTGTACATTCCCCTATCTTGTTTACTCAGCCCATTAATCAAAGCAATCGTCTGACTTACTGTGCACCTCTGCCTGTCACTGCTCCTGGAAGATCAATCAGTGCTGTGCTTCCCCTCATGTACAACAGCAATTGCACCGAATGTGAGACAGCTGCATCATGTTGCAGCCTCACCAAGCTTTGCAACCTACCTTCTTATTTTACTGAGGGTTAACTTGATGTGAGGGAACTTCTCCTTAAAGGTCTCATTCATGTCCTTCTTGAGATCTGATGGCTTCACGTAGTCTATGACTGTGGTCTGTAACACACAGTCAAGAGAGAATTACTCTTTTAGTTGGTAACAAACAACATCACTTGATTCCCAAAAGCAAGGAATACCAAACAAGTGCCTGTCAGTTCCAATGCTTTCAGTAGAAGGGAAAATTAAGCCCGAATTAAGGCAACAATTTGTTTGTGACTGCTCCGTCAGAACAAGTGACCTGAAATCTGAGATGACCGTTCAGCACAAGCCCTGAACAACACATATTAGGATCCTTCAAGTATTGCTGAGAGTGAGTTTAAGCTAAATGCGGGTGAATAAAACCTAGCTGAGAAGTCTTGTTAAACCAAAAGAAATCATCACGATAACCAGTTTGATGACCAGATTTTGTGTGCGTATCTCCATGGGGTTCTGAGACATATTGTGAATTTCTCTCAAGTTGATTCTTCAAAGGAACTGCTGCTACAAATTGACTGCCATTTGTGATAAAATAGGTGATTAGCCTACATGTCAGGTAATTCAGTAGAGTGCAAGGTAATAATACGCTCACAAGTTACACAGTAAACAGACAGAAATACTGAGTTAGGACGACATTCAAAGTGTACAGCCTCTCTCCATTATATTGAGCTTCCTATTCCTTTTTGTCACAACCTAAAGAATTTCCCCAGGTAGCAGAGGGCCCTCCTGGCCAGTACCGCGATACCAGTGCTTGCGTCTATGGGTGTACAGCACGTCTCTCATTCTCTCAATCTTCCTTCAGGTAGCATTTTGCCCAAATCCTCTCGCACCCCTCACCTGGCCAAAATCTATCAGCTGCACAACAAACCAACCCTCATTTTGGGGATGTGCCAAGTCTCTTCCCAGCTTTGGCTGTTCTGGCTGTTGGACAGAAGCAGAGAGGAGCCCCAGGGCAGCCAGGGGACAACCTGGTCCCCAAGCATCCAGCTCCGGGCCAGCTTCAAGTGCAGCCAGTGGGACAGCAGCAGTCTGCAGGGCATTCTCCTTCCAGTAAAATAATTTGTCCCTTCTAGTTTCTGTTCATGATTAACGTATATCATGGCAAAGGACCATTAACACTAAGCAACAAGAGGTGGGAAGAGGCGTGAAAAACACTTGTCAAGTGTTATGCCTTTACAGAAGATGCACCCTTGCTGTACATATCCTCATGGGAATCTAAATCAGCCAAAAAGACTGACTGCATATGCTTGCAGGTTTTTTTCTCAATAATTAAAATAGTATATGGAAAGGCTTGGGGAGGAGAGAGTGTAATGGCTCTAGAGAGCAACTGGACAACTCTTGTTACCCAATCATGTTCTTGGCTGGATAAGAAATGAACACAAAGGGCAGAAAACCACACCTAACTTGTCCTGCACTTCATTTAGGAGCTATGGTACTGAAATAATGGATAACTATAGGAATCTAAAAGAAAGCAGAGTACTTGTTTCCCCTAAAAAGTGCACAGCAGTATTTGAGATAAACATACTGTAATAAAGAGGAAAAAAATAAACTTCTTGCCACAGGTTGCTGCTATAGTCATATATATGTTTTAAAATGTGGGCCATTCCACTATTGGACTTGCAACGTGAGCAGCATCGTCTGTCCAGATAAATCACTCCTCACTATGTCCTGGCAGGCAGTTGACCAGGTACATCACGCACAACAGCTGCCTGCTGTTGTCCCAAGTAGAAATGCTTGCAAGCCCCCCCACCAACACAGTTACGTATTAAGCAGCAATCCAAATTTTGCTCAATAAAGAGGACAATTTAAGGGATTTCAGTCCTATTAAGGAAAGCGGCCGGTTGTAAGAAATCATCAAAAAGGAGAAAGCCACGTCCAACCCCTTCGGCTACCCCTGCTGCCCTGCCTGCTTACAGATGAGCCAAAGCACGGGTCTGGGCAGAAGCTGCGGTGCCACTGAGGTTAAAAACTCATATGCTGTCTTGATGATGTGCTACCACGCCTGAGCAAAAGGAAGAGAGGAGAAGACAGGGAGGAGAAACCCTGCCCTGCTGGGGGCTGAAGGGAAAGGCTGGTCGGGGTCTGCCTGATTTTAATCTTGCTGAGGTTGGAAAGACAGATGCACACACCTGTATGGTTGCGGCTCTTTGTCACAGACAGCTTCTCATGTGCTTCATTTCACCTGGCAGGGCTCAGCCCTCTGAACCAGGAGAACAAAAATCTCACCAATTACTCCTCTCCTTTCCCTGGGACATCACTGCCTGTCTGCCTACTCCTTGGTTTTGTTGCCAGAGGACCATCAGCAAGTTGGGTGCTTCTGATGCCTACACTGATACACCACAAGTTTGTGTTATTAAGGGAGTTCCTCTTAGTACTGCTATAAGAGGACTACTGAAACAAGGCGCATAACATAATTTCGAACAGTGCCATCTGCTACTCCAAATACAGAAACATCGGTCCACACTGCTCTTACTTACAGAGTCAAGAGACACTGAGCACATAAAGGTTACCTGCTGTTAATCCAAAGATGATTTTAGTTACTGCCAGCATTTTTTGGTTGTCTTGGGCAATCCTAGAAAGAGTGAGCTCAGTGTTACTGTGCAAAGCTACATGACACTTTATTTCATGCTTCACTGCAAACCTAACTGCCCGTTGTTTGCTCTCCATTATCACGGAGCTCCTTAGTTTTATCTTAATTACCTCCTGCAAAATGATCACGGGTTTTTCTGGCAGACTTGCCTTTGGCTCTCTCCAGGTGATCATCTTCCCTTGCACAGAGGAGGATGCAATCACGCATGAACCTCCTGTGCATGACAGACACCACTTTGCAGCCGAAAGGGCACGGCAGCGGAGGGAAAGCTCGACCATCCTCCAGACTCAGCCGAAGGGCTGCACAGAAATGATGCCGGACAGCAAGTTTCAGTTGCTTTCACCTCTAACAAGTGGATGCTGGCCATGGGGTGACTGCACAGAGAGGGAGCAGCAGCCCCCAGGGTGCACCTTTCCCCACAGCTGCTCTGCAGACACCCTCTGTTTCACCCGGGACTCCTCCAGCCCCTGGGAGATTTGCCAGAATTCAGCTAAATTCTCTTTAGAAGGCAAAAAAGCTCTTTTTTTAAAAAAAATGTTGTTTAAAGAAAAGCACTTGGAGGCTTGAGAATAAGCAGATGGCTTAAAACTGAAAATGGTAAGGAGGTACGGCTATTTTTAAACACAGAGATTTGTCAGTTTTGTCCTGTTGATAAGAATCTCCCCCCCCATAACTCCAAATACTGCTGCTTCCTGCGAGACAACAGTCTCTACGATATAAATCACAATAATGAAATCCAGATGAAAGCTGGTGCGTGCTGGTTTTGATTCATGTAACAGGATAACGGCAGCATGTTTGAACACACTGGCTCTCAGGCAGCTGTCTCATCTTGTCAGTGCCATGCTGGAGAGCTCAGCTAACTGCCCTTATTCTCAAGAAAAGGAATTGTGCAACTTTTCTTTCTTCCCCTTGAGTTTGTTTTTTGTTTGGTTTTTTTTTTTTAGCTGCTGCAGATGCCCAGCTTTGTCTGATCAGTGGGATTTGCCCAGCTGGTGCCCATAGAAATGCATTCATGTGGGACCCTGCCCACCAGAGAGGTAGGCAGAAAAAAAAAAAGTTGACAGGTGATTTAAAAGCAATGCTAAATTCATGTCTGTTGAGTGATGGAACTAGTTACCCCTTCTAACTGTTTCTGACCAGGTAGCCAAGCACCCCTCTTGCTGTCATGCCGTGGCTGGGGCACAGCACCCACGAGGCCACACAGAAATCCTGGTCCCCGACCCCTCTCCTGCCCAGGGCACCTCCTGCACCCCATGAATGGCTTGGAACCGAGTAGCAACCCTGCCCACAAGGGACAGAGTGCAGGAAACCTTTGGGGTGGCCCAGTGACCCACAAGGACCAGCTGGGATCTGACATGGGAGGGCTCTGACCTAACGTCATCCTTCCCTGCCTGCTCTCTGCTCAGCATTTACGTTTCTCCTCACTCTTTTAGGCCATTGCATGGTGCCTGAGCTGCCTGCGTGTCCCAAATGAAGCCACCATGTCAAAGAGAAGATGTCACAGAATCATAGAATTGTTTGGGTTGGAAGGGACATCTTCAACCAGGTCAGGTTGCTCAGAGCCCCGTCCAGCCTGGCCTGGGATGTCTCCAGGGATTGGGCATCTACCACCTCTCTGGGCAACCTGGGCCAGTGTTTCACCACCCTCAGTGTATAAAATTTTTTCCTCTTGTCTAGCATGAATCTCTCCTCTTTTAGTTTGGAACCATTACCCCCTGTCCTATTGCAACAGACCCTGCTAAAAAGTCTGTCCCCATCTTTCTTATCGGCCCCTTTTAAGTTCTGAAAGGCCACTAAACGGCATGGATTTTTGTCTGTCTGGAACAATTCTGGTATTGCCCATGTAGAAGCACCGTTCAAAACTGATGTGCCAAATTTTACGAAGGGTTTGCAAATATTTCCCTAAAAGGAGCACGGTGATTTTCTATCCAAACATGCTTTCTTATACCCAGTTTTATTCCCCACCAGGCAGGCACTTTGCACTCCCAGAGCTGTCAGACACACGAGCAAGGCACTGGGAACTACCAAACTGTCTCTCTCATATTCTAATCTCAAATGTTTGTAACTTCTATCATCCAGGAACGTCTGTCTTGTTTCTCACAGCTTATTTGCACAAAACACATTTCACTTCAGTATCCAGCGATACTCCTTTGTCAGCTCTGTTCACGTCCTCTGTATACAAATCTGTGTATGTATATTTTAGTTTAGCAATAGAAGTCGCACAAGACAAATGAAAGCCTTGATATACGGTAGATGCCTGGACAACATGACAAATGCTTCAGCTGAAGTCTGTACTCTGCACACTTTTTGCATGGCTGGCAGTTTTGAACTTGGAGGTTGGCTTGTGTGTTATTCACGAGTGTTTTCAAACAGCTGCTTTCTCATAGGAAAGCTGTATATATAGTTTCATAAATATGGGAGGAGGGAGGATGCCTGAAATGGTTGGAAAGACTGGCAAAATGAAATATTGTTGAAAATAAATCCTACTTTGGCATGCTACCAGTAAAAGATGATCTAGCCTTGGATGCCTTTGTCTCCCGCTTAAGAAGGATAAAATCAGAATAGGTGAATAAAATGAAAGGTATATGATAGGTTCTCTTCAGCTGTCATTACTTCGTACCCCTGATAAATCTGCTTGACAGAGAGCAGACAGAAGGTTGATACCTTTAAGAGACTTTCGGTAGGTCAATGTTAAGTTCTCGACCATATAACAAATGAAAAGAACTCTGCACTGCCTGCCTACCTTATATATGGCTATAAACTGTCAGTAATCTAATGCATATACTTATGGGTGACGATGCATATATATGGCAAATCCTGCTAGAGCAGAGGCTTAAAACAGTGACAGAAAATGGGAGAGATTCCTTCTTTATAATTTTTTTTAAAAAAAGAAAGACTAAAAGATGTTTCTGTTGTTAGAAAGGTATTAACATTCATGGATTTTAAACTGAAAGATTTAGAATTTCACAAAGCAAATAATCTCAAAAGTGCCTCTTTGAATTGAAGTACATGGAAGGATGCCAATTTATTTTATACAGTTAACACACTGAAATAATTCTCAATTAATAAAGTGTGTCATTGTTACAAAATACGTGTTTATTGGACCCTCAGCCAAATATAGCATCAAACGCATAGAGCACAGGGTTTAAATATGAATATATACCACCACTGTGATCCTCTGCTCCTTGAGGCTTTTGGGTACAAGGTCAGTAGCTGATAAAAAAGCAATCTGGAGATGCTTAATTTACAACTACGGAAGCAACTCGAAGAACAGGGTGACGGCACCAAAGGATGCCGGCTGTAGCGGAGTACTCCTGACCTTGATGCTCCTTGGGAAGCAAGAGACCGAACGTGCTATATCATCATGCAGGGCTTTTGTTAGACTAAAAGACCAGGGCAGCAAGCAGTTCTAATTTTAAAAGCACATTGAAGGACTAATATTTAATAACTCAGACTGGCTGTGCTCGACACTAGTGCTGTACCTGGCAAGCGCAGGCTGACAGTCAGCCCGCTGTTAAGAGCACTGCAGACTTTTGCGATGTGCTTTTTTATTAGTGGTGGAGAGATGTCTATTTATTTTGACATAATTAAAGCACTACCCTGAAATCATAGTTAAGTACCCAAACCAATTTCCAAGTGTATCCCTTGGGCACGGACAGATGGATATTGCAGGGATGTTATTACAGAAGGGTCACTCAAAGTCACGATGCTGCTTTTCTTCTTTTGCTGCAAGTTTTGGCAGCACACGGCAGCTAGGTAACACGCTCCTGTGCTTCTGGGGAGGCTGGACATACGCTGGTCGACATGAGACTAGAGCAAAGAAATTACTGCTCTGTCTGGTAGATAAAGTTCCTGTTCTAGAGAGATTTAAGAATCTGCAAGAATTCCTGTTTTAGCAGTATCAGCCAGGAAGACATCTGTTAACCATGACATGATGTTTCCCTCCTCCCTCCAGCACGAAATTTTTCTACCTCTTACTGTTTATATTGCGGCAGAGGTTGTAGACTCTCCTAAAAGACGACACAAAGCGAAATAATTTCTCCAGGATAGACCAGAATTTTAATATGACTAATATAATTAATAGAAGCCGTAGAGTTTGTGTTGGGAAAGTACTGAAAGCTGCTTTTTCAGGATAGTCCCATGGCAGGCTGTGGGTATTGCTTTTAAAAATGCAACAGGGAAGTGTGTACCCTTTCAAGCCAGGAACTTCACTGCAAAAAAAAAAAGACCAAACCGAAAGCACTTCTCCTTCCCCACAGCTTTCTTCAAGGAGTAAGCTCAGCTACTCCTTGAAAACAGCTGAGGACTTGCAGTCAGAAATGCTCTGCAAGCTAGGACTAATTCAGCTCAGTAAAATTACAAGACTATAAAGCGATGAGAAACTCAGGCTCCACAAAAATGGAGAGAACTGCACATCAAGTGCTAACTGCACGTATTTCAGAGTAAAATCCAAGCCGGACCACACAATTTGTTCGTCTTACGCCTCGAGATAAAGCCTGCAGTGTTTACTGACGCAGCATTCACGGAGACCTCCACAGAGTTTTACCAGCAGTGTAATTTTGTCCTGCAAAGCACCAGCCAGGCTCCCAGGAGTAATATCGGTGCACGTGGCTCTATCCCGCAGCCAGCGCCGCAGCCCAGCACCCAGCCTCGCTCATCCGCACCGCCACACGTTCACGATCCTCTTGCACACCTTCCCCCCTCTTAATTGCTCTGAGAACCATCGGGGTGGGGGGTGGTGGTGGGGGAAATATCTACAAGCTTGCAGCTGCCAAGCATTAATGCTAAATGCTGGCCAAGTAACAAAACTTTAATTACGAGCTGCAGCTCTCTCCACACACAACAAAATGTTCAGCGCTGACATCAGAGCTGCTCTCAGCTGCTCCGGCACTTGTCAGAGGTAGTAATTACAGATACGTTATGCTCAGGACCAGAGATGGATTTAAATCTGTGTACAGCAGCTCTCCAGCCTTGTGGTCATTTGGCAGAGGTCCGTCACTACCATGGTGGCTGTGCACGGCCAGGGAAGAACCGCAGGTTTCTCACTGTCCTCAGACTGCAATTCACTTTAATTGCAGCATATGATGATTTTTATATCTGGGGAAGAAAATGACTTGAAATCACAGTCTATTATGCTCCTGTTCACACTGATGTGAACTGCAAGGAGAGAGAACGCCAGCCGAGTCAGGAACATCTCATCTGGATGTGAGTAAAGTCTCCTACATAGCTGATATGGCCCTATATTCACCAGCTGGATGCACAAGCCCTCCTCACCCACAGTCCAAGCTGCAAAATCCTATTTAACCTGCAAGCTCCCAGGATATTCTGGCACCACCTTTTCTCCCTTCTCGTGGTTGAAAGAAGCACCAGCCCCTTGTGAAATCTCTCACCTGAGCACTCAAGAACAATCACCCACTCTTTGGTTCCTTGCAAAGCTGTGCAGCTCCTGCATGGCACCACAGCTATGCTGCTTCAACCAGGGGCGGGCAAAAACCTGGGACAAGATGGCTCTTGGCACAGGCCTGTGATTTCCACCACCAAAAGAAACACAGCACTTAATGTCCTTCGGCCCTTTCTTAGATTAGTGCCTGCCTTCAGAGAGAGAGACTCGAGTGCTGCAGACCCTCAGGCAGTGCTGAAGAAGCGATGGCTTAAAGGCAAATTCAAGCAAAAAAAAATCCCCAAATGTGAAATAAGACATTTTTTCCAGACACAGCATTAATTAAACCCCAGAGAAAATGAGAAATCAGGGAGAATCCTGTCAATGCAGACATATTCTAGACAAACAATGACGTTGATTTTAGCAATTGCCCTTGAAATCCATTTTTCACCTTTAAAGCACCTAATCATACCTCTGTCACAGTGGAAATCCCCAGCCAGCTCCTTACTGCAATAAAAGTACCTCAAAATGCTGTGGTTAACCAGCATATGGAACAGAAGTGCATCAAACACCCACTCCTGGGCAGAGACGTCCCTGACCTATTTTGGCTCACCTGACCCCATCCATCTCAACACCAAGTTGAAAGGGGATCAAAGATCTCAGGTGATCTCAGAGGACTCGTTACCTGGTGCACATTCACGGCCTGAGGAAGGTTAGAGACACAACCATGACAGCTAAAGCTATGTCCACTTTGGATGCCAGTTAACGACATCTTTGTCTTTGAGGGAAGGCAGTTCCCTGGTCCAAGGCAGTATCCATATCAAAACCTAACAAATATTTCCCCACTCAGATGTAACTGCCATAGAAGGCTGATACTTTGTGGATTTGCAGCCAAAAAATAACTTGCCAACCCTAAAAGTAAAGCTGTCTGAAAGCAAGCAGAGGACATACCTGACTTCCCATTTGAAAATCTAGTACAAACACAGCCTCAGAGATCAATCAAGCCTCTCTGTGCGACAGGCAGAACATTCCTGCCAGCAAGGAGATAAGCTTCAATCTACATGGAACACGTAAAATCCATTTATTTTGAAGAAGCAGCACCCAAGAGCCCTATTATCAAATAAAGACCAGGGTGGGAGGTAGAAAAGAACCAAAAAAGACCATATGTTTACATACATGTGTAGCTTCTTAAATCATATCTCTCTTCCAATTTAAGTGAGGGCATGGACGACACTTTAGCCCTCAACGTTTTAAATCCCATCCTATTTGTATATAGATAAGAGTACTAGGTCAACACTTTGTGGGGAAAAAAAAAAGGCTTTACCCTGTTGCCTACTACTGCTTTGGGTGTATAATTCACACAGACACGTGCTCACACACATACGATGATGCTGCATCTTGCAACAGTCCTGCCAAAAGAGCACAGCGGCCTACAGACTTGGTGCAACCGAAAAAAGGCTGCGGAAGTCTCTTCCACAGAAAACACTGAGTTAGAGCACAGATCAAGGAACTGTTATGCGTCTGTATTGTTATGGGTTTGGATGTAGTGAAAAACGTACAGGCTCTGCTTGTGATTGCTGCAATTAAAGGAAGGACTATCCCATGGTGAAATAAATACCTGGGAAACAAAGGCCCTACTAGACACCGAAACACTGTTCTGAGGAGTGAAGGATAAGCATCAAAACAAAATGTAACTTCATGACTTCAAAAAACCCTAATGGGCATCCTCCTATTTTGTAACAGATGACAATTAGAGCAAGCATAAATTTTCCTCCAAATGCGAGAGAATGAACATATTGTTCTAACAAGCCTTTCATCTATAGCATTTATGAAATACAGCGGCAATAAAAGCATTTACTTTTGTAATACCTCCACGAGTTTGTTTTTACACGTCCCAATAAGTAACTTTCATTTAGAACAAAGCATTCCAAACAGCTGTTATTAGTAGATTAATAAGAATAATAATCTTCTTAAAATACGGCCAAATGTAACCTTAACCATCAAAATATTGTTACCAAAATTTACCTGTGCTACACCGTATTTTGCATGTCACTTACCATATATGAAGGAAATATTAAAACCCGCTTATGTTTGCCACATGGCCATTGGGGATCATCTAAAAGATTTGGGTCATATTCAACAAAGTCTCCCAGGTCGCTACCTATAAAACAATGGTAGATATAAGAAAGGAATTAATTACATCAAGAAACCTCTGGACTTAACAGAAGTGGCAAATGAGTTCACAAATAATACAAAAGATTACCTTCATGCAGTATTTTTTAAGGAGTCCAAAGATTTCTCTAAATTTTGAAAACTCTTAAGTATTTCAATACTAATAAAATTTGAAAAGATATAGAGGACCTATAGCTTATGAATTACCTGGTAAATGTGAATTTAGGGCTTAGAGAACTGCAAAATTATATAAAGCTCCACAACGATTTCTGTTCCTGGCAACAAGTTTTCATCTGTTGATGCAGATGTTTTGATTTGTTTCATCTGACACGCCAAAATATCTTAAGCATATAGCGCTTTGGCTTATGTTTTGCGACCGGTTTTGTAAACAAAGCCCCTTCCAGCCTAACAAAGGTCACAAGTATTATTTACACCTTCAGCTTATGGCTACCGTGTTGCCACTGTAAATTTTCCATAGCAAAGGAAGGTAATGATGAGCCTGATGCAGGAGGAACAAACAATGCTGGTGACAGAAGGAGTGGCATCGGGGGCTAGAGATACAACCAGCAGCCTTGTTTACTTAACTTTGTATCATCTGTAAGCCAGCTTTGCTAAACAAACAGGGAATGAGCTGTGTTCCACCCATGTGAGACATATTTTGCTTAATTTAAGCAAAACAGGGGGCTAAACCATGAAATATGTCCTTCTTTCACAATAACTGCCTATCATCAGGGTACGTAAGGATATTAAAACACACTTCTCAAGAAGTTACCTGCGTCAATGCTCCCCTGGGTGCTGTTAGCTCTTGCCAAAGAAAGGCTACGATGGCTTGCATTGCGAAATTGGGAGAAGGATGAGGTGGAGTCAATTGTGTTCCTCCGAGTTCCCAGAGCATTGGTGGGAAATAGGAACTGTGTGTAAGAAACCGTCTGAAAAGAAAGAATGGATGGACAGTGACTATCAATCCAGCTCGGCTGCGGTGTCATGCCTTTGGTGCATCCCAATTGGAAGCAAGGGAAGCCAAATTAGGGGAGGATTTTCTGGATTTAATAGTTAGGCACAGACGAATAAACACCAGTCACCTACACTTGTTTCAGTGCAGTCAGTTTATCCATGCAAAAAAAACGCTTTTGCAAAGGCATTAGCTCTTCAACAAAACCAAACCACAAACACATACGAGCTCTAAATACCCTGGATTTAAAAATCCTACTCAAGGGTCAGATTTTAAAGTATGTCAATTTCGTTTTTGTTTGTTTGTTTTTTTCTAGAGGGCCTTCTCTGTAGCAGGTTTCAGCTGCTACTTTACTTGAACAGCATCATCTATATGAGTCCCTCAGCACAGAGCTGCCAGAGGCAAATCACCTGAACATTGCTAAACTTAAGGACTTTCTCCAGTATTTTTCTCCTTTAAGATTTTGTCTGGCAGAATCTTATTGGTGTCACGAGTGAGCTACCAGTTTACATCCGTGGTTGAGGGAGATAATTTACTACCTCCCAATATGGACTAAGTGTGAATGAATAACTTGTGACAAAATTATTTTTAGAGCGTACTAATTCTCTGCTTGCACCGTTGGCCAGGAATAGGCTGTGTCTTGCTTCTTGTAGGTTTATTATCCAAAAATAATATTATTTTGAAGAAAAAGGTCATCTTGGACTCTAGACTGGTTTATGAGGAGGTCAGAACAGGTATCAAATAAATCATGTGAGCTTTCATTTATTTATAAGCTGACAGATTGTCCTCAGGAATTTACAGCCTGTGGTCTGTCCTGACACCTGGTTAGGTGAGTGGATCATGTGTAGCAGCATTGACCTAGGGCCTTTAAATCCATAAATGACAGCAGACTGGGTAAACTGAACTGTAAAAAGTAAATCAGGCTTTCAGAAAAAAAATTGTTTTAATTTATGATTAAAATTGTCTCTGCATATTTGTTTAAAACAGATCACTTTCCCTAAATATTCGTAATTGCTTTTCTATTCAAGTGAATGCACTCTTGGATTTTGAAATACTCATCAGATTTGTACTACTGTCTTCCTGCTCTTTGGAAAAACATACTGTTAAACAAAATTTATTTTATTAAATAAAATTAAGAGCAAACAGAATTACAGCTTACAACTCTCACCAGAAATTATTTTCAAGCCTCTGACAATATACCTCCTATTAGAGGCAGGGGAAGGCTGAGTGATTCAGTAATGCTTTACAGACTCAGATGTTGCCAGAGGCAAATTTCTTCAAGGAGACAGAGTTGTTTGCACTGACAGCTCGGGCAGTCCTCCCAAATTCCAGTTTTCACATACTGTGCTTTACCTATTGTGTTACACTGTATGTTATAATTTATTTTTATATCTGTGCTTGTTATTTGTTAAGCCATTTTTTCCCTTACTACACAAGATCTAAGGAACTGAAGAATCCTCACCTTCCCGTCTGCTCCGAGCTCCACACCTTCAAGACCAACTATCTCCTTGAGACACACTCCCGTAGAATGGCACTGGCGTCCACCATCCAGCTTCATATCCCTGGGGAACAGAAACCAGAGTAGAAACAGTTCTTAATACACATGCACGCCTTATTTACCTTCCAGCACCCAATGCTGAAATAACATATAGCAGCATTAATCCAAACATGCCAATGCAAAGCACAGCCCGGATAACTTTTCCTACAGGGAGCATTTGCATTGTCTAAAATACATTATAGTGATTAGTTACAGAAAAAATCCCACTTTGTTCCAGGTTGCACCTCATACCCCACCTATGGTGTAAAGCAAGGTTCCCAGTAATTGGGTGCCTCTGACAGAAGCTGGCACTGGGAGGGAACTGGGAGTCCTATAAACTTCAGGTGAGACCCAGCAATTTAGCCTGAACACTTGACAGCCGCGTGTCCAGCAGAGGGACACTCCCAGAGTACAAACCTACACTGTTGGACAGAGGTAATTGTCCATGAAAGCCTTCGGGAGGGATTCCTGCTCCTCTGGAGGATGTCGGAAGCCCAGTGACCCTCCTGCTGGAGGCCAGCAGGAGAAACCCAGCTCTCCATCGCCTCGAGGTGGAAACCTGGGTATCTGCTTTAGGAAGTGACCCACTTGGCATCTGGCACTTGGAGGTAAATAAGATGCTAAAGACAACCTGGCTGTATCCCACACTTCAGCCTCACAATCAAAATGTGAGTGAAGGTAAAAAAGACTATGAGCAAATCAGTGCTCTGCAAATGACAGCTGTATATAACTGCAGAGTATTTCTCTCACAGTATTTTCCTGGCTGATTTCTCCTGAGGTCCAAATATGTGATTAAAAATCTGTATGGGAGAGATGCTGACACTGAGGCAGGGAGAAGCCCTGCAGGCTCTTCATCGTGTTTCAGGGCTGGGCTTTCTCCTACTTTGTCTCTGTACGCTCTGTTTTCTCATCTTCCCTTTCCAACCTGTCACTCATTTTATTTCTCTGAAACATGGCAATCGGTGAGTCCTCAATAAATCATGTACTTTACTGCTAGAAAAATCCAACATGTCCATCTGCTAGAAAACATACTTCTGTGACAAAGGAAAAGACTGTGTCAAGTTTCTAATCCCAACAAAGCCCTCTTAGTTTCTTGATTGAGGTTCACTTAGCACAGTGTAACATTATCATTCCTGTTTCCCGATATTGTATTACTCAGGGGTCGGACAAATAATTATGTAAAAATAACCCTCTGTCAGAAACATGCGACTAGCCCCTCCACTCTTGCACAGAATGTGCATAAAAATACTGTTTCTCATAGAGATAAATGCCAAATAATAACCATTTCAGCAGGGCTTATCCAAGAAACAAACACACAACCTGAGGAAGCCTCCAACCCCAAAAATGAAAACAAAAATCTTAATTACCTGACATAGCATAAGAACAGTCTAGTTTCCTTCCATTCAAAACTTTACAGACACAGAGTAAGGAATAATGCCACTATGACTTTGAGAATAACCCATGGAGAAATCTCTTCATGCAAGTAACAGACTAGGATCGGTAAGTCTGTAACTCATCAAATTAAAATCTGGCACCCTTTGGAGAATCAGCACAGCAGCTTTTAAAGGAAAAGAAAAAAAAAGAGCAGCTCTGGGGACTGAAAATAAACCAGTGCTCTCGGAGCAGGGATGAGAGTCAGCTGACAAGCATGAGCACGCACAAGAATGATCCCTGGACATTAGCTGAAGATCAGTGGATGTTAAGGCCTCCATTCTCCCCATCGTTCTGATGTTTCTAAATAAGACTCTACCTTCAGGACCCTGGGAACAACACTCTCATCCTGAGTAGCAAGGGCTACTTAGGGTCTACTGCTCCTGTACATATGCTCTGTATTTCCAGGCAGTATATGACTGCTTGTGTTGTAAACCAGAGTAATAAAATATTAGTGTTTGGAGAGAAACCTGTCCATAAAACAGAGAATTAAACTCCATCTCTTGAGGAAAATCAGAACTAAACAATGTGCAGTTTCTTATAAATGTATAAATGGAGAGGCTCATCCCAGCTTATGCACATCCTCCCCTCACTGGCAAAAGATCTCAGTGAACACTTACTATGAAATTCCTAGGTGACTTTACCTTATGCTTTTTGAGTTACTTATTATGACAACCAACACCAAGCTAGTTAAGCTTTTGCAGGACAACCTTCATTTTTTTCCTTCTCTCCTATTACAGACAAGTAAGTTCAAAAATGCCTCAGCAAGCCCAGGGGCTGCCACCCCAGCACAGCTGCTTCCTCCCCACACATGCCAAAATCCCAAGAGCAACTAGGGAAGACCTGGGGTTTGCCTCTGCTTTGCCCTCTCCAAACGGGTGAATTTTTCTGGGGAACAGTCAGGATGGTTGTTTGGGTACGGCCAGCCCAGCAGCGCTGCCAGCCACAACCACCAAGTCCTTCAGGACACACACCCTTGCATGGCACCATGGCCAATGGGCCCCATGGGGCAGGAGCATATGGAGAACAGGCACTTCATATTAAAAAAAAAATCAAGCTTTCACTGCATTTAATTTATTTAGATTACTGACGGCACTGGGAAAATGCACAAACCAATAGCCAGTAGTAAAAGGTGCTTACAAAATGCAGAGAAGGAAAGATGGTCCTTGCCAAAGAGGATTTTAAGCAAAGAAAACTTCCTTCTTCCTCAGTTTTGATTTTCCTCTATTTTCCGAAAGTGCTTTTTAAAAAAGTTTTCAAGGGATTCAAGTTAAATACGAAAAGCATAGTAAATAATAGGAACTTAATTCTGCTACCTTCAATTTCTTTGAGCAGGGAAAGCTTGAGGAAATGAGAAGATCAGGGATGACATTTCCTTAGGAGGCAAAAAACTAGATCCCACTTTCCAACAAAATTTGGGGAGTTACCTTGATTTACATCAGTGTCAAGCTCTAAATATTCTATTCATGCATACCATTTCCAGAAAGCTGAGCAGTGTTACAAGCTGTGCTCAGAACTAAGCGTATCATTTTAGTTGTCCAGAACTGCTGAAAAAAATGAAAGTTTCTCCATCTAGTGAGAGCTCACAGATTTTCTTGGAACAGTACTGGGTGACTTGGGATCCCAAATTTGTTGTGGGATGGTGAAAAGTTTTACTGAGCAGGTAGATAAGAATAAGAACAGGAAATCTCACTGTATCTTTTATTAGTCAGGCCAGGATTAACAGAATATAAATTGGATACTATTACCTTTGGAAGTATAACATTGCTTTAATGAATCAAACGTTATGCTTTGATGTGATCTACAAAGCCTCATGAAGACTCCTGCTGGGCACTAGCTCTTTAAATGACAGCAACAGTTGAACACTTTAACCTGTGAATAATTTAGGAGTCCATGAAATATTAAATAGATTTCCAGATACATGAAAAAGCTTTCTGCTCATTGCAAAAGGAATCTGATAATTGTTAGTTAGAGATCTAAGCCTTTTGTGTCTGTATTTTGTGCTTAGTGATTCTTGACTGTTAAGATTTATTCTAAAAGCAAAGGTGATTCATGAGACATCAAGAAAAGATACTCTTCGTATCCTTCACTGTAAATAACTTCTACTTAATGTCTATGTTTATATGCACAAGGACAATGACATCTTTGGAAAAGATGCACTGCCAGCCAGCCCAGCAGCAGATTTCCTGCTGCCTGAGACTGCCTGCTTTAATTGATCGAGAGCTTTCAGATCCTAATTGCCATTAGTGTTGCTAGAACAACAGATCCAGCGGCAATTTACAGGGAGAGTAGGTGGAGAAACTCCTGGAAAGATGGGTCTAATGGGCCAGTATCCTTTTTCTCTCTCCAAACATATTCAGGTGTCAGCACGTCAGCTTTTGTCCTGATGTTTTGCCCAATGTGGAGTAAAAGCTCAAAATGTAAACATATTAGCTTTTTGGGATTCACTGCATAATTTCAATCTAAGGGAACACAGGGCAACTCACAAAAATGAGCAATGATGGCTCTATAAAATTCATACACGGGATGATTAGTTTTGAAATG
Source organism: Caloenas nicobarica (assembly GCF_036013445.1). Taxonomy (NCBI): domain Eukaryota; kingdom Metazoa; phylum Chordata; class Aves; order Columbiformes; family Columbidae; genus Caloenas; species Caloenas nicobarica. Next base: position 115,934,065 of record NC_088246.1, on the reverse strand, counting down.
TCCTGTTGTGGGAAAAAACCCAGACTTAGGTGTCTTTCTGTAAAGCTGATATGCACTTGGTTTTTGATTGTGTTCGATTTGGGAGAAGCAAGGAAGGTTGGCAATGGTAAAGAAAAGCAGGGCTATTTCAGTTTCTCTGTTACAGGCTAAAAACAGACAGTCACTCTTCCCCAAGCCTATGGCATGATAAATGTTCAGAAAAAGCACTCGAGATTGATGACTTAATCAAAATTGCCCGGCATACAAAATCTGTTGGGTATGAATAGCAAGGAACTGGGTAACAAATCTGAAGGGCATAACAGAGTATCCTGCTGTGCTGTGAGCTTATTGCTACTGTCCTTACGGCAATCTGGATGCTCTCATTTCTCCTGTAAATATTCCCGTCTTCCACACTCACTGAAATACTTGTTACCTTGCCTGCCAAAGTAAGTGACAGCATGGGTGTGGTGTGTGAGACAATCTCACCTAAATGCTTCTTTTTGCCTCCTTTTGCATACAACTTTTTTTATCCATTTTAAACAGACAAAGATCTCAGAGTTTAGATAATGAAGGCCACTGGGAATGCCTGGCCTATGGACTCATTGATTGTTGTGGCTACATGTTATTTGGGGTGATGGTATTGAAAACGTCTTGCTTGCAGCATCATTGAACTCTGGCCAGCACTTAATTAAATTCAAAGTTAAATTCAGCAATGATTTATCTTCAGAAACTGGATGAAGCTGGTTTGTAACATTTCTGAGGGCACAAATTCTTTTTATCTAATGACTTGCTGCTTTACTTCAGAAGAATGGTCCATTTCCTGGGCTTCAATCTATTCAATTACCCATATTGTGTTACTTCCCTTAACTGGAGGCAAATTCAGTCAGATAAATACCAATATTCTTGTCAAGACAGCAATATTCAGCAGCTCTGCCTGCTGCAGGTAAGTTCCTAACCACGTAACCGATTCACTGCCATGAAGAATAAAAGAGGAGGTGAACTGGCTGGTTTTATAAGGACACGCACTGCCTGATGCTCTGGATTTTCTGCCCTGTAGCTCATCACCTCCAGCCCCAGTGCCACTGCAAGCCCAGAGGCTGAGAACAGGATGACAGACCGGCCGTGCTGCAAAGCCGCATCCCTGCGACACCACCAGCTCTCCTCCTGCCCCGCGTCTTCTAGATTCATCTCCTGGGCGGGACTTCACAGGACCTCGGAAGCTCTAAAAAGGTTCTTATAACATCATAAAATAAAATATAATTCGAATAGGTATGATTTCAATCTGCGAATGTTTCTGCCATTAACAAAAACAAGCCGAAAATGTCACTTTTCAAAAACATGGTTTAAAATTATGAACCATTATGATGCCAAAGAAAAAAACAAAACTATAAACCCAACTAACTTCATTGCCTTTTTTCCTGGGGGGAAAGACAATATGGTACCTTCTTCTTCCTTTGTAAAACCACTAACAGCGACAGACACACATGGCCACCTCCTTTTTTGAAAATGCTTAGGCACCTTAAAATACTAACAAAAATCGGATTGCTCTCAGTTCTCTACAAGCATCTTCCGAGCCTTTCTTCAGACCACATGGAGCAACTCCAATGATACCCACGAGGACTGTCAGAGTTGTACCATCTCCTTGGAAGTTAAGAAATGGTGTCTAGAGAAGCTTCAAGAGCAGGTAAGCAATGGAGAATGGGTTCCCTTCTTCCTCTGCCCGGGAAATCTGCCTTTTCAAGGGTAGCTATCTGGAGGCAGAGCGGAACTTGGTCCTTCTCCATCCCAGCTGGGGTCACACAGAGGGTTCACAGATCGCCCTTGCACAGACCGTGCTGGGGAGTGAGGTGGGCAGAAATCTGCAGGCACGTCCCCTGTGCTGGCTGCAAGGGACAGCTGGGTTGTAACAATTCTTTGGGGACATGCACAGGGACCTTGGCACTCAGAGCACAACCTGCCTAATGCCTAACGGGCTAATATCTGCTGTGTCTGGTCCCCAGCTCCTGTCTCAAAGGGCTGAAATCCAATTCACCTGAAACCATCTGCAGCCCATCTCCAAATGAATGATTCCTTCAAGTCTCGTTTAACCCATCTTCAAATGGCTCCACTCTTTGGTCTGCCATGATGCAAATCCCCTCTGAGGGCCTAGAGCAGGTCAGCATGTGTGTGCATGTGCTGAGTGCGTGTGTGGCGGGGCGGCTATTTGTTCATGACCTGAGGCATCTCCCCCTGTCCTGGAAGAGGAACAGCACCAAGGCTCAACTCCACCTGCCATGAGCTTCCACCATGACGACCTTTGACAAAGGAGGTGTGTGCCACAGTAGCTCGGGAGGTGCACAAGGTGCATCTCTGATAACTGTCATTACCTCCCATTTTCTGCCCCTCTGCAGAACTATGTGGAGATTAATTCTCATCTGCTGAAAGGAAGATATGAAGTGGATGTTAAGCCAGAAATCCAGTTTCAATACCCTTTACAAAGTAGTTCTTCCATCTTTCAGAGCATTATATTTAAATAAGAAATAGGAACTTACTTTAAAATAAGAGGAACTTGAAGAATAGTATTAGCATAATATTAGATATGATGCTTCAAATTTGTAAGTATTATTAAAGAATACTGCGGTGTCAACACAATCCACAGTAAAACATCAGTGAATGGTGAGAAAGGAGAGGAGAAACAGTTTTTATAAAGCACAGGTATCTCTCCACAGTGGTAAAAAAAGTTTAGTCATCACTGCTGCATCTCCTCATGCATGTGCTGTTTGTAAATGTTACCACAAAATCCCTGTGGTAACAGCATGTGTGTTTCACAGGTGAACAAGATGTTGTTCAGCAGAAAAATTCCACATTAATACCCTTTAGGCATGAAGATTTCCAACACATTGAAAAAAAGAGTAGCAACTGCATGACTGATCCTGCAGTACCACCCTTAGCCCTTGAATTGCCTCACCTCTAACCTGTGCATCACACAATGACTTCATATTTCATAAGAACATAAACAAAGCCGAGCATTCAGCCAACAATATCAGTGTTGCTGGGTCTTGTATGTGCTACCTGCCTCTGCGGATCAGCCTGTAATGATGATGAGTGTGTGTGCGTGTGTTAATTTAATAGCAGAGGCAACACTGCTGTTACAGTGCTCTCAGTACAGGGCAGCTGCCTCATCGCTAAACCCTGTGTAGGGCTTGATGACTCTGGGCTCTTAACACTGCAGGACGCTGGGGGCCAAGTGAAGCCAACAGGGAAGACGCTCAACATCTCTTTCAGCTTCTGCCTTGCACTATAGCCTTCCTTACACTGCTTTCAATGTCTTCAAGCTTTGGTCCTGCACGTTACCCTACTCTTGGTCATGGAAATGGATGACGCTGTGCCAGTCTTCAGGTCTCCAGCAAAAATCTTAATGTAGCCAGACCTGGAGAGAACTTACGGCCCAGATCCACGAAGTACTTGCCTCTCAGTGACTCCAGCAGGAGATAACATGTCTCAAAACCTTTGTTAATTTAGTTTTAGTTCTCCCCTTTTTGCTTGCACAAAAGCACTATAAGCTAAAGCATTAGGTTTCCATCAGATACAAGATACGGACAAAATTTTGAAGGCAGAAAATTCTAGGGATTACTTTTGTTCACGACTACTTTCTCCCCACCATGTCACTCTTTGCTTTGTAATTTTCACTTCTCTTCAGCATAACAAAGAAAACCAGAGAAAGTAATTCCCCTGGCACACACTGTCCTACCTTCTCAGCCCCAGCAAGTACCACCAGATGGGCCTTCTGAAACCACTGGCAGCAAAAACCACCACTGATCACCAGCAGCCCCTGTGCTGCTCTGGAGCACGTTTCCCTTCAAAAATCTGCTGCCAGCCACGCTTTGGTGAGCTGGCAACTGCCCAGCTGCCAGGGACTCGGGAAACCCAGGGGACGACTCAAATTTCATCTTCTCATGTACTTCCACAGCTCTCCTCACCACACCGTCCCGACCTGCATTTGTATTTCTGCAACCATTGAAAAACACCGTCTCGGGGCTTGGGGAGGGTTTTTGCTATTGTAACTTGACCTCAGCATGAAGGTGGGCAAGCAAAGGCCACAGCCAGGAGGACACTGCTTGTGTCTCACTGCAAGGGCTGATGCTGCCCCATGCACCCTGCCCATGCAGGCAGAGCTTCGCTGTGTCTGCAGGAACTGCCTTTCAGACAGGTTTTTAGAACAGGTCGGCTAGCGCAGTTTATCTGCCAGCATTGATACAGTAGAGCTCTTCTGTGCTGCATATACAACATAACAGGGGCTGTCAGCCTCTCCGAAACACAGCTGTGCCTGGAGATCTCCTCGCTGGCCACGGTGCCCGCGAGTCGTGGCAGAGGTGGAGAAGCAGCAGCAGCTCCGCCGTGTGCTCCTCTCACAAGGAGCAGCCTCCCCTGCATGCGTGTCCCTCCTGTTCTCCTGCGCTCCTGACAGGGCTTACTCCAGCCTGTGTTAACTGCAGACATGCCCAAGGTTCCCTGCAACAATTTATTTTTCTAAACTATTCACTAACGTTTGCAGAACGTAAACCAGTCAGGACGTTTTGCCTGGGGACACACATCAGCGATCCAGAGATTCAGAGAAAGCAAAGCTAAAGGGTGCTGTCACTACAGCACTTGAAAAGGGTACCAGTGTCTCCCCCCGCTCTCCTACCACACATCCAAAATGTGCAAAGAAGCAAGCAAACACTGTGCAGCCCAAACAGAGTGGCTACAGTTCATGCCATACTGCCTCATCTGTTCTTTGCACCAGCTGTTCCTGGAAGGAGGTGCCACTGAATTGTTTCTCTCTTCCTCTGATGCTCTGGTAGAAAGACAGAGGGCATTTTTTTTTTTAATTCTTGGCTTTTTAGCAAAGGGAACAGGGCTGGATTGTTTTGTACTGGCACTTGCTACTTTCTCATCCCATGCCCTTCTTGCTGTGTAAGCACGGCACAAGACATGACATGCTGAAATAATATTTAGGTTTGCAGCTGAGCTTGTTACCGCTCTAATTTAGAAACTATAACCAGTCATCAGCATTTCAAAATACATTCAATTTTCAATAAAGAGGCAATTTCCACAGGCCAATGACCATAAATGAATGACAGTGTACCCAAGAAGAACGAACAAAGCTGCCAGTCTGTCAAGAATTTGCCTCATGTGTCATCCTCATTTAATTAAGGGAAAAAATGTACTGTAGAAGACAGGAGAGCAAGTCAACTCTCCTATAAAGGTGTCTCCTTTCTTTGTGCATTAAAAATAATCTCCCTTTGTTTTGAATTACTGAAGCGCAAGCAACTTGTGGCACATCATTCTCCAGAACTGAATAGATGGCTGAAAAATACAAGCCAAATTCATCCTTTTTGCACTGGATGAACTTGACTCTGGATGATTTGTGGGTCTTTCGAATCCACCCCAGTGTTATCAGCTGAGTGTTCCACACAGATTTTAAGCCTCACAGGCCCTGAGCTGACCCCAGCTACAGGCAACTCCCAGCTTTCCGGCAAGTGGCCGCGGTGGCCAAGTTTCACCCTCTGCCCCAGGGACATGGAGCTGCCACCCACCAGCATGACCCTTCCCAGCCTTGTGCTGTGCCTCTGGAAACACCCAGCAAGCCGTGCCCCAGAGCCTGCCAGGCAATGTGTCCTAGCCAAGTTCAGCTTCTTCCACTTCTATAGGTTCAGCGCAAGAGCAAAAAGCCTTCTCGGTCTTTGGAGAACTGCTTCAATCCAAATAAACTTTTCTATCAGAGGTGTAGCATCTCAGCACGTTGAGGGATGCACAGCAGCTCCACGGATGTTGCTTATACCAGCTAAGAACCTGCATGGTATTATGGCCAAAATAATCTGTTTTAACTGACTGAATGATCTGACTAATGGTTAAATGTACGATAAAAGGGTATTATGTTTAAATCCAAATATTTCTCTATAGTTCTGAAAATCTAGATACAGTAGCACCATGTTTGCGTGGGAGAATGAGAAAGCTAAGACTCCTTATAAAATAAAAGCTGTGATGTCTAGAATACTTGTTTTGTCAAAGCTGAGTGAAGTCAGAATAGATAATAAAACCAGTGTATTTTTCAAGAACATTGATTTCAGGAGGGTTTAATAATCAAAGGTACCACAACACATATAAATAAATCGGTGACTGAGAGCTGCAGTTTCAACTTGGTAATGTTCCACAAGGCAAATATATCTAAGCGCATTTATCTCTTCTTAGAGCAGATACGTAAAAGCATTAGCCTCCATCATCCTGTTGTCTTGTTATCGGGTCTACAGGCAAGCCCAGAAAGACTATGTAGTACATGTATAAATATACATACCCGACTTGGGTACAGTCTCGATATGGCAGCACTGAAAATATGCTACAGAAGGATCTTCTGCTGCTGATAAGGACTATTCTAAAATATAAAAGAAAATAAGAGAAATCAAAGACTAAAATTTAAAAATCCCACCGCAATAAGCAAAGCAACAGATGTTACCATTGAGGAATTTGTAATCATAAAACTTCCATCGCGGATGATTTCTCCCCCCTCTTTTTTATCTTGCAGGTAGGCTATTGCGCTACTGACTCTTCACAGAAGCGCTGAAGCCTGTGCCATACATTACACAGCAAATGAGTAGTGGAGTTCCAGCCCCTCTACAGGCTTTCTACCTGGAGTACATTACTTGGAACCCAGGACAGACGTTTTTCTAGTGAAAGGAGCCCTGGTGAGAGGAGTCCACCCAGAGAGGCAAGGAGCCATTCTGGCAACTCATTGCTATGGCTGAAACCAAACAGACAAAACCCACAGCAACCCCCGTGATCCACACCAACAACCACCTGTGATGGACACCACAACTCCATGGCTGACTTGGAGTCTGCATTTATCAGACAAGAATTTCCAGCTGCTGGTCATGATCTTTCTCTGCTAAATGAGAGGACTCCTTTGATTTTCAGCTTCCTGCTCCTGCAACAGACTGAGTCACGGATGAAGTCAAAGTTTGCTATTGTCATAAGCTTTCAGATCCTTTCGCTGTTTCCCAGGTTTCTCCTTGAGTCTTTTCCAGTTTTTCCCCATCACCCTTCTTGGTCTCTGGGCAGTATCACTGGCCTCAGCGGTTGCACAGATGGCGAAGATAAACATCACATCCTTCAGTCTCACCTTTAAGATCAGTGTCACAGAATCACAGAATCACAGAATGTCAGGGATTGGAAGGGACCTCGAAAGATCATCTAGTCCAATCCCCCTGCCAGGGCAGGAACACCTAGATGAGGTTACACAGGAAGGTGTCCAGGCGGGTTTTGAATGTCTCCAGAGAAGGAGAATCCACAACCTCCCTGGGAAGCCTGTTTCAGTGTTCCGTCACCCTGACTGAGAAGAAGTTTCTTCTCAAATTTAAGTGGAACCTCTTGTGTTCCAGCTTGAACCCATTACCCCTTGTCTTACTGTTGGTTGTCACCGAGAAGAGCCTGGCTCCATCCTCGTGACACCCACCCTTTATATATTTATAAACATTGATGAGGTCACCCCTCAGTCTCCTCTTCTCCAAGCTAAAGAGACCCAGCTCCCTCAGCCTTTCCTCGTAAGGGAGATGCTCCACTCCCTTAATCATCTTTGTGGCCCTGCGCTGGACTCTCTCCAGCAGTTCCCTGTCCTTCTTGAACTGAGGGGCCCAGAACTGGACACAATATTCCAGATGAGGTCTCACCAGGGCAGAGTAGAGGGGAAGGAGAACCTCTCTCGACCTGCTAACCACCCCCCTTCTAATACACCCCAGGATGCCATTGGCCTTCTTGGCCGCAAGGGCACAGTGCTGGCTCATGGTCATCCTGCTGTCCACCAGGACCCCCAGGTCTCTTTCCCCTACACTGCTCTCTAATAGGTCATTCCCCAACCTGTACTGGAACCTGGGGTTGTTCCTGCCCAGATGCAAGACTCTACATTTTCCCTTGTTATATTTCATTAAATTTTTCCCCGCCCAACTCTCTAGCCTATCCAGATCTCAGTGTCTAACCCTGACGACCTGCCAGCCTCTGCGCTCCCTAACCACATCAGCCCTCTTGGTTCTGATGTTGCATTGACACTCAGGCACAACTGATCCCACCGCCCCTTGTCCTCCAGTGCCACATCTGTCTCGGTCACTAAACTGTCAGGGCTGAATCCCTCCTGTAAGCACGGTTTGCCTTCATTCCTTACAGGCAGGTAGCTCAAGATTTGGCTACATAAAAGCACACGTTATCTGCCTGTGCAGAGCTTATCTCAGAATCCAGGCCACTCTTACACCAAATGCCTTGTATTTTTAACCAGTCTCCAAATCTCTGCATCATCTGCAAAGTCACTATGTGGCATTAAATCAAATACGTTAGAGCAACCTTTTGTTTTACAGCCACACTATTACCTTTAGCCATCATGCTCTGACATATCATTAGTCAACATCAAAACCACCCTGAGGTCAAGACCCACTTTCCATAAAACTGTCTGGACCACCAGTAACTACATTATTATAGTTTTGGGAGATGCAGATTGGCAAGAAGCCAAGGGAAGCTTGATCAAGACCAAAGATCTAAAATGCCAATAAATAACTGATTATTTATAAATATAGGATCATAGAATCATTTCAGTTGGAAGAGACCCTCAGGATCATTGAGTCCAACCATAACCTAACTCTAGCACTAAACCATGGCCCTATACCCTTTTTCCTTATTACCTTCAGGACACCACAATTGTACAATATACGCTAAAAAGACCCTTTTTCCCTTCTAGAGTTGGCCAACAGGCTGTATCCCCTCAAATTCCTCTGAGACACAATGAGGGCAGTTTGTGCCATGTTCTAATCTGATTAGTTTTAGAATTTACTGGTGTTTTACCTTTCTAAAAATCTCCACTTGTAGTCCAAATGCTAGGACCTACTGTTAGGTTGGTTGTCAGGGCTACTGCACTCCCTTGCCCTGCTCTTCAACATTGATTTTTTTCTGACATTACGTGCTACAGGTCTGTATGTGAGGATTTCACCTGAATTTTTCATTCTTTGTCCTACACTGGTCAAAGCTGGACAACAAACCCTAGTAAGCTATTTTGTTCTTTACTGCCCGAAAACCACTATATGCACCTACGAATCTCCTACCAGTTATACTGTTATTTAAACACTGTTTCCTTAAGGGACCAGCTTAGTCATCGTTCTTGGAAAAGGCTTAGATCCCCAAGAGAGCTGCTGTATGTAATGCTTGGGAAAATGCAGAATGATCGATTTTCCTTCTCCTGGATCATTCTGTTAGAGCAATCCTATTTTCTTCCTTAAAAGCATGTTTAAAAGCAAAGTGATATTTACCTGCTAATAAAAAAAGGTTTCTAATAATAAACATGCACATGGCATTTGGAAGTTCTTCTGCAGCAGATAATGTATGATTTAATTGTTTGTCTGAATGCTGTAACACCCCTTACCTATGGTAAACATCTCGGATCCTATAAGATGGTCTCATGGTGCATCACTAAGTTATAAAGCAGGGAGGAATAATTTTTCACATTTGAGAAAGGCAGCAAAAAAGCTGGCATATGATTAATTTTGTGCTTGCCACTGCTGATTGCTGAATGGTTGCTACTCACAACAGCTTGCTTGTTCACTGGAAGCCTTGTTTGCTGATGTATGAAACTTGGCACAGATTTTGAGGCTGACATCAGAAATCAGCTCTGAATTCTGAAAACCACGGTACCCACTAAGCATATTGCCCCCACTCCCTCTGGCTTCTTCAGGAAATACAGCTCTTCCACAAACACCCTATACCTCCCTAACAAAAAAACCAAAACCAACTAACCAAACAAAACAAAAAAAAAAACAAGAACAAGAACAACAAAACCCCCTCAATTCTTAATACTTAAACAAACTAGTGCTTCCATGTCCATGAGCAGAGACAACAGAAGGAAGTTACCACTGAAAAACTTGCTGTGTGTATCAGGAATCAGACCAGAAAGGAAATAAAAAGCATCAGCCCAGCCTCTAGTTTTTTCAGATTTCTTTCCCAAATATTGCCTCTCCAACTGGGGGACCCTCTTTACATAAAAATCTCCCAGGCAGAGCAGGAAAGGAGTGCACAGCCTCCACCGCCAGAATGCCACAAAACCTGCTGGAGGGGGCTAGTTCAAAACAGCCTTAGGAGCTGGACTGGAAGAGAAGCAGGGCAGGCAGCGGTCAGAAGCTCATCACAGAGGGATAGAGCTGCATTTTACTTGGAGGTCTGATGATATGCATGGAAAATAAAAATATTCTGAGGGTCATTAATGGTTTGCTGGAGCAGAAGGTCCAGAAACTTGTCACAAAGTGCACTTTGAAGAAGGTGTGGTGGTAGCTGGCTGCTGTTCAAGAAAATGGAATTATTGTTTATGGGAGAAAAGCGTTCTCCTGGACTTCAGCTCTTCAACAAAGAGCATCTACAACCCTGTGCAGCTCTGAATGACTTCTCTCTGACATCAGAAGCAGTTTGAGTCAGAGTGGGTTCACGTGCCCCGATTGCTATTGTGCCATGTAGACGTCTTTAAAATGAGTTAATGAAAAGGTTTTCACTCACTAATTCTCATATTTCACCAAGAAGTTGTACTAACTACTATGGTTCAGAGCAACCATTATTTTGCAAGAGAGATCTGACAATGTGTAACTGTCTGAGACTGTACAAGCTAATCTTGCAATTTCTTTAATGAGGTGTATCCTATGAAACTACAAAAACTTATTGAGCACAAGGCTCTCAACAGAATCAGCAATTCACTTGACTTGAAGAAGATAATGTCTGTTTTCTCTAGCGTCTGTCTAGGTTTGAGTGTGTTGCACAAAAAGGCTGCCATCAGCCAATGTGGTGTATATCTTATGTACCATATACATGCAGAATATTGTAGCCTCTTCTTTCATAGCTGATTGATGATGTTTGACTACCAGGGCTTTGCTGCCCCGCACGCAAAGGTGAAACACAGAAACCATGGATGCTATCTGGGTGGCAGAAACGATTTTGGAGTCTCCTGAGCTCAAGCTGGGGCTGTTGGAAGGTGGCTGAAAGTAATAACAAACAGTCAAAAGGGCACCAAACCAGACATTTCATACCCTGCAGATGCTGTTTGGCCCTGGCATGGAACTGTATGTACACTAACAAAAAAACTGAGAAAGCTATAGCATGGGGTGGGAGAGGAGCACTGTTTTACTGCTTTTATATCTGCTAATATAGGATGACTCTAGAAATGTTCCTGTCCCACTCTCGCCATAAATTGTTTGTTCAGCTGGCTCAGGTTGTTGTTTCGGTGGCCTGTTTCTGCTGCATAGGGAATCTTCTGCTCCACAGTTTATGGAATATACCACCAATAAACCTGCTGAGTAAAGTGGGTGAAACCACATGCTGGTTGCTACTTGTGCTAACTTGTACGTCAGGGTTGCCTTGCCTTTCTCTTTTAAAGGGAAAATTTATTTTGTGTTATTTTACAAGACTGTTTTGACAGTACAGTCTAGGAAACCTAATTATCTAGCTCCTTTAATAAGCTACGTCCTAGAAATCTGAAGAAACTGGTTTAACCAGTGCACAGAACCATCAACAGGAAGCTTTAAAAGGATTGGCTGATAAGCTGCAGTCTGGGTACAGGTGATTTCTCCTCTGTGCTGAAACAGATCACAGAATCACAGAATGGTTGGGGTAGGAAGGGACCTCTGGAGATCATCTATTCCAACCCACCTGCCAAAGCAGTTTCACCCAGAGCAGATCACACACAGGAAAGCATCCAGGCGAGTTTCGAATGTCTTTAGAGAAGGAGACTCCACAACCTCTCTGGGCAGCCTGTTCCAGCGCTCTGGCACCCTCAGATGCTGCTAACTTCTGTATGGACACAATTTCCATCCCTGCAGTTGGATGTGAGTCTAGACTGGCTTCTTCCACCCTGCAGCAGTTTTCTGCAGGTCAAGTTTCTTCAAGTTTTTCCCAGCTCTTTGGAAAGCTAAGTATGCAGCTTGAGCCATAAAGCAGTTTCCCAGATCACAAAGCTCTGAGGAATGAATCCCAATACCTTTTCCCTTTCATTTTTCCAGAATTGACCATCAATGTCATCAATGGTGACAGTTTCTTCTGCAATGTTTGTAGAGATGAACTCTTATTTTAACCACAGCCGGTCCTGCCTTGCTGCTGGACTGCCAAAGGCTGTACCCAAAGCATCACTGCTCAGCTTGTGTCATCCCCGGGGCTGAGAGGGGACAGGGACACCTCACTTCACAGGCTGAGAGCCACAAATATGAGCAGTTAGAAGAGAAATGAGCCCCAAGCTATCTTGTATCAGACATAGTGTGGCCAGCAGGACTAGGGAAGTGATTGTCCCCCTGTACTCGGCGCTGGTGAGGCTGAACCTCAAATACTGTGTTCAGGTTTTGGGCCCCTCACTACAGGAAAGACACTGAGGTGCTGGAGAGAGTTCAGAGAAGGGCAACAAAGCTGGTGAGGGGCCTGGAGCACAAGTCTGATGAGGAGCGGCTGAGGGAACTGGGGCTGTTCAGCCTGGAGAAAAGGAGGCTGAGGGGAGACCTGATCGCTGTCTGCAACTGCCTGAAAGGACTTTGTAGCATGGAGGGGGTTGGTCTGTTCTCCTGAGTAGCAAGTGATAGGACAAGAGTAAATGGCCTCAAGTTCCACCAGGGGAGGTTTAGACTGGATATTAGGAAAAATGTCTTCATGGAAAGAGTGGTCAGGTATTGGAACAGGCTGCCCAGGGAAGTGGTGGAGTCACCATCTCTGGAGGGGTTTAAAAGACACACAGACGAGGTTCTTAGGGATGTGGTTTAGTGCCAGTGTTAGGTTAATGGTTGGACTTGATGATCTTGAGGGTCTTTTCCAACCAAAATGGTTCCAGGATTCCATCATCCACACTGCAGTTTTCTTTGCTGTGACACTCACAGTCACAAGCCAGAGAAACAATTACTGAAAGTGCTAGCTATTTTAATGACCAGCTATCAAATTCACCACTCAAAAATATGTTCGGTGGAGATGTTTTCAAAGCTGAGTTCCTCAAGTTAAGTGAAAGGTTGACATGCTGCAATAGAAGGCTCAGGGGTTTTGGAAAAAGCGCAGAGAGCCCAACTCCAGCACAGCTCAGTGTCATGACCACGCACAAGCTGCCTGGAACGAGGTCCTGGACACAGGAAGGAGTCCCAAGAGGTGTTTCTATCCACTGCAATACCTGTGCTCCTCCGTGTCACAGGGAACCAGGGACATCTTTAAAGGTCTTAAGGTACTCAGAAACTCTGTTGATTTTAGGATGAATGCATAAAGCAAATCCACTTGGATTTCCAGAGGTCCTTTTCATCCAGAATTCCTATTAACTTCAGTGGCTGCAACAGCATCCAGACCCCTCAGAAAAACAGGGTATGTGCTCAGATTACTTACTGCTAGACTTAGCTGGCCTTTGGGGTGACACAAAGTGTTGACTTTGCATCTTATTTTTAGCTAATATTGCTGTGGCTCTTTGTCCATGGGATGAAGAGCATTTCCAAAACTTTGTATCTTATTCTTATTGTATCTGTCTTCTACATAAAGGGATCTTTATTATTATTATTATGGAAATACTCTGGAAAACTGTGCCTGCTGATAAAGATAAGAAGCCAGTTGAATAACAGAAGCTTACTCACTGTTTCTTAGCAAGAAAAATATTCAGTTATATTATCAGACATAACAACTGATATATAAACTAAGACAAAATGCTAGGATATATCCTACAAACACTTTTTTGCAACAGATGGAAAAAAAAAGTTCATGAATCAAATATTTATTAATTTTTTTCAGGTAACATTTCTATCAAGTTTATGGCTGTTTTTATGTAGGCATCTCAGAAATTAATCATTCTCTGTGGAATAATACCTTAGGAATAAGTATTTTCGCCTATAAGAAATTCATAAAGCATACATGTATTTATGCACAAAACAGACTGAAATTAGAGGGCTGCTTTTCAGCATTTGACTCCACGTGTATTCGTTGTGAAGATAATAATTGGCTGCTAGTCAGACAATAGTTAAGTCGACAGTTCTGCATACGTCTGGTTTGCTACAAAAGCTGTTTCTTAAAAGCCCTCATCTCTCAGAGCCACCTTCTCCAATATTTATGTTGATTACTACCTTTCACTTCATTTAATTGTATGTGTGAGAATAAATGTGAGGAAAATTTTACTGGAGCCAAGTAACACCTACCAGAATTCAATTCATAAAACTTGCAGTTCAACGTAATGTCAGAATTTCTATCGACCTGGTTCCATGTTTGATGGAAACCACAGGCTACGTGCACAAATCGGTCCACAGGAATGTACGTGGTTCTTGCCCACAGCAGTTGTATGAGAACAGGCATGTGCAAGGGTCGACTCTCAGCAGGATGGTTTAGTCTACACGAAGCCTGTTCAGACAGCCTATTTCAAACCTATTCAGGTTTGGAAGGACATTAATAAAATCATGAGGCACATGAGGAAATTGTCTTGGAGAAAAAAGGAGAGGGCAGGTGTTGTCTTTATAAGCAGGGAGGAGCTAGTTTCCTTTCTGAGCTGGATGATCCTGCCATAAAGAACCTATTTTGCTGATGGAAACACCGTGACAGGCACCGTGCCTTTGCAGTAAGGGAAGTCCCTGCCGACTACTGCTGTACAGGTCCCACTGGTGCTGCAATCCAGGCAGCTGCACCGCTCACACATCCCCCAGAAGCCCCCCTGCCTGCCTCTGCCCCGAAAACAAGGATCCCACTCCTCACCTTGCAGCCACCACCCCCAGCTGCGCATCTACCCACCAGCACTTTGCGTGTGGGAGGACACAACGGTGTGACCGGGATCTGTCACATTTATAATTTATCTTGTAAGACTCAGGATAATCTTAATACCTTTCCCTGAAGCTGTTTTCTTGAGTTACTTGTCTGCTAAGCCTCCCGCCAGAGGCACCCCTGACAAGCCAGCTAGCTTGACGCCTACCCTTACACCCACTAATAGATGTCAAAACGTCATTCAGCCATTGCTAAACTTGTTCCCGGCAGGTTCGGCTCTCACACTTAGCACCTGGCACTACCCTCGAAGAAACGCAAGCAGACAATGCCTAGTTTACTCCCACTGATTTTCATTTTACGCAAGTTACCAGTATTATGGAGACACAGGTCTTGAAAATCCACAGGCCAGCACTTCCATTGACTCGCACATCACTCGAGGAAGGAGCATGCACTGCAACCTGCACCTTCACAGACCACTTTAAAGCCCATTATTATACATTTGGTTAAGCAGCAATAGCACACTGTACCCTTGCCCGGGGATGCTGACCCTGCCCTTTCCCTCAAGCACCATGGATTGCCTTTGCAGAAGCAGCCTTTGCATGCACAGTACCTGCCGTTTCTGGTGTCGTGTTGCCGCATGTTCTTGATAAAATGAACCTTCTTAAAGTTCTTTGGTCTGGGTGATCCTGAGAGTGTCCGACATCTGAAAAAGAAATCAGTTGGGGGGCGGGGGAGGGCGGGAAAGAAGAAAAAAATAAAAGTACTCAGTTGCCTGCTGTACAGCCAAGAAGTCTACACAAAGGCAGGAAGGAAAGACAAGACAAATGATTCAAATCACCCTGTGTTAGGAATCAGCAAGAACAAAAAAGACAATAAGTCTGGAAATGCGACGGCTCAAATAAAAAAAAAAAATTAAAATAATAATAAGAAAAGGCACCACCACCCCTCCCTTCACACAAAAAACCCCACGTAATAGAAAAAATCTCAGCAAAAAAAAAATTTCCTGTAATCTGCTGTGACAGCTTAGCCCAAGCTTTCAGAGGAAAAAAAAATTAAACCAAAACAAAACCTGGTAAAGATGAGATTTTCACCCTTATAGCAACACATACACTTTTGTACCTTCCTCAACTATTGATAAAGGAGTTACTAAGGAAAGTTCTTTCTTCTTTTAATTTTAGAAACATTTAAAATCTCTCATTTGCAAGGATAATGCCTATTTGCTTTTTACTCTAAATATCACTTTTCGCATTCCTGACAGCATAGAAAACAACTAAAAATAAATTACCTCAGGGGAAAAAAAAAATCTTTCTTCAAAATATTAATCCTTAAATCTATTCTACATCCAAATGCACTTTTTAAATTGCAGTTAGGGAAAGAAATTGCCAGAGGGAGGAGAGATGAGACAAACAGCAATATCCCCCCTGCTTCCAGCTTTGCTCTTTTTAATCAGCTGAAACCACAATGCATGTAGAAGCTTTTTCTCTGTCTCAGTGCTGTTTTCTTGCATGGCACAGCACAGCGCGCAGGCAGCAGGGATAACTCCTGCGCTCGCTGCGTGGCCAGGGCTGCTGGACCACAGCCACTGCATCCTCCGTGGAGACAAGGGACAAGCATCCTCTGCCTGCACACCGAACCAGCACAGTCCCTCTGTGTTGAGCCTCCCTAATCTATTTTTCCCATCCTCTCCTATGCACAAGCAGAGTTCAGCAGCTTCCCAATCCCAAGAGGTCCTTTTGTTGGACTGAAACCACGGCCCACCAGTCCCAGGCCTCCAGAGACTGTTCCCAAATGCCATCATGCTGCATGGGCACACCCTGAGGCGGGATCCCATCACTTTGCCATTTCTGCCTTCCTTCTGTTAGTAAACTCCTTGAGATTCCCTCACCCTCTGGTTGCAATTAATTAGCCTTGTTACTTTCTTCACGGGAAGATAACACCAAGAGAGAGGTTCTACCACCAATTCTGCTAATTAGCAAGTAAAAACACTGCCTGGCAAACCATAATTTGTTTATATCTTTTGCCAGTTATACATGTTTGAATCATTTATGAGAATGCTTCATAACATGCTGGTAAGCATTCAACAGTAAGCTTGGTAAAAATAATCAAGTCTTGGTAATGGGCCAGTTGGTACAGCCTCTGCTATTAAGTCTTTGCTTCGAGGTGGGGAGAGACAGCCAAACTGTATGTAGATAAACAAGGCTATAGGCTAAACATCAATATCAACCAGCTGAATTGCAGGTCCCAAGATAAAGAGACATTCAAAATCAAGCTGCTGCCTTGCTGAACAGCTGACCTGGAAGCACACCACGCACCGGTCGGATTACTGCTCAGCCCGTTTCTGAACTGTTAAGCAGTTGCTCCGTTTTCCGTCACCCTAGTGACTAATTACTGCGGTTCCCAGAGAAGCTGTGGCCTCCTGGATGCAGGAATAAAACCGCACTGAAGCTGCTGATGTAACAAGGGATGGGGCAGATTTATTAGTGAGGCAGCAGTCACAAACTTACCAGCCAACACAGAACGACAGTAACGTTGGTTACTGGAATAAGACCATGTGTGTGGAGAAAACAAACGATAAAAATCCATAAATGATAAGAATACTAAAAATACCACCTTTCAAAAGCTTACTTTATTAAACCAGCTGTACTTATTTTTAAAGGTACTGTGTTAGAAGCTAGTCATTCCTGTTAGTGACAACCAAATTTCTCTATTAATCAAATCTGACTTTTTATTTTCTGACATTTTATTTAAATATTGACTTTTTACTTAATATCCTAAAGCCAGGGAATGCGTAATTCATGTCACCTACCACCCTGCAGGGTGCTTCAGGTTTCACTTTACCCACTATGAAGAACATCTTAATGTGAACACCCAGCTGGTTTCCCACACGCGCAGGGACAGTAGGTCTGTCTGTACACGTGTCTTACAGACAAGTAACCGGAGAGAGAGTAAATAAAATGACCTTCGCAGTGGGGCATTTTCCTCAATGTCCTCCAGAGTCTCCAGAGAAGATCGCTGGGAGATCAGCCGACGCCTGCAGAGAAAACAGAACAGAAAAGAACACCATGGGTTAGAGGGCATGAGAAGGCCCTCAGAGCTGGTTATTTAGTAATGCTGACAAACTGACATTCACTAGCCGAGCCGTACCTTTGGATATTAATCAGTTTTGTTCTGTTCTGCTTACCTTACTAAATCCTATTGATCCCAACCAGAAGCAAACTTACTCCAGACAAGCTTCTGTAGCAAAACAGAGAAGTTGAAACCTCCCGACAGTTCCTCCTCAGTTTGTGCTTTCTGTTTTTTCTTCCTTCAAGGGTTTAACACCCACCTAACACCAGTCCCACGTTTACTGTGGTAGAGCTTGCAATGCTACAAGTACAGTTCTTTGATAAAATAACACAGACATAGATCTACAGAGAGTGCCTGTCATTCACACTGCCATGCTTCTCTTTGCCCCGTGCCTTTTTTACCCAATAAATGCCACTCGTTTCCCAGTGATGTCCACCTAATCTCTCCTGTGAGGACTGACTGAAGAGAGATGAAAGATGATGGAGCAGCAGCACTGGGCACAAACCAGCAGTTTAAAAGGGAGCTCTGACCACCCCTCGGAGCAGCATGGATGAGTTCAGTACTGTTTTAAACCAGTTTTCTATGGCTGAGTCAGATCCTTCTTCCAATTCCCATGAAAAGAAGTAAGGAAATCCTAGCATTCCAAGTTTTCTGACTGTTCTAGCAGGCAGGGAAGAAGCCCCAATACAGGCTTGTTTTAGCAGCAACCTCCAAACACCCCAAGGGCAGCACAAAATGTGGAGCTGCACCCAGCCCTCCAAAACCCACCGTAAATATAAAAAAACAAATGTAGAAAATACGGCCCACCTGAAGGCATGTAATGAAAAATTAAGCTGGCTATCATCAGAACGACCCCGCTGGTGGGTGTCAAGGAGCAGCAACAGCCACTGTGCCCCAGCACGGTGAAGTACGAGTATGAATTTAAATTATAAAAGTCCTCATTGGCTACCACTATTTTTTCCCCAGTTACCTCAATATCTTTCCTACCAAGCTGCCTTACTCCCTAGACCTGCAAATGAAGAGTTTCCAGATCTCAATGTGTTTATACCCCCATGCTTGGAAGGGTGCTCATTAATGTATTCCTGGGCGGTATTTTCACAATAAATTGTCTTCTCTGATGCCAGCGTAAGCAGTTTCTAATCCTTCTTGCAATTTGCTAGCCCCTCCAGTTGTGCTGCTACAACTGTTCCTGCAGCTGTGCTGCAAATCTGATTACTGAAATGTTTTTCAGTTCAAAATAACCCTGAGGTTCAGTGATTCAGTTTACTACTAGTTCAAACACCAGATTTCTATCACTAACCCCCAGACAATACATTTCAGGACAGTTTGAATGTGCGTGTGGCTTTCTGTGTACTTAAAAAACCATAAAAACCCCCTCAAACAATTTCTAGAGCAACTAAGTGTGAAGCATAATCCTCTTAGGAAAATATGCAAACCTAAATCCCCTCAGGCTTTGTCCTAATTAGAATTTTAGAAGATCTGGTGCAAGATAGGATACACCTTCAAAATTCTAAGAAAAAATAAAGTCTGCATTTCAGGGTGTGCTGAACTTGCTGGCATAGACAAGGAAGAGGGGACCAAACATCTGCCTCTTGTGCCCATCGGTGCTCCCTCAGCTCCATCCATAGTCAGAGGACACAGACACGCTCTTACAGAGAGAAATTCAGATCAGGAGGTGCTCCCCCTCAATTTTCAGTTGCATTGGTCCGTAAACAAAAGTTGAAAGGTTCAATTACCAGCACCACTGATAGCAGATGATTGTTGTTGCTTTTTAATACCTCTTTACACATTATTAGCTTAATAACACGCTTAAATGATGGTACCCTCCCATCTTGTGGTGTTACAAAAGCATACTTTGCGTGTTGTTGGTCAAAGAGAGATAAACAACAGTACAGCCTTGCTACCTTCTTCGTATCAAATTCATCTAACTAGTCACACAGTATTTACCCTAGATGCTTTTTAGATGCCGTAAGGCGCTTGTACATCACCAGATGCATATTCCAGCTGCCACTGCAACTCTCCTCCAAGCCTCTCCTCACCCGAAGTTTTGCATCGTCCTCAACTTTATTGCCAATGGCTTGGCAGAGATCAGTTTGAAGATCCTACATTTGCCTCTGTTATTAAGGCAGATGCACTGGTTGCCAAAAATACATGTGACCGCATTTCATTAACTCCAGGGCAGCTTTAAAGGCTGGTCATCCAGCTGCCTGTTCACATTCCTTGGACTTTCCTTGCTGGCCACAACTTCTTAAACCCAGCACCAGAGATGCTGCCTCCTGGGTTTTGCTTGCTAACCTTGAATGCAACACAGGCTGGACAGGAATCACTGCCACATCCCTGGCACAAAGGACCTCACACCAATTTTCAACAGTAGTGATTCTGTAGTATTTTGGGGACCTACCACAGCAAGGGAGTCTGCACAGAGAAGTGGGGGATGCTCTTTGGCTCACCCACTCATGGGAGAGGAGCACTGGTACCTGAGCACCCTCTTGACTACTGTGAGCATAAAAGCAACTTTGGATAAATTCATCCAGGAAGGAAGGAAGGAAGGAAGGAGATAAACACCCCCAAATCACCAGCAATGAAGAAGCATGGGTCCCACAGAAGCCTGCAGTGATATAAATGGGGGCTGCCCCAGCCCAGTCCCCTCCCTGTGCAGTGAGAGGGAGGACAACCAGGCCAGCACCCAACCCAGCTGAAAACTGCCACATCTTTCACTTGTCCCCAAAATCATTAGTTTTAATCAGTTCAGCAGCGGTGAGGCAGATTTGCAGCAACTCTGCTGAAATCAGTTCACTTTGCCCAGAAATTGCACCCTCTTTTCACTGAAGAGCACAGTTGCGATGAAGTATGTGCAATTACTCCACTTTATCTCAAATCTTTATTTTGAAGCCTAATTAAGATGACCTAAATACTAACCTTTTATAAGCTTTCCACAGCTGGATATTATACAGAACTGCCAACTAATGAACTCACCTGCTGTGAACAAAGTCACATCCTGTGCCACACACATAGGGAAAAAAAAACAACTTTGGAAAAGCAAAGCTTTTGAAAAGGTGTTCCAGGGAATACAAGCAAAACCAGTTTTTCATTGTCTTAATTAAAAATTAATCGTCTCAACTGGTGTTTAATATTTAAACTAATTTATCATCTTTCTTCAGTCAAGTAGTCAGGGCTTGTCTATACAACATCTAAAAGAGTTATTTTTCAAAAATTGGTTGAAGTGCTACAGCAGCTGGTATATGTAGACACTTGCACTGAAAACAACCCAAACTGATTTATATCACACATCACCATCATTCTGATGCAAAGCTGTGTTGATACTTATTTTATAATAAAAAAGTCCTATTTTGATAATAATTAGGGGAAAATCTTCCTATTGTTAAGGAAGCGTATCTATACACAGACCAAAATAAAATAGCACTATGTGGCTCATATAGGATTCAGGCTTTGGGATAAGTCTTTAGGTAGATGCATTTTCAATATAAAATGCTTTAAAACTTGTGCAAAGTAAATGTCAGCTAGCTAATACACACTAAAATACAACTGCCTTTCATAACAAAACTGAAGATGTTTCAGTAAAAATGTTAATTTCTCCTAATTCACAGAAAACCTTAAAAAAATCCTCCTAGTTTAACTACCACATCCTAGGTATACCAAACTCACCCTTCACTCTCTACACCCCCATACACACAGAAGCAAGCAGTTTAGCTCTGGAAAGATGATGACCTCCTGGTTCTAACCATCAGTCCCTGTAGGACATTGTTGGTCACAGTCTCATCTAGCTTACAGATTTTTTTTGGTCTTAAAATCATGTAATACCACTTTCCCTTAAACACCTATCTAAATTTTTTTTTTCCTGTTTCCTCCCTGTTCCCTCTGCAATTGTTACATGAGCCCAGAAATAACCAATACCCTACAATCAAATTCTAAGCTCAGTCCAAAGAAAGAGACTCGAGATAACTTGACGCCCTGGTATTTTAAACAGCTGTTTTCCAAGGTATTCATGACCCTATTTGCATACTGGATCTATCTGTGACCAGCTGTCTGAATCTCTGTGGAAGTTTCTTAAAACCTAAAATGTTGTTTCCGTTTCCCCTCTCCAAAGTCTGATTAATATGTGGCTCGGTTGCAAAAACGAAATAAAATACAAGGACAAAAAACCAGAAAGCATGTCTGTAACCAAAACAGCAAATAGCCGAAGCGAGCAGACTACAAAAAGATTCACTGTAACCAACCCATCAATTGGTGGAAAATTATCTTCACTGTCAATTGTTGCAAAATACTCAGCTCGATTAGGTTAAACATACAAAATCTTAAGTCCCATAGACAGGAGGTGATAAAAAAATGGAACTGCAATCAGAACACTGGATAAATTCATCCAGGAAGGAAGGAAGGAAGCCAATGATAATCCAAGAGATAAGGAAAAATAAATCCATGTGTAATGACTTTCTAGCACAGCTACAAAACCAGGAAGAAAAAGCTGCATTTTAAATACACGTAATTTTTGTGAAAGCTGTGGGTGCTTCTGCCCCTGCTTCTGTTGGGATTACAAACCTACAATGGCAGCTGGCAGCGCGAGTGCCGCTGGCTCCCAGAACAAAAGCATCCCTCGCGACAAGCTTCTCCACTTCGTCTGGGACAACTGAATCCCCTCAGAGATGCAGAGACAGTGGGACACATGAGTACTATTCATCTGAACGTCTGCTGACTGCATTAACTCTGATGGGGGAACTTGGGAGGGCAAAGATGCTTCAGATTGTTGGTAGTTCACATGCCCACTGGGTCACCTCCTCCCTTCAGATGGCCAGGGACAATGAATGTGTATGAACAAGGGCCAAGGAGCAGAAACAGCAAGGCTATCACCTTCTGGTCACAACAGTGTTTCTAATATTGTGGCTTAGGAGCATCGGAGAAGCACAAGACTGCTTGCTGCTTAGAAAATGTTGAATTCTTTATTTTCACTGTGCCTTCATCACAAAAGATGTCTCCTACACACAGGAAAACTATGCTAGATATATATATACACACAAGGGGAGTGGAAGGGAAGTCATTATAATACTTGCAGTGATGGGGAATGAGATCAGGATACCAATAAGGATACGTCAGGGCCTGCCTAGAGGTGTAAGTGGTGGGTTTTCCTCTGCCATCCATTCACCCTTCTGAAAAGTGACATCTCAAAGAGGAGCTCTTGTCTCAAAGCCAGCCTACCATTGCCCAAAAGCCAAACTAGTCCTTTGCAAGCACTTCATGGGGAGTTACCAAAACATGCTTTGGACATGCAGCTCCCACATGCATCACCTGATCCTGCCTCTATGGGAAGAGCAACCTCAGGGCTGTTTTTTCATTGCGTTTCATATTGTTCCCTCCAACACCAAAATGGCTTGAACAGTAAAAGGAAAACAAGGAGAGTATTCGATGAGATCTAAGATCAGGCTTCTAGGTGCTAGACTGGAAAAAAAAAATTTAAGGTAAATACATCTATTATATATTACAAGTAAATACGTATCTATAAACACAGTTCTGGTGTATAGTCCACAACAAACCCTGGCTGTTGAGTATTCCAGTTCCTTCAGCACATGCTGGCCACAAACCTATCTTGCAAGCAACTCTGAGTTTTGAATAAGGTACATTTACCATTCTCCTCCTTAACTCCTTTAGAGTTAGGATTTGGGTACAAACAGAAACGCAGCTGCTGGCTGTCTCCTGGGCCAGGGGACCAGGTCGGCACCAGAGATCTGCCAGGTGCAGGCAATGCCCTGTCCCTTTGTCACCTGGGGGAAACCTAAAAGCCACTCATCTCTGACTACTCCTCAGCCTGCCAGCTGAATGCTCCTACCCGAACTCCCAGGCTGAGCTGCTGTCAATTAATACACTCTTCTGAAATATTATACAAGACATCAGCTGTGTACGAATCCCCATTGCTTCCTGACCCCTCGCTGTGTGGCCCAGCATGAACCCAGATGAAAGACTCGCTAATGAGCCACCTCTCACCCTTTGAAATTTTTACTGGGATTCTTATGTCCCAGCTCATTTCTTCCTATCTTTTGCGAATATCACAGGAAGACAAACACAGGAAAAACAAACCCTGAGACTATTAAAAATTATTAAGGGAAACAGAGTTTCCAGGAGCTGCCCAAATCGATATAAAGCAGTATTTAATTGTGTGCTATCATAATTACACATCAGACCCATTCTCTGCAAGGAACATCAAACTCCATTTAGGATGTCCAAGCTGCACAGTGCATTGGCAAGGTTGCCCACAATGGGAGTTGAAAGCGTCTGGCGCACACTGAAAATGCATTGTTTTGTTAATCCAGCAGCCCAACCCAAACACACAGAGAATCTACCAAGAGACCTCCATTTGGCTGTCACCTACATGCAGGAAAGATGCAAACACGGTTTAAGACCACAACCTTCCACAGTGTGCTGTGAAGGAAAGTCTCTGATGCAGAAATCCTGAGCTAGAAGGACCCCCGACAACCTGCTCCTCTTGGGATACATATTGCAAGGAGAGAAACCTTCAAACCTTAGGCTAGTAATAGCCAAGAGAATGCCACGCCAAATGCCTCCTCGGTCTCCACCAACCTTCTAGGGGTAACCAGGAAGATGGGCAGAAAACAAGACTCCTCCCAAACCAGATGTCCCCTCTGCACTGAGTATCCTTCCCATATTGCCATCTAACTCCTTCTCCAAACCTCATCCTCCCACAATACCCAAGGCAGAAACTTTGCAATACACAGCACTCAAACTGCTGCCTGCTGACCTGTCTGCATTTAGTATCTTGGCGTAACAAATACGTATGTTGCCATCTTGAAGGTAGGATTTTTTTGTGTGTACAAATCATACTCATGTCAAATACAGAGCGCAAAAAGAAAGAAGGAATGAAGGAAATCAGGATGACAATACTTAAGTATCCTGCTGACCTTTCAAATAATGCTCTGTTCACAAATTATTATGTAGCTTTACACACGTGATCCTTCAAATGGCCCACAAAATTCTAGCACAGCTCTGTCACAATGTCCCAGAGGGATCATTTGGGTCTGGTTATATCAAATATAAAATGAGGAATACCAGTACTGTGAAGAGATGGCGGACTTATACTAGAATTGCTGAGAAGCAAGCTGTTCACTGACAAGGCATTTGTACAGTGTGAATGTGTATACACGTGTGCAGAAAACCAGAGGGTACAGTAGAACTGTTTTTTATAGTCTTTCACAGTTCAACTTGCTATATTAATTATTAGTCTTGCTGGAAGACATTATTCTGGGAGGAAATGCATTCAAAATTAGGCATTGATATGAAATCTCTAGTGAGGGAAAAAACCAGGATTAAGTCTGGGAAGAATGGAAGAGCAATCACCACACGTTGTTGATTCTGGGGGCCCTTTCATTTTCACCTTCCCCAGCTGGATTTCCAATTCACTAAAGACATACCTCGTTTGAAAACCTACCGTCTTCCCTCTGCAGGCAGCTGCCTCTGTACCCAGTCCTCCTCCATTACCCAAGCCATAACGAGGAGCTAAAGCTGCAATTCAGTAAGATTCATTTAAAGACAGCAGAGCTCTCATATATCCTGAAGCATCTAAAATCTACATCCTCTATTATCTGTAACCAATGATTTACAGATTCACTGTCTTCACTTTACTGACTCTGCAGCAACGTGAGAAGACTCAGAAGGCTTGTGCGCAGTGATTTATTTTGAGTATGCCTGAACACTGCCACAGCTATATTTTTCAGGCCAGCCATTACCTCATGACCTAACACATATAATCATGGTATGACATCAATGGGCACCAGCTTAATTAAAGACACTCAAAACTACCAAAGGAGCAAACAACAAGATTAATCATCTGTCCTTATGAAAGCAAGGATGCTTGCCAAAGCAGATATAATAACACTGTAAAGAACATACAAATTATCCATCTTTATGTCCTTTTTCTACAGTAAAACCCATACTATAATAGCCTTCGTCTGATCAACATTAGCCTAACAGATTCTTCATGTGTTTTTTCTGCCCAACAAACTCTGTGCATTGTAAAACAACGCATATTTAGGTCTGTCCACAAGCAAGGGTGCTTCTTAAAAGTCACATAGTAAGGAGCTCAGTTCTTGCAAGCTCAAGAAGTGGGCCCATGCACAACTCATGAGGTTCAACAAGGCCATGTGCAAGCTCCTGCACCTGGGTCAGGGCAACCGCCAGTATCAATACAGGCTGAGAGATGAAGGGATTGAGAGCAGGCCTGCAGAGAAGGACTTGAGGGTACTGGTGGAAGAAAGATTGGACATGAGCCAGCAATGTGCACTTGCAGCCCAGAAGGCCAATTGTATCCTGGGCTGCATCAAAAGGAGTGTGGCCAGCAGGTTGAGGGAGGTGATTCTGCCCCTCTGCTCTGCTCTGGTGAGACCACACCTGGAGTCCTGTGTCCAGCTCTGGAGCCCTCAGTACAGGAAAGACATGGACCTGTTGGAGAGGGGCCAGAGGGGGCCACAAAAATGATCAGAGGGATGGAACACCTTTCTTATGAGGACAGGCTGAAAGAGTTGGGGTTGTTCAGCCTGGAGAAGAGGAGGCTCTGGGGGGACCTTATTGTGGACTTTCAGAACTTAAAAGGGGCCGATAAGAAAGATGGGAACAGACGTCTTCACAGGGCCTGTTACAACAGCACAAGAGATAATGGTTTTAAACTGAACGAGGGGAGATTCAGGCTAGACCTGAGGAAGAAATTTTTTACACTGAGGGTGGTGAAACACTGGCCCAGGTAGCCCAGAGAGGTGGTAGATGCCCCATCCCTGGAGACATCCCAGGCCAGGCTGGACGGGGCTCTGAGCAACCTGATCTGGGTGAAGACGTCCCTGCTCATTGCAGGGTGTTGGACTAGAAGCCCTTTGAAGGTTCCTTCCAACCCAAACTATTCTATGATTCTATGATTCTTCCCTCCTCTTCTCGCTAGGGACAGATCCTGGAGCCAACCAGCATAATTGCTCTGGGAAAAGCAAACCACCTTCTCTTTCCCTCCATCCCTGCCACTGTGACTGGACACAGCATCTTCCTGTAACTGGGCACTGGGTTCACAGGTGGTTGCACAGGCTTAGATCACTTTCTTCTCTCTCTGTTGAGGTCCCTTGCTCAGCACAGCAAACCGTAATTGACACATTCCCAGCCTGAGGTTGCTCTCTCCTGGAACAGATCTCTAATAAAAATTTTAATGTTTTCAGAAATCGGTTTACTCCATTCAGAACATCTAGTTCCTATGATCTGCAGGGTGAAAGACCAGCTACAAACCGAACGTGATGGTACAGCTTATCACAGGTACACACACAAAGAATAATTACAGTTTCGAGAGTGACCTTTAAGAAACTGGATCTCTGTGAGGAACCCTCATTTCTCCCTACTCCCAGTAAGCAAGTATTACGGGGATCCTCATAATACTGGTAACATTTGGTTGTGTAGCTGTATCAGCTCCTCACTGTTAAGGTACGGTGGCACAGTAGTGTCCAAAATTTAGATAAGCTTGCCAAGAAGCCTCCCCGTCTATTTTCACAACAGAGAGTACCCAGCAGTCGCACTAATTAACTTTTCATCAACTTGGCAAATGCAGCCTACATCTGTAGGCTGGGGAACTGCCTTTCCCTGGATCAGTATTTCCCCAGGAGCGGACAACACAATCGGCAGAGGCTGCAGACTCAGAAAGCATCACCCCTGCTCCCGGGTGCAAACAGCCTCTTCTAAGGGCAGCATCCCCCACTCACTCAGAGAACACATGCTGCTTTGCCACTCTAGAAACAGCTAGATGTGAAGATCTGAAAGGGTCCCAAATTCATGGCCTTTTATATCGTTACATTCTGCATATACTCTCAAAGTGCTGGGTGAGCAGATGTACAAATATAATGCTTATTCTGGTAATCTGAGAAGTCTGCTACTTAGTAAATTATTTAATTATTAGAGGACTGAATTTTTCTGGGTGTCAACTAGTTGGTTGGCCAGCAAATATCCCATCCTGAGAGAACAGTTTTCCATCAGTTTGGGGGGAAAAGGTAACTCCAAGAAATCTGAACAATGCCCTTAACAAAAAGCTTTAACTTTTGGTCAGCCCTGAAGTGGTCAAGCACCTGGACTAGATGATCGTTGCAGGTCCCTTCCAACTGAAATATAATATTCTATTCTATTCTATTCTATTCTATTCTATTCATGAGGAAAGCTGCAAAAGCACTCTGCTAGACTGGGCATACTTACATTTTAAATTATCAGAGCAATGAAAAACATCTCAGTGACAAATTTGGGCAACAAAGTCAATTTAGAGGGCTGCTTTAAGACCAGCTTTTTAGAAGGCAGTACAAGACCCAAATTTCACATTTATGTACTTGGCGAGCTCCTCTGCTTTAGTTCCCCCAAGTCAGTGCCATGCTCACTGTGTCCACAACCAGCCATGCTGTGCCAGAAGCACCAGAGGCAGCAGCTCAGGCAGATGCAAGAGCAGGCCGTCCTCTTAAAGCAAAGATCACTGTACAAAACAACTCCAGTGATGATTCCTGACATGTTCAGTCTCTCCCCAGCACACCCTAAAGATACGTTGCATTCATATTTACGCAACAAAAATGGGAAGAGGCTGGCTGGCCTAGTGTCACAGTGACCTACTTCAAATGTCTCTTAAGACCTTGACCTGATCTAATCTACAGTACATGTAACAAAACAAATAGATAAAGCAATTATTAATAATACAGTTACAACCCATCCTCTGGTAGAGATGATTAATGAAGAATGGGTTCACACCCTAAACCTTACAGGAAATGTGGAGAATCCGAGTTACCCAGCTCTTCGCATCACAAACAAATTGTTAACACAAATGTTAAGCTGCCTATGGTGAGTTTATATACCTTATACATTACTTCAGATGGGGACCTATACACACAGGAGGCGGGGGCAAAAAGTCTAAAAATTACAGTAAAGTCCCAGGAGGGGCAGTTTGTTAGTGGATCTCCCTCCTCTGCTTCCAAGGCTCAGCAGAGGCAGAGATGGCTTCCCCAATCCCACATTTGATGATGGACTTTTCCCTTGTCCAAAGCGATTGCCATAAGCTTGACTAACAAAGCATTTAGAAAGGTCTAAAACATCCCTCAACATTTCCAAATCTTCGCAGTAGTCAAAGGTGGCTGCCCGAGGCACCTCTCTCCAAATGTCTGGGAAGCACAGGAGACCTGAAGAACATCTAGCACGGGAACATGAGGCGATGCAGTGGTCAGTCCCCTCAAAGCTGAGGTGTCCTACCCTTACTTAGCCTGAATGATTTCCAGGGCCTGGCAGGAGCAGTGTTGTGGTTACATGCGTAGCTATGCTAAGGCAGAGTAACAGACCTTTGGATGGCAAATGCCATGACTATAGATGCAAGAAATGATTTAGCTCTTCTTTAGCTGGGACCCTTTTTAAGGCAATGCAGAAATAGATATGTTTGATATTTAAGGCTTTGCCTATCTGCCTGGAACAAACCAATCACATTACCATTTCCCTAGGGTGAGTAAGCATAAGGATAAAACCTATGTGGATGTAAGCTAACAAAGATTTCCTGTTTTTCTGGTTTCCCTTTCCTTTCTCTTCTCAAAATCGCTGCACTTCCACTGGCACCCTTTAGAGACAAGGGCCCAAGACTTTTTTAAGAGTTGTGCTACAGCCTAG
The DNA here is from genome assembly GCF_036013445.1 of Caloenas nicobarica. Lineage (NCBI taxonomy): Eukaryota > Metazoa > Chordata > Aves > Columbiformes > Columbidae > Caloenas > Caloenas nicobarica. The sequence goes on along the minus strand of NC_088246.1, from coordinate 115,904,620 downwards.
TCCTCTGTGAATCGGAGGATTTTTCTTAATAACATAAAACAAGGCACTTTGTCATCTGACTCAGTAGCAATCTTAAAGCTCTGCAATGAATCGCAATGAACTTGCAGCTCGTTAGCAATGAATTCAGTTGATGAAAGGTTACAAGGAACCAAGGACAATTTTTACAGAGCATCTCCAGGCACTTTTTCCAGGCCATCAGCTCTCTTTTGCTAACCAACGAACACATCTTGCACTCTTTAGAAAGTCAACCGCCTGTTTCCCCGTAAAACTCCCCAAAGTATTGCCTAATGAAACGCACAAAGAGTCCTTCTCATGCTAAGGGACCACATTTCAGGATTCTGCTCACATGTTTTACTTGGGGATGCTTTGATGTAATAGCATGGGAGAGAAATTTTGAAGGATTTACAGGTTAATCAGCCAGAGCAAGGATGTGGGTTAGGACTGCTAGAAGCACGCTCCTCTGGGATACAATCTGCAGCTCAGCTTACTGCAGATGAAATGAAACACGCTTTGGGAATGCAAATGAATTAGGATGTTACAAAAAGTAATTCAATTTGGACCGGCAGGGTTTTAAATTTGCTTAGTTACCTACAAGATCTTTATTTAACTGTAAACCTGGCACAATATCTAGTATGATCAGCAATTTGGACTTCACTTCATTGCTATTTTAAAAATTAGGCTTGGTAACTTCTTCTAATGGGTTTTCAGGTCACATCTATATTATATATATGTATATCTCTATGCACTTACACACTTAGGCACGCTCTGTAACAGATTTGCAGAACAGTGGGATGTTTCATATGCATAAAAACAAGGCTAAGATTTTCATTCATATCACCAGTGTGGAAGAGATAAGTGGAACAAGACAGCTAATTAGTCATTCTCCATTTTGATCCTCAATAACCACAAAGAGAACTTGTTTTTTTACTGCAGGCATTGTCTTGCATCAAACAATTTGTAGATAAGAAAAATAAGTTCTCTTCCTGAAGGCATATAAGCAAGTATTTTGATATAAAAGATGAAAGAGCATTAGAAATTAACTGTAACACTTCTTCCCTTCCCTAGCCACCGGAGTATGTCCATTAGGATGCATTGCTAATATATCACTATATTATCCAGACTGACAAATTTTGCGCAGTCTGCTGCTTCGGTACTACAGAGCACAAGCCATTAATAGCTGACTGCCTCATTCAAATGAAACAAGACAATTATCAGCTGTAACTTACACAATTAATACTACTGCTGCCAGCATTTTCAGCAAAGATTTGGTTCTTTTATAGCTCATTTGAAGTCTTTAGGGGATGTGTTATTAGTACATCTGTCCTGCTGTAAACATAATTATCATGCAAAATTCCATTTATCATGCTGATCAGGATGCACTTTCTGTCAGCTGATAAACAGGCAAGGGAATCTGATTGCCCCAGCTAGCCGGGACCAGGCTCATCTCCAGGAGCATTTCTGCTGCCTTCCAGTCGAGCCCATGGCAATTTTCTGAACAGACACAAGGTTCGTGATAACCTCTGAGTGTGGGTTATGTCGGATTTGAGCTTGGGCTACATCCTATTTGACACCGCTTGTTTGTCTCATTAGTTGGTTTGATGTTCTCCTGTAATTCTCTGCTCCTCGCTCCTCTCCAAGATTGAGCAAATGCCTTGTAGGTGTCCAGGCTAATGGAGCTGCCGCAGAGGGAGCAGGTAGCAACCAGATTCAGCATGATCATGACCTTTTATGGGTACCATAAATCACATCCATGTCCTAGACAACAGGCAACACCTACTTCAACGCAGCATCACTTTTAATATACAAAAATGGGCTTGGGCGAGATGTAAACAGACATCAGTAAACAGGTACCAATCCACACTATACTGAATTTTGTCTAAGATGGGTATGAGATCTTAAAGAGTGAACACCATTAAGACTTATCAAACTCTGGTACTTTACATGCAGAATAGCCCACAGTTGGAGGCTTAATGTGCAGAGAAACTTTCCTCATGGACAACAACCTTCAGAGACCTACAGAACATCCTGACAGCAAAATAAGATTAAATGAAGTAAAGGCCAGCCCCCGCGCAGTCCTCCTGCAAACTGCGGCCTCATAATTGGTTTAAACCAGCCTCATTCATGCTAATAAACTTAGGCTGCGACCAAAAGGCACAGTGCTGCTTCAGCTATCTACCCAGCCCCTGCATCATGCCAGCAGAAGGGCTCCTGCGGTCAACCAAGTAAGGGAATCGATCCCGCTAACAAGCGCACAAGTGAAAAAAAAAAATTATTAGTGATCAGTTCTTACAGGGTTTTGTGAGGGAGGAAAAGACCTGCTGTCCTCAATGGAATCAGCCCCAAACAATCCCCAAATCACAGCAACAGCCTTGCTGTTCCGGCAACCCCGGTGGTTGATCCCATAGCTCCCGTCTGTCCCCAAGCTTTTCTCTATCACAGCTACAGGTCTCACTTCCAACTCAGCCAGCTAGCGGCTACAACAGTCACAGGGAACAAGTTTAGGCTGGACTCCTTCAAGCTCAACAGATACAGATGCCAAATAGGCCTGTGGCCAACACTGACCAACTTTGGCCTCTAGGTACCGCATAGCACAGCTCCAGCACAGCTGATGGTTTTCTGCTTGATGCAAAGGAAGGAGAGCAACACATTGGCAGCAAAATCAGAACCTACTCATTTTTCTTTATCAGTTTAAACATCCTTTCTTAAAAAAAAATGTTTTATAAACTGCCTGGCAGGATGTAAGGGACTCTCAGGATGCCCCACGGCTGATGGAATCACGCTGCTGGACCGAAATGCAGAGGAGGCCAAGACTAATTCCCGATGATATCAAAAAGCAAATGTTGTTTCAAAGATAAATTATTTTACTGCTGATAAATGTGTGATAAAGTGTATGAAATATTCTTTTGAAAAGTGGGACAAATTCATAAATCTAAACCAAGACAACTGCTATTGCAGGCTGACATTGGTACATGCACAACAACTGCATGTCCACAGAAACTATTAAATTCACTATGTTAACATATTGATCCATTACAGATTTTAGGCAACTTATTCCCAGATCAATCTGATTTAATTTAGTTTTTAAATTTAATTTAATTTTTTAAGACAGGGTGGCTGTGTGAAATGAGCTAGCACAGTGGTTCAACCAATTATTCTCTTTATCCTGATTTTCCAAGCTGCAGTAAAGCTGCTTCATGACCTAATCTGATAGCAAGTGTACCATCGTTATATGGTGGTGCAAGCAAATGACTTGTTAAGCAAGCGCTGCTTGGTGTGAATAAAATACATTGCAGAACAGCATCTGAACATAAACACTGAGAGCAAAGGCAGACCTGCTTTCCTTTACACTGAGCTCAGACTTCAACTAACAGAAACAAGCAGGCCAAAGGGACACTCTTAGGTTTATAACAGCAACAAAAAAAAATGCAGAACGCAGCTCTAAGGGCAAAATTTTCAGGCTGGAAATCCCAAGTAGCTCCAGCAATCAGGACCACAGACTACATTGTTAGGAGGCAGAGGCACTGCTAGTTGTTGGGTGCAGGGTTTCGACTAAATTAAAAAAAAAGAAAAAAACAATAATAAAAAGATCTGGTTTTATTTTAGCCACTATTCTCAGAAAAATTTAAAAAATCTCAGATTTTGTGGAGAACAGAGCATTTTGATTTGCCTGAAGCCAATGCTTCACTTCATAATTTTTTTTGTCTTACTATACATATATATGCATATATATTCATTAGATGATAGAAAAGACACTCATAAAAAAAAAAAAAAAACAACAACATTTCCCATTGTTTGAACATGTCACCTTTCTGAAAAATTTTTCTCCTGAAAAAAAAACCTCAAGAGTTTCCTCTGGTTTGGCTTAACAGCATTAAAGGTTGTGTTTCCAGGCAGATGGAAAATCTGGCTTACCCATAGCTTCCTCCCACCTCTCCACACATAACAGTTCACCGTTGTGACCACAAGAAAGATGTCAATCACTGCTAACACTTTAATTGGCCCCCAAAGTCGTAATCTTTACACAGCAAATATAATAAGCTTTCTCAGTGACATACTGCAACAATGTTTAACAGGATTGCATAAGCAAAGTTATATTTAAATTCACTGAAAATGCAACCCAATTCTCCCAGAGCATGCTCTGGTTATAATTAATGACATATTTCACTAATATTCACTTGTCCAATTTTTTTTTTTTTTTTGCTTTTAGGCTTGTGCCCCACTAACACATGGACGGCAGAGAAAAAAATCTCTTCTACTAAAGAAGCTCTGTCAGGCATTATGGATAACATATGAAGTGTGGCCATACTGTTCTCTGTCCTCTATTACTCTAAATTTTATTCTCCAGAAGCATTTTCAGCAGCTACTTCCAGGCTGTAACCACAGCAGGAGCCGGAGGTATTCAGCTACTGACGTCAGGCAAGCCAGCAGAGGATGGAAAAGGAAAAAAAAAAATTCAAAGCATTTTCCAAAGTGGCCCAAACACTTGGAGGTGGTGAGGTATCACTCCTCCTGGTTCTCTGTCCACAGCGTGATGCTGTACCGAGGAATCACTAAAATGACGTATTTATCCTGTACCCTGTTTTACCGCGTATTTCCCGAGCTGTCCTACCTCTCTAGTGAGGAGTTCCTTTGAATTTAGCTCTCCTGACTATTTGCAAAAAGCATTTGAAAAAAGGAATGAGAAGACCAACTCCATGGTCCTTCGAACAACCTGTTTAGTTTCATTTGCAGACAAACAATGTGCTCCATTGCTTCACACACCCGCAAGATTTCATGCTAAAGGATGGCAATTTTCTGAGCAACTCAGAACACGGACTCTCTGAAACAGAGAACGCCAAATTATCTATCCTATTCTTACACGAGAACAGTCAAGAGAGACTTTTTTACACCAACAAAATTACAGTTTTCTGAGGCAACAGAAAGACAGACACCCCAACAGACAGCCTCTTCAGGGCAGGCCTCATGAATGGTGCCTCTAGCTCCATGCATAACATGAACGTATGAAAAATTACATGAAGGCATATCCTCCAACCAGTCTCCCGATCCACATGTCACTACAAAACAAGTCTTGATCCCAAATCTCCGCAGCATTTCAAGATCCTCCCAGCAATGGGGGAAGGACGGGGAAATAAAGAAGAAAGTGAGAGGAAGAAGGAAATGGCTGTTTCCCCTTCCCAACCTTGTATTTCCTCTGAAAGCTTTGCTCTCCCTTTTACACTTAGAGTAAAAACAGCTGCTGCTTTCTTTTCCTCTTTCCTAGAAAAAGATGGACAAAAAAGCCCTACCTTCCTTTACTCTGGCAAATATCCCACCCCATCCCTGCCAGGTTTGCTGGGGAGCTGGAGCAGCTGCTGTGACTGGCCTGCAGAGTCCTGCATAGAAACAACCTTCACTCCGAGTGTTTCTTATTTTTAATTCCCATTTGAAGTTTACTGCTCCAGAGCATAACGAAATGTCCATTAAGCTTTTCACAGAATCAGGCCTTTAATTTTAAAAATATTTCTCTTGATGTCTCAAAGACAATTACTTCTAACCTCATCTACATGGGCAAATGATCTGACAAACCATACATACATAAAAACCCCCACAAACTGAAAGGAAACTCAGTAATACCAACCCCCCGAGCTACCACAGCCAATAACCCTGTCCAGTTCCACAGGGACTGGGGAGCTGGCCATGGCATGGCCTAATTTAATGAATATTCGGGAGGAGATATGACCTTATTTCAATTCACAGACTACAACAACTGAAGAAAAATTATTTAAAAGAACCAGAAATACAGGGGGTAGCTCTGTGTCCCATCCCAACACTACACGCTGTGATCATTTTGCAGTGCCACTTCTTGACCTTCAAGGTACTTTCACTATCGCTGGCAATTCCGCTATTGTCAAAAAGCATTAAGTCATCCAAACTCAGGTATTTTAAAAAGATACTTCATGACTGGCTTCATGCCTCCAGGATGAGATTGTGGGTGGCCACCTTAACCCAAGCAAGTGGCTGCTGTTGGGACAAGTTTCAGCAAGAGCCAGCGATGAGCTGCTCACAGGCACCACCCCCAGTGTGACCATAAAACACCATTACGAAACCCTTATTCGTGCAAAACAGGTAATTTTGAAAAAGCTCCGAGCTGGATTTTAACATCTCGGTCCGGCAGGCGATGACATCCCGTCTCGGGACAGGTTAACCACCTGTCGGGGATTTAGCAAACCCCAGAGCAGCCAGCTGGTTTTGTTCAGACAGGCAATGGTGCCGCCGGGTCATGTCCACAGGTGAAAAGCATTTTTGAAAAAGGAGGCGATTGCCTCGCAGGAAAAAAAAAAAAAAAATCAGAAGTCTGTCCTGACTGATTTCAGTATTACAAATTTCTGGACACAGAGGGTGCCCACATCCAGAGCCCTCCCACAAATACAGTTGGAAAGGTGATGACAGGAGAACAAAATTAAAGGGTTGGAGGGATGCACGGGTGCCCTTTCATTTCTCTACACCTCCTCCTGTAAACTCACGAACCATATCACTGCTCGTCAGGGTGTGTTGGGGAGATGTCAGCGCAGAGGTAATTCATCAGAGAGCCCTGCTTGCGGGGGACACTGCCTTATCAAGCTGTCTGAGCTGCCCCAGCCCATCTGTGCTGTACCCACGTCTGCCTCAGAAGCAGCATCTTCCCATGACCAGCAGTTCCAAGGCAGCCGCTAAAAGCAAAATCGCGATGGGGACAGTTGTTACCATTTCCACAGTGGTATCTGGCATTTTTCCGAGAGCCTTATCTCCGTCAAAAAATATATGCAAGGACTCTTCTACATGTGCGTATGGGGCCTCCAGTATTCATCACTGATTATCCAAAAGCAGAAAGCACGAGAGACCCATGACTGTTATCCATTTAAACAACAATACAAAGCTAAAACATATTAAAAATTTATGAATTTCTGTGAATCCTAAAGAGTCTTGTTTTTGCCTTCTGGTATGTAGGTCTTTAAGGCTGCATCATTTTAAAGGTTTTTTTGATCTTGAAAGTTAGAAACTTGGTCAGAAAGACAGAATACAAGGAGATTAGACTGAGCATCTGCACCTCATCCCAGTAGTCCAGGAATTTAAAAAGCCCTCTCTCATACATTGCAAGACTTTGAAGTTGGCGATATTGGAGTAAGTCCCTATGCAACAAAGATGAAGAGGAGACATGGGATCCTTTATTGGATCATGTGATTTAGAAACGTTGCTAGTGCTTCCAACCGTCATGAAAAAACATACTAAAAATCTTTTAAAAAGCTACTAAAAATCCTAAAAACCTCTAAGCCACGGCTCACAGTCTAAGTTGTTTGCTCCTGTTTCCCTTAGCCAGGAGTGTGATGTGCATGTATATGCTACCTTTCAAACGTCATTATTGAGTTCTGCTGAAGGTACTTGCCTCTAGGTAGAAAAGGTTTGAGTCCCTGAAAGCAGATGCAGTGGATCTGGCTCTCCTATTCCATTCAATTTAAAAAGCTATGTATTTCCAAAACCTGAAAAACCTAAACGTGGTTTAGAGAGCAGAGTCAGACCTGTTCTAGCTTAAATCAGCACCTATTTCAGTTTAAGGTGATACTTTGGGTTGTGAAATAAAACGTTGGAATTGTGAGCACATTTGCTTCAGCCAGCCTCTGCTTTGGGGCCAGTAATCCCTTTAATTGCCCTTAATCACCTCCACGCACCTCCAGACAGAAGAGTCTTTGCTCCATAAGCAGCATCAGGCAGGCAACAAAAAACTTAAAACAGAAAAACCGATGGGAGAAAATTTTGACAGCAGCGGATTGTCTCCTTAAAAGACTAAGCATGTATATATATTAAACCAGCCTCACTTTGCCACAATTTTGGATAAAAATCAGTTTTTGTCACAGATGTCTCTGATCTAGTGTCTGGTATTCTCCCAGGTTGCAGTGTTATATTCAGCTTCTAATATTACAAGAACTAATTACACACATTCATTTACAGAAACATCTCTAAGGTGACCACTGAAAGCCCATTTTCTCCAAGATTTTACAATACACCAGGCTAATAACTAGAAAAAAAGTCACTAATACCAATAATTAGATCTGATCCTTCAAAACCTCCTGTACTTCAATATTCCAAACAAAGGTAGTAACTGCATGACTAATGATGCACTTCTGCAGAAACCTCGGCTGATGGGGCTCGTGATGGGGCTGCTCACTTTGACTGTCTTGGGCAATGACTTCATAAGCTGGAGGCAGCAAGTTATGTGCGAGGGTAAGACTGAATGTATCTGCAAGTGTTTGCAGGATTGGGCTCTGATTTAAAAAAAAAAAAAATCAATGACAAAAGCTAACACTTTTTTTAAACTCATCACCTCTTTCAAAAGATGTAACTAAATATAACGCCAAGAGGATTTACTTTACGATAGCCAGGAGTGTGGTGAAAACACAAAAAAAGTCTGTCTTTTTAAAAGGATTAAGACATACACAGATGGCACAAACATTAAATGCAGACCTAACAACTCCAATACTGATTTTACATTATTTTTGTGTGAAATGGCTAACCTTATAACATCACACATATTAGATCATCTGACTTGTGTGTCTCTGCATATTCAGCATCACGGCCCCAAGCTGAATAAACACACAGAGAGAAGAAAGAGATTCTTGTTTCCTGGCGAAGCTTCTTGCATCAAAGAACTGAAAGCAGGGCAAAAGGCCCATTCAAAAATGTGTCACAAAACATTTAACCGCAGACCTAGGAGCTTTGTTGTGAGAGGGGAAAAATAACGCATTTTGAACAACAATGTTGCCTAATGTGATTATGTATCTACAACAAATTCCCATTTAAAACTCCCCTACCTGGACTTAAACGCAAGCTCGTTTTTCCTCTGCCAGTATTGGTTACATCATTTTATAACAGATATTAAGCAAACAGGGTATGGACCACAAAGCTGCTACTGAAAATACTTAATTTTCCAAGGAGGCCATCAGATAGGCAATTAAAGACACAATATACCTCCCTATAACAATATATTTTATTATCTGTCAATACACATCTCTGTATTTTGGCTTTAAGTAGGAACTCGGGAAGCATACACTTTCTGGTATATTTTTGGTTTCCTAAAGCTTTCAGATTACACATAAAGTAGCATTTGGGTAAGTAAGTAATACACAAATATTAGTACCCTGATGGCAATACTACAACATATGAAGATGAACTGCTTAGCATCCTTTTGAACTTTCTAACATACAAAAATTTCTCTTCATATTAGCCTGAAGGGTACGGAGAAGGAGGTTCTGTGTATTCCCCCTACACAATTCCTTTTCTCGTTTGGTTGGTTGGGTATTTTTATGCCTAAACTAATTCTGCACCTAACCACAACAAGCATACCATGCTTTGAAGGTTTTCAAGAAAAAGAAAAAAAAAAAAAAGAGAACCAAAATTGGGAATAGAACCACTGCAGTTCTAGACAGGAAAAAACTCTTTCGGCAACTGGAAAAACTTATCCCTGCACCTCATAAAGAATAAATACAGCTAACAATACAGAATAAACATCCTTGCTTGTACTCATAAGGACAAATACAACGTGGACACACAGCTATTGTTTGAAGCAAAGCACACCTAAATCCTTCACAGTGACTGCTCCAGCCATCCCACCATGCTCCAACAGGCTCTACACCAGTCTCGCAGCCTGCAGGAACAATGTCAACAAGAAGAGGGATGGTCGAGTAATCCCTGTGCCTGCCGTGAAGCTTTCCAGGGCAAGACGGTGCAAGGTGGTGGTGGTGGGGAGGGCAGCAGAGCAGGGGTTTGCAGCTGATGCTCAGGTTCTCCCACGGCTGGTGCTCAGGTTCTCCCACAGGAGCTGTGGCGGGGCAGCCAGTGGCGCTCCCGGCAGCGGTGATCGAGATACTCAATCCCAACAGCGGCAGACCATCTGTACAAGTTTAACAAGTAAAATGGGGGATGCAAGTGCTAACAGATCAGCCTTCAGTTACCTGTGAAAGAACTACAAGGAGAACTGAGGAAGTTTCCTCTCTTGGGCAGGATCTGTTAACCACAAGTTGGAAAACAGGAGATTTATACATCTTGCTTTTTCCTCTAGGAACAGCAGCAACCTTGCAAAGAATCCGTCCAGTGAAGGAACCAAAACCACATTTCTGGCGCTGTCTCTCCAACTGCCCAAGTACCCGCAGCATTTTCCCTCCTCCCCACAAGTCTCTGCAGAGGAATAAGTCTGAACTAAGTGCTGCTGTGCAAGGGCAACGGCCCACACAGCAGCAGAAAAAAAAAAGACCAAACAAATTACACAAAACTCATATTGTTTTGCTTCTGTCTTCCTTTGCCTCCTCAGACCTGAACAACTGAGGCTGTCTAACACGGAAGGGAGAGGGGAACGGTTTTGTGCTTGGATGGGCCAGAGCAGAGAGATGCACAGATGCACTCACCAAACGCTGCCTGCAGCTGGCTGGGACAAGGGGACAAGCACAAACGTGAGGAGCTGCAAACACCAGGGCTGGAAGAGGAGGCACCCAACCCTCAGCCTCTGTGCCAAACCCCAGTGTGGTTCCCCCTGGCAGATCTTGGGTGAGACCAACCACAAAGGCTCATTTGGTAGCTACTTACACAGAAGTCAAAGGCAAATTTTTGCCTTATGGCTTCCAGTGAAAGTGAAATCAGCTATACTTTGTATAAAAGTGTTTGGTTTTTTTCCTTTCTTTTAATTAAACAAACGAACTCTTCTCTCCAGATCTCTTGAACTGAAACCACTACTTCCTCAGCCGCTGTGTGTTCACTTCTAAAAACAGCACGGGGCAAGGGTAAAACTGTGCTGGGTATGACATTAGACCTCTGTGTTAATCAAGCTCACAAACTGCCATCAACATGTGATGCAGAATTTTGAAATTTTGGTTTTCCTGTTTCACTTTTTCCAAAAAACAGACGGGAAAGATGGCTGTTAATGTGAATAACTGTAATTAAAAAAAAAAAAATCAGTTTTCACAGAACTTACCACATTACTAAATCAAGATTTAGAAACCTCACAACTGACCAGTAAAAAGAAAACTGATGCCCAGTGCTATGACTCAAGCAAAAATTACGTTTTCCCTGCAAAATCTTTTTAAAACCCCCAAGGGAAAGAGAGAAGTCCGTAATTCCCAATGGAAATGACTAGAGAAAAAGCATCTTAATTCATAGGGTCAAACAAAAAGTGTATTAACCCAAGTGGAGGGAAGGGTGTGAAAAATTTAAATTAGTTCAATATGAATCCCTTTGTCCTAGAACAGGGACCTGAGACTCTGTGGGCATATCTCCACTGTGTCTGAACAGTGCAAAGCCAGGTGGCATGCTGCAGGAACACGGTGCCTGTTCTCTGATGACTGACTGGTGTCCAGTCCAGAAATCCAGGCTGGGGCTGGTCTAAACCTCAGCACCAAGCTCCTGGGTCTACTGATCTGATCCTGATGGGCCATTAAATAAATTATAGCGCTGGCGGGTTTTGTGTAGCTTTGTTTCAGTGCACTGGATGTTTAAAAACCTTATGCAAAACAAGAAAGAGTGTAGCCCAGTGAGACTGACCGTCCATGTCACAGGCATATCATGCGAGGAGCTGACCAAGCCTTTGAGATGTCTTTTTATTTCAATTTTGCTCTCGTTCTGAGCTTGTGGAAACAACAGCTTCAGAAGCAATCGGAGAATTACACTCACATTGCATTAGAAAAGCACAACCTGCACCTCAGTTTTCTGCTTGTTATAGCCCACGTCTCTCCATGGGCTGAGATGCAAAGGATTAATAGTGCTGTGGCCTCCAAAGTCACATTTCAAGTTTTATAAAGGGCATTTTTGTCCATTTCTATTAGTGGGTCAGCACAAAGCAATCTCTCTGACCCAGTGATTAAACCAGAGGTGTGCTGTTAACATCAATAAAAACAGAACCACGATTACATCCCACAACAATGGCAACCGCTCCCCAAAAAAATGCCAGGGAGGACAAGTATATAAATGGGAGCAGGTTTGGGCAGTGTGGTAAGCAAAATCTGTAAAAATCCTTTAAAAAAAGCACATGCTGTCTTTTCAAAATGAGATTTTCAAAGGAGCTCAGAGAGTTCCTCAAAATTCATGGTTCAGAGGCTATTTCAAAAATCCCGGTTTGAATTGCTTGACTGCTCTGCTCACTTTAGCTGGAATAACACAAGACAGACACCTAACTCAGAACAAACACTGGAGAAGTGAAGTCTTCATTACAGTAACCCCACATCTTGGCTAAGTGGATGTAAGGGTCAAGAGCCTCTCAAAGGCTGGGTTTCTTCTAACGTGTAAATGACAGCCACAAAAAAAGAAAAAAAAAAAAAAAGACCATGTTGAAATATTCCTGGCGATCATACAAAACAGAGAACTGCAACAACTGTACGACAACTGCCAGTTACACGAAATACCCAAAACTGTTGATATCACATTCACTTATGCAGTAAGATATTCGAGATATGCAATCACTCAACAGGTTGGAAATACCACCTCCGCAACTTGAATCGAAAAGACGGGCCTAATCCTGTTCTTGTTTGTACCCGAGCAACCCTGCAATTAATTCAGAGCCCGTTTGTTTTCAGGTGCCTCAACCTTTGCAAACACACAGTGGCTCACAAGGGCTTTTCCACTCCAGCCTCTTTGCTCCCATCCCACCTCCCCACGGGAAGTAATTCCAGTTACAACCCACAACTTTGTGTAAGGTCCTACTGCACAAAACTGTTTGTGGGCTGGGGGCTTCGCTCCTAAGGGATATGAAGGAGCAACAGCATTTTGTACAGCACTGAGCGCAGCTTCAGTACCACACCGTAAAAAACCAATCCTCACTCCTGCTGCAAGGCTATGTCCTTCCAGGAGAAGGAAGTTTATGAGCTCGCAAACTCACTCCGAGAAAATACATGTTTCTGCTTGCATCACCCATTCCATCTTCACACAGAGGATGACGAGAGCAATAGAAAATACTTCCTTGAAAGTGCCTATTTAAGGGTGCTGGCGAATTCATGCAATTTGCATTTTTTACTTTTTAAATGCATTTGCTCAAACTCTGCTCCCTGTTACACTCTAGCACTATCTTTGACTTGAATATCCTTACATCAATAAGGAAACGAATGAACAAATAAGAAACCAATATTTATAATAATCCCTTTAAAACAAACAGAAACAAAAAACCTTGGACAATGAAGTCTGTTCCTTAAAACAAATGTGTGCAGACACTTGCTATTTGAGAGGCTGCTTGTGAGTTCTGCAGACCTGGAGTGCCTTCTGAAATAGAAAAGCATTTTATCTTGAGGTGAGTCATGCACACAGAAAAATACGGATTTTACAAATAAATCTCAAAGGTCACGACAGAGGCACTTGACAGTGGCACTTTGTGTTCTGCTGTAAACAATTCTGCCTTTTTAAGCAACCGCCTCTTAGCTGCCACTTCTTCTGGATTAGGTTATGCTAAAAGATGGCATTCTACAAAAGAGTAAACATCACCAATTAAAAATCACACCCCGTTTTGCTTTAATTAAGAAAACAGTATCATAATATTAGGAAGGTTCCTGAGATACCCAATGGGTTGAAGACAGGAGGTTATGTGAACGCCATTGTAGAAAATGTAATTACACTTTTGTATTTTAAAGACCATGCTTCCAAGACAATAGCAGAGGGAGAGATTTCCACACCTTTCTGCATAACCTGCTGCAGCATCTGCACGACTCACCCCCCCAAGCCATTAAACCATACTTTGCACTGTAGCATCTGAAAGCTGTTTTTCCTCTCTTCATATTACCCAAAAAACACCGCCATGTTTTACAGCTGGAAACAGTATCATTCACTTAAAGCAACTCAGAGAACTACGAAGTTTGCTTGTTAACTACCAAGCCTGCTCAACTGTGCCTACACTACAGGTATCAAGACAGAGTCCTCATTTTCATGTAGCATCACCTAAGGAGAACTTCACTCTCTGGTGTGTCACCCCACGGACATGTGGGTGGTCCTTCTGTCACCCCGCGTTTGCCTGGGTGTAACTGATAGCAACCTCGACTGAAAAAGGAGGAACTGAATCTCCTTTTCTGTGGGATCTATAGGTACTAATGCAAGTGCAGAAGCAACAGGAAAATAAAGTTTTGCCTGTAGAGGGGTATGACGGAAAAAACACAAGGAATGAAGTTGTCAAGCAAAAAAGAAAAAAAAAAAAAGAAAAATATGTTTTTGAAGCATATTTCAGACCATAGCTGACATCTAGCTTCTGCTTTAGGTTACATCCTTCAGATGGGTTGAGTACAGAGTACAGTGGGGTGGGAAATGAAGGTTCCTACTACCATGCGCCAGCGCGAACAAGGAGTAACCAGAGCTTCTTGAAGTGTAGGTATGGCCTGTATTTGTGTACACACAAATGTATGCACATGGCCCGAGCAGGTCTGAAGGCAAAGGGCCTCATGTGACAGTTATTTCCTGGTTCCCCTTTCTCCATCCCTACATGTGCCGGGGGTATTGGATTAAACCAGCCATCCCTCCAGGTGACACAATGGTTCTCCATGAGTGCCCAACGCATCCTAGGTCCTTGGGATGCCCTCCCCCTACAGCAGCATGCACCCAGGAAACTATTATAAAATGCAGCACATCTCTCCCTGAAGTCAGCTGGCAAAGATGTGCCACTTGCACCCCTCAAAGGGCACACCACCACGCTAGGGTTATAATCTGCCTCTGTGCTAGCAGATGCAGTGGGGAACAGGCTGCTCCAGTGCTGTCAGTTCTCTCTATAAAAAAACAGTGGTAGTAACATCCAACCCTTTCATCATGATGAAATTAAACTCCATGCCACAGTGCCGGCAAGTACACCTCCTGTCAGACAGCTCAGCTCCAGGTCTTTCACCTCCTCCTCTTCCCTTCTGGCATATTAACCTGTGTGATCCAACCCTGTTGGAGGGCTGGGGCCTCTCTCACCAGAAACAAGGATGCTGGGAATGCTGGAGCCTCCTGCATGTTTCCCTATCCACTTTCCTTACTGGGGGTTGCTGACCCTGTACTTGCAGTGGCTCTCTCATCCTGAAAGGGGAAAGGAAATTATGCTACATGGAGGGGAAAACACAGAGAGAGACCCATCACCAGCCCTCCTATGCTGCAGAAGACACAAGCTCCACTCCAAGGACAGTAACAGCACCTGGTGGCCAGTATCTCTTGAGGCTGCACTGACAACACCACAGCATCCCAGTATCACTTCTCTGTCCCCTTTGTCTACATAAAAAAATGTGTGCAGATATGTCCTGTACAGTCCATGTGCACCGGAGAGCACATGGATGGCTGAAAAAAAGTCACCTGCAAATGGGCTGCAAATCAAGTGGCACTACCAGTTTCTTGGCGCTCAACATTCAACCCAAAGCCCAGAGAAAGGCAAAAGCAAGCTGAAGAGCTTCATCTCCGTTCATTCTATGCAGCTTAGTTCCAGCTGCATGATGTGTTGCAGAGCATAATATCATCTTACAGATTTTTCCTGTTAAAAAAATCAGGTTTTTTTTTTCTTTGCAAGAAAATTTATGCTTCCTTTGAATGCTTTTACCCATAAACTGATGTGCCTATGTCTGATTTGCCTTGACAGCATGTACATTTGAAAACCTAATCATATTTACCTTGGTA
Source organism: Caloenas nicobarica (assembly GCF_036013445.1). NCBI lineage: Eukaryota > Metazoa > Chordata > Aves > Columbiformes > Columbidae > Caloenas > Caloenas nicobarica. Next base: position 115,889,008 of record NC_088246.1, on the reverse strand, counting down.
ATATGATTATCTGTAGGAGCACCAAAATGCAATCTGCTGTTGTCTAAAAAATTATTAAAGTTATCTAGCTTTATATTTTTTAATCTCCCTAGTGTTATACAGTAAAATCCCTGATATTGTAAAGATTTACTTACTAGCATAACTTTATACACTGGTGCTTTTTTTAACTGAGCAGTTCTATACATACGTAAATACCGTTCAGGCTTTGCAGGATCCTGGGTCAGAAAGGACATACCTTACTCTGCTATCCAAGACCAGCATAGGAAAACACATCGCAGTTGTGGTGAGTGAATCTTTTTTCTCCAAACCTCAATTTCACAAAATTGCTAGTCTAATCTATAACAACATGGAGGAAAACATCACTGCTTGCTCAGAACATGTGCTTGTCCTTTATATTCATATATAGGGTGAAAGGCTTTAAAAAAAAAAAGAAAAAAAAAAAAAAAGAAACAACTTCTATAAAGGAAGGTAATTTTTGCTTCACTTCTTATTCACTTCTAAATTTTCCACAGTAGAAAACCTTCCCAAGGCAAAAACTCTGAAATGTAGCTGCCAAGAGTAGTGTTGACTTTGAAATACATCATAAGAACAGAAAATACATTTAGCACTCATGACAGGAAAACAGTTGCAATGAATATAACACAGTAGCCCCTGTAAAGGAACCTCACAGTTCCTTAAATATGTACTTCTCTAAATCTGCATATTGCAGCCTGAAAAGCAAACCCCAAGAGTCCTAAAAGCTTCCCACTGGCATATCGCATTTTCTCCAACCACTGGTGAAATTTTCTTCTCCTGATTTGCCCTCTTTACCCTACTCTTGCAGCAAATAAAATTTCTGCTAAGCTCTTCTTATGAAATCGAATACCATTCCTTAAGTTTCTCAGCGTGTTATTTGCAAACTGCAGGTCAGCAGACAGATCCTCTCCATATGCCAAATTATGTCATTTCCATTTTCTAGGAATAATACTTCTTACAGCAAACCAGCAAGGGGTTTTTAGTTGGGTTACGAAAAGAGCCAGCTGTGTGTCTGGCTGCACCTGCTGTGTTGCTAAGCCTGGTATCTCATGGCAGCCCCACAGCCATCAATAGGAATTCTGAGTGTAGAAAAGAATGATTGTCAGAAAAGACTGATTACATCCTTGGAGGTATTAGCATACGTCCAGAGGTGAATTTTGTGAGTGTTTTCATGGCTCAAATAGAATCCGATTTCCCATATTTAGCATGGTCTAAGTTGATGTCTACTGAAGTTTCAATGTACAGGAGTCCTAACACTAAAACCAAACTTCTGCATTTTCAGGTTAAATTATGAAGATGATCCTTTATGTTTGTGTAGTGGAGATCTTGCCTGAGAGACTACAAACAGCTGAAAGCGGGGTGGAAAAAAAAAAAATCAGGATTTGGTTCTGCTTCTTTACCTCGTATCACACTCACCACTCTACAGAGGCTCTGGACAGCCCACCTGGTATTTCTTTAAACAAGAAAGCCACAGAATTACTAGAAGGTTGGTTTTTTTGACACATGGGAATCTCATATTTGTGTTTTAGCTGTTTTGAATTGTTTCAAGATAAGCTATATCCTCCACCAGAAGAGTTCTCAAAGTCATAATAATTACAGATTACAGCATAGTTCCTATGCAAACGCTGTCATCAAACTATGATCTGTCATTATGCCATCTATCTACCATCAAACTATGTTTTTGTGATGGTCTGGAGGGCTCCTAAGGAAAAGTACCTGGCTACCTGCACAGGAGCTTTGCCAGTAAAGCAAAGGGTAAAAAGAAAGACTGAGTAATGGAAATGGACCGACCACACAAGCAAACCTGCTGAAATGTCTCGCCCCTCCGCTCTCCTGATGGCTAAGGAGTGGTCACTGCACACCGGTCAGGCACCTGCGCAGCATAACCACGGGACTTCCCGAGGCAGCATTGGACCTGGAAAGATTTGAATTGGTGGCCAGCCAAGGCAGCCAGCACAAACACAACTCTTCAGGTGTTACCAGCTCAGGTTTTCTCACAAGGGTTAATGAGCAGCCACCCAGTGTCGTGCTTTAACCCCAGCCCGCAACTAGGACCACAGTAGCCACTCACTCCCCTGCTAAAGTGGGATAGGGGAGAAAACCAAAAGGGAAGGGAGAAAATCGTGGGTTGAGATAAGAACAGTTTAATAAGACAACGACGACAACAACAAAAGTGATACTCAATGCAATTTCTCACTAACTCTGTCTGTGCCGAACAGCCCATCCCAGAAAGGAGAGCACCCTGGTCCCGAACAGTCGATCCCAGCGAGAGCACAAAAAGGCAAGAGGCACACAGGCCAGAGGGTCACTGAAAAATGGCAGGATAGCAACAGGCTGAATTCCAGCAGAACTCCAAACAGAGTAGAACCAAACTCCAGAACGGAACCAAACTCTCAAATAGAACTAACCAGCTGGAGAAGTCGACTCCAGTTACATACCCAGCATGCCGCTGATGGCGGGGAATATTTCATGGAGCAACCTGGATTTAAGTCTGGGTTCTGTCCCATTACTCTCCCTCCCAGCTGCTATTTTGCACCTGCAGCTGGCAGTTCAGAAGTCCTCAGTCTCCCTGACAACAGCTAAAATATCAGTGAGTTCTTAAATTCTTTTCATACTGATTCCAAAACTCAGCTAGCTACTGGAAAGAAAGAAGGTAGCTCTTCTCAGGCAAAGCATGGGAAACCTAGTGTATTATCCCATTCTCACAGCAAATCCAAAACAAAAGACCGTGCCAGCTACTAATAAGAAAAGTTCGTAACTGCAAGAAGAAAATCAACTCGGTTTCAGCTAGCCCAGCAGACCCAGGCAGAGTCCTCTTACCTGTCTGGCTCTAAGGCCGTCTCATTCTGAAACCTGCCAAGTCCTGAGGCTTCGGCAGAGGCAGCTCCCTCTCAGCATCTGTCCCTCTGTGAAGGTGTCTAATTAATTCCCTAGTAGTCGTGAATGCTACATTCTGTTCCAGCTCCTCTTCAGAATTAACAGCAGAGGGGTTTTATTTTGTCTGATGAATATTACCTTTTTTATCTGCCAGAGATGCTTGCTAAGTAGTGTAATAAAAGCCTAAAATATGCCAGAGCAAACTTCTGTGGATCTGTTTTTAAAAGCTTTGTGTATTAAAGGAACAAGGCTGATGCACCTATGCTGTCTATCTGTCTGTGCACCGTCGTATTGCAGTGACTTCTGAATCACGGGTCAACTTCAACCCACATCTGGAAGATGACCACATTTTCACAAGTTTCAAAGGAAGCAACAGAGGGAGGCACAAACCAGTGCCCTGCACAAGGGACAAAGCAGGCAGAGACCACCAGAGATGGATGATGGTCAGCGTGATGTGGGGCTGGCCATGCTTGGCCTGTGCACAGCTCCGGAAGCCCACCAGCGGTCAGTGACTGCTTCTGCACGGCTGTGCTCATGCTGAAGGACATGGGTGTGCTCAGTGTCCCTCACAGGACTCCCAGAGGAGCTTGCAAGCTGCGTGCATGGGGACTGCCAGCCCTTTCTCGGGGCGGGGCGGCCCTTGGGAGCAGCATCAAAGACTTACACAGAGCCCGTAGCAGTGAAAACGGGTCATGAGGGACCTGCCCCAAGAGATGCAGCAGGACGCTGGTGCGACCAGTGAAACAGCCCTTATCGCCCAAGTCTTAACCCTGTTGTTGAATGTCCCCTCTTCAGGGTGGCACAGGAAGGCCATTAAGCCTCCTGAAGTGACAGCTGAAGTCAATAAGCATCCCCTTCTTCAGAGACAGCAACCGTCAGTGGTATTCAAGGTCACACACCTATGAAAAGACTCAGTTCAGCATGCACACTTCCCATTCACTTCTCAGACCATTAAATTGCTGTTTTCACGCTACTCTTGTATACATCATTCTGAAACTAGGGTTGTCTGAAGGGCTTTAGGTTCAGTGAATAGCAGAGGCTTCATCACACACAAAAGGTCTGATGTGTTTCCAGCGGCTCACAAGCCCACTCCTGATGCTGGCATGACCCCGCAGGGTGGACGGTGCCCCCAGCTCTTTGTTTTGCTCCTCTTTCAGGATTCTGCCTGCAAGACACTTGTTCCTGAGAGGCTCTTCTTTTGTCTCCAGCATGTTCGGTTTGGAGGCATCTTCTCTGGTGGACTGAACCTGCACTGCCTGCGGGCTCTGACCTCACAGCACTCCACCACCAAACTAAACGGTGGGATTGAGCTCCTCAGCAACACCCTGGAGGCCACCTCCAGCACTATCAACCCATAACACTTCGTGAGCCCTACAAAAGCCAGGCATGTCAACTGTTCCAGCACCCTCCTTCACTGCATCTCTCCAGAAGATGAACACTGAGACCATATGCAGCTCTTTATTTTCTAATGGGTAGAAACAAATTCAGTCTTCACAAGCTTTACTAGTCATAAATTAATTTTAGAATCACTCAGGAAATGAGATTTGCCTTGTAGGTCAATAAATTCTTAAGACAAACCTATTTGGACCATGATAACTTCAATGTCCTTTGGAGTGGACCTCCCTGCAGCGATTACTCAGCAGATATTCCTCTCTGCTTCCTTCTCAGCACCAGCTGTTCCCAGAAGGAATTCTCCTGCCCATCTGCCTTCAAGCCTGACACAGCAACACAGACAAGCAACTGTAAGCAACATTTCAACTCCAAGTCCAAGCACTGACTTGCTTTCTTAGGGGGAAAAAAAAAAAAAAAAAAAAAAAGGCATGCACTTGTTTCTAACTATCAGGCTCACTGGGAAAGGCCTTAGGTAGAAAAGCAAACATCAGCAATATTTTTCCTGAAGAAAACTATGGCAACGAGAATTCTAGGCATACATAAAAACAAGTACCTGTGACCATCACCTAACTTCCAGGATCTGGAATAATTTTAAACGAGTGTTACTGAAATCTTGTTCCACAGAGTTAATTTAAGAAGTTATTAAAACTAATTATAATTTGACACAAAGCAAAACCTGGCAGAACCTGTTCCTGGTTTCCAATAGCCTCATGTCCTCAGCCATCCATTCACCACAAAACTGAGAAAAACTTCTGCACTTGACAGGAGCCTTTGGCATCAACAAGCCAACTTCTGAACAAACATTTTTTTTTCCATTTACATATAATTACATACTAGCCTCCGAACAGCTAGAAGCTCCTTGTTCTTTTTTTGTATCGTTTGTTCCTCGTGAATACACATAGAGCACAAACCCAAACCACATTAATGATCACCTTGTTAAATATAAACTAGTATGCGATTATACAAACTGCTAACACAAACAAAAAAGCCAAGAAACTCTGATTATATGTTCACAATGGTTTCTGAAAACTAAATAAAAACAACAACATAAGGCAGCCTGTCCTGCCTGATACTGTAATAGAAAATGGTTTCACGTTACAACATAACTTACATGTCTCAGCACAGAGGACTAGTTTGTCAAACAACGCATCAAACTCAGTATCAAGCCTGCTGCAAGGGGAGTGGAAGGATGGGAGGAGAGACAGTAGATGCACACATGAACCGCAAAAAAAAAAAATCTCTGATTTTCCTCTCTGCATCCTCCTTCAGGTGAGCTAATGTCTGTCTCTGGGCAGCTGCAGTGATTCCCACCCCATCCCGCCAAGAAGGGCAGGCCACGTGCTGGGCATTTGGGTCCTTCCTCTCCACTAAGAGCAGAAGGTCTGCTTGAACCCTCTGTCCTTGGGCTTGCGCCAGCCCTGTGCACGCCTACGATTTATCTTCTGCGCAGCCAAAACTGACCCCAGCAACCGGAGCCCCTACCATGGCTTTTCACTGAGACGATGAGGAGCAAACGTTCGATACAGCCATGGTCTGCAGCTGTCCGTTCCTGATGTGTAAAAAATATATACCTTTTCCAGAACTGAAGCAAATCTATTGAAGGCAGGCCAAAGTCTGCCCCAGGCTGCACATGTGCAGCATCACGGCAGTCAGCAAAGCTGGGGGCATAACCTGGAGCTCTTCTGCACCGGTGCCAGCTGTAAGCAAGTGCCACAATAGAGAGCCTCACGCCTGGGGGAGTTATGCAAGGTCTCCGCCACAGTTGAATATAGCTCTCAAGAAAACGAAAGAGTACGAGAAAAAGAGCACTTTCCTTACATCTTATACCACAAGAAAATACACAGCACAAAGGAGGGCTGTTGTAAGACTGGAGGAGCACCCTGACCAGGTTTTGATAGGCAACTTCCCTTGCCTTGGACTTGGGCTATACATGCAGCCTGTTTGCACACTAGCAGCACAGCCAAGCTTGGACGACACTGGATTTTCAGGTTGTAAACAAGAACAGTAATTACCTTTCCCTCTTAAACTCCACACTGTTCTCACGTAACAACAACAACAAAAAAAGCATCAGTTGTGGAAGCAAAAATTCAGAGAGTGGCAAACAGGGGCAAGGGAAAAAATGAGGGTTTGGAGGAAAGAAGTGATACAGGTGAGATCTGGGCATCCTTCCTAGAACTGAGCACAGTATCAAAGGGTACAAGCCAGGAAAACCAAAGAAGATCCTCGGGAATCCAGAAAGATGACACACGAATCTTCCATGAATAACTGACTCACTAACTGCAAGGCCAAGGAGAATCTAGTCTCTTGAACTAAGAGGGTACTGCCAAGCACATTATCACCAACAAGTAAAAAGTTCAAGAGTAGAAACGTAATTCCCAAATCATGGCCTGTGGGTCACTCCTAACTCACAAGGTCATGTGCAGCAGTGTGCAGAATCATGTCACAGACTAAAATGCCCAAGTGTCACGTGGCTGTGCTGGTGAACCACAGTGCAATTGGAGGGTTGTCACTGCAGAAATGTTTTCAGAGATACAAGACTGGGAGAAGATGGGTAGTAACCCCCCAGCAGGCATTTTACTTGGGGAGGTGGGACTCCCTAGCACAGCACCTGAAAAGAGGCTCAAAAAAGCCACCAACATAATCCAGATGGAAGAAAAAAAAAAAGAAAGAAAAAACAACCCCCCCCCCACACACACACAACAACCAACTGTGGGGCACACAGCTAAGACAACTTTCTCCTGGAATACCTCCAATTTCTCCAAGCTGGTTGGTTTTGAAAGGGATTTTTCTACAGCGATCTATGCTCAATTACCCTTATAAACCCTTGCAATTAACATGTGACTCAAAGTCTACCTATTTGTCCAAGGGAGAAACAAGAAAGGAGTGTGGCAAATGGGGAATGTGGGAGTGGCGACCGATGCGGGCTTGGGGAGCGCAGTAATTTCCTCCAGCTTCTTCCCTGGTTCTTTCCTCCACCACAGCCTTTGATATCCAAGAATGTTGTTGAGGAAGTGAAGGAAGATGATTTTGTACCCGTGGAGCAATTAATCCATATGCATTTGCACATTTTTACATGATTGCACTTTCTTAACCAAAAGTCTCAGCTTTTCAAGAAGGTGAGGATATTCCTTTAGGAATTAAAGGCAAAAGAGTACCTGGCAGCAAGGAACAACCCAGAGGAACATGAAGCGCTTGTAGACAAATAACTTATTTAGGGAGGTAGTGAGACGCTGCCCACACTGTGCACATACACCACAGTCCATGGGCATCGATGGAAAGATTTCCTTCCCCTTTTGTAGGCTACAGATCTGGCTACAGTGCCCTTGGCTCAGGGCTGGTTCCCAGCCTGCTGCCGATAAGCCAGGCGGCACGGCGGGCTGAATCCGCCACCAGCCATGAGAAAGGGGTGACAACTGCTCCGGAGCCGCGCTCGGCTGCAGAACGGGACGGCGGCGGTGCAGCCGTCCGCCTGCACCGCTTAGCAGGAGCGAAACTTTGAGCGTGACTGCTGCCGCCCGGGAGGCTCGGGCACCTTTGCAGACCTGCCCCTGCACGCCCGCACATCCCATCCCCGCCGCTGCCGCTGCTCCCCCCGGCCAGGCGGCAGCCAAGCGCCCAGGCGCCCGCCCGGCCCCGCCGAGGAAGCCTCTGGCGCTCCCACCCTGCGGCCAACGGGCCTCCCCACGGCTGCCCCCCGCCGCCCGGCTGCCGAGCCCCCGCTTCCCGAGGGGCGAGCCCGTCGCCTGCGCATCCCGCGTGTCATCTCCGCATCCCGCGCATCCACCATCCCCGCGGCGCGGCTTACCGAGACCGCTGCAGCTCGAAGGCGGCGGCGGGGCCGGGCTGCCCCAGCTCTCCGCCGCCGCAGACGGGGCCCTGGGGGCTGGCGCGGCCGAAGGGCGCCGGCAGCACCCCCGCCGTGAAGGAGTTGAGGCGGCCGCGGCTGCCCGCCGCCGCAGCGCCCAGGAAGGCGGCGGCCGGCACCTGCACCGCGGCGAAGGCGTCCTCCTCCTCCTCCTCTTCCTCCTCCTCCTGGGCCCGGGGGGTCTCGGCGGGCGCCGCCGGGGGGCTGCCCAGCCGCGGCGGCGGCTGTGGCGGCGGGGCCTGGCGGGGCCTGGCGGCGAGGCCGTCGTTGCCCGGCGGCGGGGGCCGCCCGTCGAGGGAGATGCTGGTGAGGAAGGAGAGCGCGGCCTGCCTGCGGCGGGGGTCGCTGCGCGCCGGCGGCGGCTGCGGCGGGCCCGGCGGCGGCGGCCCCTTCCTGGGGCACGGCTCCGGTGGCGGCAAGGGCCCGGCGGCGGGACTGCCGGGGCTGGCGGCGGTGGCGGCCGCCGCCATGGTCGGCCGGCTCCCCCTCCCCTCCCCGTTGGCCGGGCGCTGCCTCTCTCTGCCTCCCCCTTAAGCGGGCGGGCGGCGGGGCATGGGTGCCGTCGGCCCGCCGGGGTGCATGGGGGTTCCGCGGGAGCGCCCTCCGCCCAGCCGCGTCGCACTGCCCCGAGCCCCCGCCGCCCGCCCGCTCCGTATTTATAGGTGCAGCCGCGCCGCCGAGCGCCCTGTGCAATAACACGGCAATCACGTGTGGGAAACGGGGAGCTGGAGGAAAACAAAAGCCCGGCCAGCAGCCTGGAGGAGGAGGAGGAGGGAGAAGGGTGGGTCTCGGCGAGCTCCCTCCTTTCAACCTCTTTTTTTTTCCCTTTCACCCTCTTCCCTCCTCCTCCTCTTTTTCCCTTCCTGGATGCGTGGGGGCGGGCGGGAGCGGGGGAAGGTGGAGTCTGTGTCCGTAGTACACGGCACATGGCTCTCGGAGGCTGGCACCGGCAGCACCGGACTCGGGGGCTGCGGCTCGGCCCGGCCCCCCTGCAGCCGCTGGAGCGGCACCGGGCTGCACCGTGCCATGGCAAGTGGCCCGGTTGCTGCCCCGCTGTTTTTGCCGGGAGGGGGTCAGCGCCCCGGGGCAGGCGCTGGCGCCCCGGCGGGCGGGAGTGGGGAGGCGGGCGCGACGGGGCGGGAGAAACCCCTTGGGATGCGCTTGGCAGCCGGCGGCGCGTCCCCCTTTGCGGCTAAGCATGGCTTGTCCCAGCTCGCATAGGTGACCTGCTGCAGTGTGAGGCGTGTGTAACATCTCACGAGTTCCCTAAACCATTAAAGCAACCTTCTCCCCAGCCTTTCCCTTCAACCCCTTCCCCAGCCATTCCTTCTCCTCTGCACCAGAGAAAGTGCAGTTATTTAGTTTGCCCTGTCTCATGTAGCCCAAGCCCTAAATTTGTGTATTCCCTGTCTTTTCCGAAGTGATGGCTGTTGTGCAGCTGACTGCGGTTCTGCACGCTCCCTCCTCCTGCAGCTGCGGCTTGGAAGGGTGAGCAGCCAGTCCCACCTCAGCATAAAGCTCCTTCGTTTTTTCTTTATTTTGATCAAGTCAACCGTGCTACAAGTGTTCTTGTTCCGTGATGATAATTTAATCAACAGCTTATGTAAGGGTTGGGTAACAAATGCATACAAACAGCAGAACATATGGTTGTTGCAAGATAGTGATGTGCGCGTTCTTCATGAAGCATTACAATGGCTTGTATTATATTCCAGTTATAGTTGGTAGATGATTTACAAGCCATTCCAAACTGTCACAAGTATTGTAATGTCCCCTACAATTTTATCAAAATTTTGCTAATTTGATTAAAAAAAATAGATTGATCAGAGAGAGGAACCTAATTGTATTGTTAGAGGAAGCCCAGGTTTGTGTTCCCCTCAAAACTGACCTTTTAAGCATTCAATGACTTTAGAATCAAGCTCTGTGACTTGGATTGATTTCGGAAAGTTTGGCTTTTATTGACATAGAGTGCCACAAAACCTAAACTTTAAGGGGCCAAGTCCCTGGGATGTGCTCCTTATGCGGTAAGGATGCTGTATGGGCAGCACCCAGAGCAGGAAGCAGTGAGCAAGGGAAGAGACAATGATGGAGGAAAGGTACATTTCCTAGATCCCACCTTCTTAGAGAGGTAAGTGCAATTCTGAGATGTGCTTTCTCATTTCAGACTGCTCTCTTGAGGTTTATACTGATGCTGGTCTTTCTAAACAGAGGGCACTGGTGTGCCTGTCCCTGTGGCACATCAAGGACAGATCATTTGGTTGGGAAGTGGGTAAGCTTCAGTGCTAGGCTTGCCTCCCCAGAGAAGAGCCCAACTAGCATATCCCACCTGCTTGGAGGATGCTCTGTAGCACTGTGGTTGCAAAGTGTCCTTCAAACTTCTGTTTCGGAGAGGAAGACCAAGAAATTGCAGGCCTGCTGCCTTCTTTTGATGGGGCAGGCAATGCCCGTTTCTGGCTGGAGGCCCTGTCCCTGCAGTGGGAACCAGAACGATGTCTGGTGTTGGGGCAACGATGTACTCGGCTCCCACAGAGAAGCTCCATGGTCCTTTTGAGACAATACCACTTCTAAAAGAACTCAGGATGTTTTGGAGGAGGGCTTCTGGGCCACAGAGAAATGTCAAAGCTCTGTAGCCTGATGGTCAGCATGTTCACTGGATGCTGACCTCTGGTCCAAGGACTACTACTAGATGGTACATAGGTCATGAAACTCAGACCTGCCACATTACAGCTGAGTATGGTATAATACACTGGGAATTTTTTTCCTCTTGCATTTCTGAGGGGAAGCAGCCACAGTGTATTTTTCTCTGGAGCTCGAAAGCTTGCTATGGCAACTGAGTCCTGGAGTGTATTTTCTAAATCCAGCCTCTCACAAGAGAAAGGTCTGGGAAAGAGAACCACCACCAAAATGCCAGAGGTGGAGTTTCAGAAGCTGGTCTAACTTGGGACATTTTTTATGAGGACAGAAGTGTGCACTCCTTTCACAAAATTACTCCTGTGATGGGGTAAATAGCTCTCTGTTGTAAGCATTATTTTAAATGGAGCCAGAGCTCCTCTAGAGCTGTCCTAGATGAGAGCGTTACCCCCTTCCCTTGTCCACATGTGCATCCAGTTGCTTTTCGACACCTGATTTTTACTGTCTCTGAGATGGGGAATACTCATGTGAATAGCTGAGTTTATCAAACCTCCTTGCATCAAAATTAGAGAGGTCAGGGTAAATCGTAGGTCTTAGCTAGCCTGGCTCATTTAGCTGAGCTCACCTTGCCACCCACCTCAACATTTGCAGAGTGCATGTCTGTGTCTGCCTTGATGGACACAAACTGATGCCCATGGTCTATAACATACGTAAGCCACCTCTGAGGGTGTTGTGTGTACACAGACTGCCTTTTCCAAAAATTACATTGAAGATGGGTTAAAACATCCCTTCCACTGCACGTGAGAATAAACCGGTTTGATAAAGCCACATACAAGAAGAAAAGCCTGTCTTTTTCAGTCTAAAGTGAAGCTATTTTTATAATGAGTGGGGTACCACAGTACAAAGATAATTGGCATGTTAGAAATACCAGGTTCTCTAGACCTATTTGTACATTTAGTAGCAAATTTAAATGAATGTGCACAACTTAAGGTGAATGTTTTTTTCCAGTTACTTATGTCATTTTGATCTGTGCTTAGCAAAACTGTAGATTACATGTGCTATAGTAGTCCTGTTTGCTGGAGGATATGTGGAAATGTTAAATAAATTGACTTTGCTGATTGAAACTTTTTTCTTTGATGGGGAACCAGTGGTTGACTAGAGGAAATAGCAAAGTTGAAAGGAAAACCAGAAAGCCATATTCTGGAAGCTTGCTTCTGTGACTGTTTTTTCAATCATTTCCCTCTCCGAGTTCTCTTCCAGCCAGCCGGCTCTACCCAAGTGCAAGCAAATGTTTTTATTTCAGAGGTCACAAGCTTATGTAAGTGGTTGGATGACAAGTGGTAATAGGAGTGATAGAGCACGATGGCTTTTTCACTCAGTGCACCAAGAGCTGGAAGAGAGACTCATTAGTTGAGGGTGTTCAAAGATAACATGGAATTTGGGGGGCCCATTAACACAGGTGAGCAGCAAGCCTGGCTTTAAAGAGCTTGAGGAAGGTGGAAGGAGTCTGGACTAAAATGAAAGCTCAGCAATTTACCAGTCTGAGGAATGAGATTGGAGAAACGGTGCCTCTGCATACCTGCCTTCAGACGAAAGTTAATCCAAGTGTGGAAACCTCATGTTGTCTCGGGTTTACTTTAAGCAGCGTGAGGGCAGTCCTGCTGGAACGCAAACACGTGAAGAGCCAGTCTGAAAGGCCACAGACCTTGAGCTAAAGCTGGTCTCCTGAGCAGCTTGCCAAGTCAAACTTAAAGATGTCTTTGCAGGTGAATCGAAAACTTCACCTCAGATTTCAGTTGGAGGCAAGATTTCTTTATACTGACAGTTAACTCTGCAGAAATAACCAGTCTTGAGTCACCAGTGTGAGTCACCAGGCCAGTTCTTGAGTGGCCTCAGCATAGTGCTTGCCTGCTTTAGTGGCAAAACCAAGTTTTTTATTGTCACTGATACTTGTTAGAGCTGCAGAACCAAGGCAGCTAGTGGAAGAAAAAATAAATGCAATTATCTCTTGTAATTTTGACAGGCTTGTTTTCTGACTGTCAGGATCAGTCAGGTAATGCTGTTATGCAAAGCTCAGTGTGAAGATGTAGTCTCAAGACAACACTTCTGCACTCCCGTAGTTGAGAACAGAGGTCATTATTACTGGTGGTCATGGATATCACTGTCAGATCCTAACAGTTAGGCAGATTTCCCATAGCCTGTGAGCACTCTTGCTTTGCAAGACTTTGGAGAAACAAGAAATGCACGATCTTTATAGATGTTTTTTCTGTCCTTCCCGGAGTCCCTTTTCAGAAGACAATTGCACTTTGAAAGAGAAAAGCAGTTGTAACATTGAAGAAAGACTTGGAATATGAATTTAATAATCATCTGCTTAGAAGGAGTGTCTGGCAGAAAAAAATAGAGGGAGTTTGAACACGTTTCACTGAGAGCCATAGTTAAGAATGGAAATTGGATAAAGACAGTACAAATTCTTTATAAAAGACTAATACTGCATCTGGATAGCAAGGCCTGTTTTCGTGCCAGGCCCCAACCTTCAGTCTGTTGTAAATTTAGCCTGATTCTCAGAAATGCTAAGTACTTGTGCTTCCCAGTGGTGATTTTTCAGGAGCCTGAGTGTTTTACTTGTTGAGGGCCACCTTTGCTAATTGAAACATAAAAGCTTGATACTAACGTAAGTGTCACCGTATTTGAAGAGCAGCGTTCCTTGGATAGGTGTGGGTCCACACTTCCCTCTTTATGAAGAACCTAACTTTGTGTTGTTCCAGGGTAGGTGCCAACATCAGCCTGTTAACCTAAAACCAAATTCATGTATGGCGGCAGGAAAGCAGGAGAGATTTGTGACCGCCTGCCATGGTGGTTGGAGCAGCGTGTGTGCCCGCGGGGCAGGGCGTGCAGGAGCAGCTGCCCTCAGCAAAGATGAAACGGTGTCTCTGCAGATCAGCTGAGGTGTGGATGGTCGGGGCACCCAGCCTGCCACTCTTTTGAGATGTCAGAGGTGCAGCATGCGTGATGTTTTTGTGTGCGTTGAAAGGTTCCTGAGATCTTCAGTAGGCTAGTAGCGCACATATACGTGGTGAGGGCAAATTTGATAGTTGTTTGCCTCTTGGAGAAATTAGGGTAGTCTACTTAAGTGGTCAAAACTGGAATCTATATCAGTTCTCCATCTTAAATTGCCTTTATGTGGGGATGGTGGCAGCAGCCTTTTATTAAGAATACTTGACTTTTTCCATTGCTAGATCTGCACTAGATGCAATTCAGGCGAAACATTTCTTGGAAAACTTTGGTCAAAATGGTTATGCCAGCTCCAAGGGCAAGACCAAGGAAAACACATTGCTTCGCCCACCTTAGAAATTCTTGTGACATTTCCTTTTAAATACACCAGCATCCCTGCACCCAGACAAGAATTCAGGAGTTGGGCTTCTGTCTCTGAGGTGGGGCTGGGGAAGGAGGAGGGGGTGCCCTTCCTGTCAAAATCCACCTACCTCTGTCCAATTTTAAGCCTTTGAATCATAGCTCTCATATGCTAGCTAGGGACTTATTCCTGCCCAGCAGCTAAAACTGCTGGTGAGGATATATCTTCATGGAGCAAACCTCAGCCTTCTGCGTTTGCTGAACTGGCTGAGCACATGTGGTCGGTCCCCAGAGCTCCAGGAGCACTGGGAGGGATGTTCCCAACTGCTCCAGGCCATGGTGGAGGCAGCTGCTGGACCACGGGTGCAGAGTGGGCAAGCGGAGCGGAGGAGGGAGCAGCCTGTTCGGATGTGGAGAGAGAAGGAGCAGCAGGAGGAAAAGATACCATCCTCGGGTCCGATGCATACACACGGGGAGGAGCTGAGGGCTTGCACATCCAACATGAATTCTTCCTCGCTTTTTTTTTTGCGTGCTTGAATTTTTAAACTTTCTTATTCGACTTAAGCTGGCTTCGAGGTTTTTTTGTTGTTGCTGCTGTTGTTTGTTCATTCGATATGCTAACGGGTCCCTTGGAGACCCACACTAAACCAGGAGCTCTGGTTTGTTGGGTGCTGCTCAAATGCTCTCCCATGCCTCAGTGAGTTTGTGGGATAACTAGACGAAACAAGGAAGGTGGCCATGTCGGAACTGCAACTGGAATGTGGCCGCTGCTGGCTCCTGCTGGAGTGATTAAATGGGAACAGGGCCACATAGCTCCTCCCTCCCTTGAAAAACAAAAACTGTGGGCACTTGTACAGAAAACAACCCCTGTCTCTGTTTGTCCTTGTCTTGCTGCAGTTTTCTTCTGTGAAATCAGATTTTTGGGTTTTTTCGGTATCGTAAGTTAACATAGGTTCAAAATGGAGTTGAAACAAGAAATGGGCAAACGTCCTGTCTGCCTGGAAGTCTCCTTAAGCAGCAGCATAAATAAAAAGCAACTTGTAACTGCAGTAGAACAGAACGACTGGTCACTAAAAAGAGCTTTTTTGAGGTTTTCATTAAATGACAGCTGTGATTTATCCTGTTCTTTACCATTTTGAGACAATTTCAAATCAAGTACAGGATCACTGGACATTAAGATTTTAGAAGGAAGCCTGGAAGAACATCTGTCTTCATCATGGCATCTGTTAATTTTTAATTGCCTCGGGATAATTTTAAAACAGGCTGAAGATTTCTGAAACATTCATGTGAGCAAGTCCTTCAGTTTGCTGGCTGTTGATGGTAGGAAAATCCTCCAGTTCACAGGGCAGTCAGACTGAGGAGCTGGATGAGAGTGAAAACATTGTTGACACCTTCTCAGACACGGTTTTCAATGAGTAAAAACATGAAATAAATAACATCTGAAGTTCCCAGAGGGACATGCTGGTGGAGGGTTTCACTTCAGAGACTCTCCTACGAGTTCAGCTTGACTGGAAATGTTTAATATCCAAGAAAAAGAAAAAAAAATGTTCAAAGGATTTTTTTTTTCTCCTCTTGAAAATATTGAATTCAGGGAGTGTGACTCCAAGGGGAAATGAAGGAGGCAAACGGAAAACTTTTTGGCGGCAGGAGCTGGAGTTTTGCATTCAGCTCAATGGCATTTTTCGGTCTGCGTGCAACATGATCTCCCATGAGCACCGCACTCAGTTCACTCTGAAATTTCAAGGAAAGTTTAAGAGCCCTTTTAACTTCGGGAGATCCTCAGCGGGTAGCGCTCGCCACAGGCTGGTGTGGAAAGCAGGCAGCCAGAGGGGAGAAATAAAACCTACACCTTCACCCTTGTGTCCCGTCACCTCGGGCCACTGGCACAGGGCCCTGGGGGGTCTGCAGCCGCTTCTCCTTGACACCGGGATGGGGTACGGGTCCTGTCTGGATCCTCCCTGCAGTACTGCCAGGTAAATATTTGCCACTGGCAAATTTCCAGCAAACTAAACCCAGCCAAGTCAGCTCTGCCTCTGTCCCGGGGTGGCCAGAAAAACTGGTGCAAGAGACTGAGCTTCTCAGAAGGAAGGTGAAATGGTCGTGCCCTTGGTTGCTCAGCTGTGGGCTGGGTAGGAGGAGGATGGTGGGCATCTTCTCTCCCCAGAAACCTCTGAGTCGCTGCCTTTGCTTCCCAACTCCTCCTGCTTGCCTTCGTGTTGGGAGGGGAGGGCGTCCAGCCCCCTGCTCGAGGAACAGCACATTCACCTGCAGAGGAGTGGCCATGGGTGCCCCAGCTCCGCGCTGGGGTCCACCAGGGTAGGTGGCTGCCCGTGGGGCTGGGGACAGCTCGCTGCCATCAGGAGGTAAACCAGCAGCTCAGCCCCAGGCGGAATAACCTTAACTTGCCACATGCACGTCTCACATAACCCGGAAGAAACTAAAGCTGCTAAAAATTGGTCTAAACAGGATACATTTCTCCTCTGAATGTTTTGGCAGGAGAGTTTTGTAAGCAGCAAATGGAAATGACATAAACAGAAAGGCGATCGTCTGGCAAGACACATCCAAAGTTTTCTGCTGTCTCTGCTCAAATTGAACAGCACCTCAGTGTAATAATCTTCATGTTGAGATCAATGAGGCTGTTTAAATAAATGAAGCACTCAAGTGTAGAAGAAAGTAAGGGAAGAGAGACGGCACTGAAATCAAAAGACTAAAATTCAAGCCTCCTTGAGCCCCGAGGAAAGGATAAATCCATTAAGCTGTGAAGAAATCAGTGATGGAAAGAGTCCATCAGATTAATTCTAGAATTTATTACAAAATAAGACTTAGTTAGGGGCCAGAAAGTGAACTGAAAGAAATGGCAATGTAGTGGGAAGAAGCAGCTCTCCTAGCAGGGCGTTTGGTACATATTTGGTCCCCCTGCAGGTCTTTTTGTTGGGAAGCTTGACACAATGGTGTTTCCTTCTTCCAAAGTGAAGGTTTAACTTTAGTTCTAATTTACTGCAACCAAACCTTCTGAAGTTTACTTATAATTTACTGCAACATCTTTGCAGGTGGCTGTTTTTTGTGGCAGTCCCTCAGGAAAAAGAAATGTTCGGATACACACCAAAAGGAATTAACAAGATTTTGGAGAGATATATGTGTATTAAAAATATATGTGAATGTATGTGTGTGTGCATATGTGTGTGTGTATATATATATATATATATATATTTCACTTTGCCCTGTGGGGATGTAATTTTGACTAGCTATAATAAGACATAATACATATGCTCAAAGTAGAGCAGGAGAAGTAATACGTAGCAGAATTATTCTGCTAGCTGTTTTTGGAAATGTTTTAGCCATCTCCATGATGCCAGTGTGACTGCGTTCCTATGGGAACAGGCTGCCTCAAAGTGAGAGGCTTCTATAGCAAGAGTAGGTGAATCCTGGCTAAAAACTTGGGTTTTAGCACAAATCTAAATATTCTGCAAATTTCAATTATTCTGCAATATTCTGATTAAATTCACTCATTTTCAAAACTAATTAAAAGAGTTCTGCTCTGCCAATGAGATGCAATCAGCAACATTCAAACCATCATTCAGACTAACTAGTAGATCCTCAGTAGTAAAAGCTTGTTTGCACCCTCCTTGCAACCACGGTGTTACTTCCAGAGCTGCATCCTAGTGATGATACCCCCTTTGAAAAGCACCATAGTGCAGGAATAATCCCATGGGCTTTAATGGGACTTCTGCTGGATCACAGTACTATTCTTTGTGAAGGAGCATATTAGAATCTGGCTTGATGATGTTTGCCTTAAATGTGTATTTCCTCTGAAAAACAAGGTCTTGTGTTGTATATTGTAAGAGTTTTATGTTGCCTTAATGTTGACTTGCAGCAGGAGCAGTGCTTACAGAAGAAAACCCTGGAACTTCAAAGCGCTGTCAAATATAACTTGAAAAGAAGGGGTTCTGGGGAAGAAAAGCGTCGATCTGACCAGTTGGTCAGAGACCAGAATGATCACTGCAGCTAGCTCTGTACTTCTTTGAATCAATATCCTGAGTGTTCATTCCCTGAACTGAAGCAGATCAAATGCATCTTTGCCTTTTTTTTTTTTTTTTTTTTAAGTTTAGTCTGTGAAAATTGCCAGCAAACTAGCTGTTGTGCCGGTAAGTGATATGAAGGAGACAGAACTTAATCTGCAGTTCTTTGCCAGCAGGTAATGAATGAATGAACTGGGAATTACAGGGAGGCTGGGACTTGAATTTCAAGGCAATCTTCTAAGTTGGGGAAAATACACAGTTAAATGGAGTCATGTGCTGTACGTAAAGGGTACAGATGTCAATGAAACCTCAGGTGTGGTCCCATCATGTCCCATCCAGTACTATGAGTCCAGGAATATCAGTTTTCTACTGGAAATAAATGAAACAAGGGTGTCAAGAGTTGCATCTTCCAGTCCTGGTCTTATCCTTCTTGTAACTGCTGCTGAAACTTCTCTAGCTCTGTTCTCAGTTGGTCTATGTCTTGCCTCTGCTGGCGTGGTCCTGGCTTCCCTTGCTGATGCTCTGGTGTCAGTACTGCTCCTTTTGCACCTTGCTTGAAGTGCAGAGGGTGGCCAGGGTGATACATCCACCAGCTGAAGGCACAGGGACCTTGTGTGTGCTGGTTCCCCTGTCATCCTTAGGGCAGATGATGGTGAGATGACCCTCAGAAGAAATCCTTAAGGTGCTAAGACACAGCAGATTTCAGACGCTGGTAAAAAAAACTCCAAGGAAAGGGCTTGGTGTTGAGAAACGTGAAGCACATTTCAGGAGAGATCTGCTGCCTGCACTGGATTATGCAGTATTGGTGTAACAGGTCACCTCAGCACCTCACAAGAGGCCACAAGGTCCCATCTCCTTGTACAGTTTACCCTGAATGATTGTTTATTTTTGGGAGTAGAAAGCATGTTTATGAGGAAAAGGAGTGAAGAGGAACACACTGTAAAGAAAGGTTTGAAAATTGCAGAACTTCAATTAGTGTTGAAATTCCTCTTTCGAATCCCAAGAAACATCCTGGTTTAAATTTCCTACTGCTCTAAGCTGCAATGACACATTGTCACCACTCCCTATTTTTGTTCTTAAGAAGGTACAGGAATTTTAAACTGACTGACACCTAACCAGAACTTCAGTGGACTGAATATAATATCTGATAATGTACCATGAAGCATACCATGCCCTTGGAGAAAACTGTTTGCCAATTCTGTCTTTAGAATGACCCTTAGAGCTCACAGGAGAACCACACAGTGAAAACATGGGTGTGTTAATCCTTTGTAAGCTCGGTAAGATGTGAATTTGTAGTAGCCATCTGCTGGTCTTGAGCCTTTAGTATTTGCTTGCCAAGCAGAAAGAGGCGGGTGAGGGATATGTGGCTTTTATTGCTCTGTACAAAGCATACGGAGACTGCTGAGAGAAGAAGGAGGATGAGGGCACATCAAGGTAAGAGGATGACAAAAGCAGGACAGATCATTTGTCCCAGAGCGTCAAATGCTCACGTTCAGCATGCACTTGTTTACAAAGTGGATATATTTAAAGGGCAGCAAGCCAAGTAATTTTAGGCCAAATGTGTGGCTAGTTAAGGAAACACATTACAGTGCATTTAGAGTGATTCCCATGAAACGTAATTTTAAACTGTGCCCGAATCTGTGCAGTTTTGCCCCAATTCATAGCCAGAGGATAGCACACAGTGAGGCAGGACACTGTAACACTCAGTGCCAAACAGACTGAGGGCCAAAGCTCTGAAAGGGGCTGGTCCCTTTCACAGAGGATCTTTCCCCTCCCCGCTTTGAATATTCCCTTGTAAGTGTTACACAATGTAAATGCGACTGCTGTGTGTGGGTGAAACCCAAAAAGAGCAACTCCCCACGTGAAATGTGCCAGCCCTGCTCACCATTTGCAGGGATAAACCGTGTTTTGTGCCAGGATGCCTGGCTTTGAACAGGGAGTTTCCCCTGCCCAAACAACAGCAACATGGGGCGGGGTTGCCCTGATGGCGAGTGTTTTTAGAGAGGAGGAGATGCACAGGTGGAAGAGAAATGGTTTGCAAGAGAAGCAAGGTTGATTTTTCCTGTGAATGCACCAGGATGGTGCTATGGCAAACCCCTTCGAAGCAGGGTTTGCTGGTTTTCCATCTGCCATGTGGACAAAGAGCCTTTTCCCTGGGCGTGGATGTGGTACCTGACCCGGGCAGCGCTCACTGCTCATCCCTCTGCCCTCCTGCAGGATCCCCTCTGGAAGCAGCACAGCCCTGCACGCACCACGGATAGTTTTAGCTAGCTGTTTGAAGTCCATCAAAGCAATCTTTAATACAGTGTGACCGACTTAGAGGCTTTTTTTTTTTTTTTTCCTTTTGCATTGGCTGCACAAGGAATAAAACAGAAGGGATGCAGGACATGGCAAATGCTTCATCCTGTGCTGTAGCATGAGTGCTTCAACAGGACAGACTGCCAGAGGAACATAATCTCTGCCCTCGTTCTTCCTGACCAGGGTTGATGGAGCTGTTTTTCCAGTTAATTTCCAGCTAGGCTATCAAAATAAACATCTCACCAAAAGCTTCTGCCTTGAAGTAGCCACCCTGCCTCTGGATTTGGCTTCTTTCTGTTAATCCCTGTGCTGCTGAATGGGGGTCTCCTCTCCCAGCCTTTCCCCTGTGCAGCTGAAATTATGCCCTGCACAATCTTACAGCGCATGTATACCTCACGTTAGTTACACAAACGCACTGTTTTAAGGGCTTAGGGATGTCCTGCCCCAGTGACATTTAGCTCAATGCAAACCCATCATCCACATCACAACCCAAAGTGAACAGGTTTTTGTGCTGTGCCTTGTGCAAATTTTGTCATTAAGTCACTAGGCAAGAGGATTGGATTTTGTCTGGTTTTATTTTGTTTTGTTTATGTTTTAATCATCATTATTTGCAGACAAATTCTGAAGTCCATGTTTAGGGCACCAACGGTGAAATTTCCTTTAACTCTTTCTAGCAGGGGGTGAAAATTGAGTCATGACCTTATGATCTGAACATAAGCAAACAATCTGTTGTGGCAAACTCGTGGGGGGATAAAAAGAATATGACGATTCAAGGCAACAATATCCTCAACTTGAGATCATCGTTTTCACAAGGGCAGGGTGGTAACAGTTGTCTGTTCATCAGAGGATTATATATTCCTGCTGTTACTGCCGTGACCCTAAATAAAACCTCTAATGCTAGTGCAGTGGCATGGCCAGGGAGCACAGCGGTGGCAGGAATAAATCCCTCTCTTCTGCTTTGGGGGGTTTCTATGGACAGGGTTTCTGGAGCCTTAACTAAATTATTTTTCCTGTTACGTCAAGAACTTGGAGATTCAAGTAATCTCCCTTCTCCCACCGATCCCTTTCTAAAATCATAGGTGAGAACTCCCCATCCTGCTGAAGATGTAATTGAAAGGCATACAGAAATACAGTGTTTAATTCCAGGATTTTCCTGTATTTTGGTTAAAAATCTGCTGGATTCTGAAGCTTAGGTTGTGCTAGATTTAAAAACACTTGTCTGTCCAAGAGCACAACATGAATGAATACGAGCATTAAATTCTGCTGACCATTCACTGGCAAATTTTTCCGCTGCATGTGATTCCAGGACAAATATTGATTAAATAACCTCCATGTGTGTGAAGTGTGGCCTGACACCCAGAGCGACCTTTCTCTTCCGTGTCTAATCACCAGAGATAGCTGTAAGCTTCCTTTTGTATCAAAAATCTTGTTTCATAACCCAGCTCCCCTGCTCTTTGGAACCTGAGTTTCTCCATTTGTTTGTTCAGCCAGTCGAGGTCTGCTGAGATATTTCTCTGTTTAATTTGCTTGTTAGCTTTGTTGCTGGCTGAAATGGCCTGGGGCTGGTTTGTTCAAGGCTTTTTAAAATTTTTTTTCTGGAAGAGCCGATGGAGGGATTTGCTCTCCACAAGTCGGCTGGCATCACTGCACATGAGGTTCGCCTCGCTGCCTGCTGCTCGCCCGCCTGGGTGGGCAGCATGGTGTGCACGGGCACCGAGCATCCACTGAGTCTCCAATGGGTTTTATCCAACGGACCTCTCTTTTAATTTATAAAAACACCATCTGATATTTTTAAATGCTGATTTTTTGGGGGATGCAAGGAACTGACACCTTTTCTTGCAGAGGTGCTGAGCTTCTGGGACAGACGGAGAGGGGACGGGGTCAGGGCCAGTGTTTGTCCAGGTCTGGCTCGGCTGAAGCTGATGAAGTGCAGAATGCAGCAGAGCAACGGAGTTTGAATGAGATGCTGTCTCTCTCGGGGGTGCTTTTTATTACAGGGAAAGAAGAAAAATATTATAACTGACCAGGACTGAGGGGAATCTGCAGCTTCCTCACAAGGTGGGGAGGAGGGACAGGTGCTGATCTCTTCTTGCTGGCAACCAGCGATAGGACCTGAAGGAATGGCAGGAAGATGTGCCAGGGGAGGTTCAGGTTGGACATTAGGAAAAGGTTCTTCCCCCAGAGGGTGGTGGAGCATGGGAACAGGCTCCCCAGGGAGGTGTCACGGCCCCAAACCTGACAGTGTTCAAGAAGAGACTGGACAACACCCTCAGACACATGGTGTGAACTGTGGGGTTGTCACATGCAGGGACAGGAGTTGGACTTGATGACCCTTGTGGGTCCCTTCCAACTCAGGACATTCTATGATTCTACGATTATAATTGCTTTTCATAAACATGGAGTGCAGTGTATGAGGCTCCTACAGAGCCCCTAGCCCGCCCAGTAGGCTTCCCATGGGAAATCTGAGGGAGCGCCTGGGCCCCTGCACACACTCCTCTGTACCCAGCCACCCTCCGTGTCCTGGGGATGTATGCTAGGAGCTACAGTGGTGGGAGCTGGGCCCTGGATTTATTTGTCTGTCATTTATGCCCTCACTGTAACTACTAATGTCCAGGCTTCAAGCTCCCAGCAAGGACATGCATGTTTGTGGAGCATGCATTGCTCCCTTCTAGCCTAAGAAACAGTAGTATTTCTTCTCATGTTAACTAAAAATATTCTTATTGGTTTCTCCTGAGATTATGATTCTTTTATAAATACGTATATATAAAAAAATAATAACTCAGACTATATATATCAATAAATACATTTTTTGGTGTGTGTATATATATCCCTGATTTCCCCTTTCTTTCTCTTCTCACAGCCTGAGCAGTCCCAGTGAGTGGACAGTAACTTTCCATCACAAATGCTTTTCCCGTGACTGTTTTTTTTTGTTTTCAAAGCCTGCCACACGAAAATAGACATAATATTTTCATTTTGACTGTCTATAAATAAATAGAAAGTTGACTTCCAGAATGTGTTACTAGAGCACATCAAGTTGTTCTAGGATTACTACCTTTTTAAAAAATACTCTTATGATTTACATGCAGATAAGTATTGTGATGATGAACCAAAATCTCTGTTACGCAGTGGTCACTTATAGCAGCTTCAGTTTTTAGTTGGTATTTGCTTTGTTGGGTATTTGTACCTCAAACCAATATGCTCACATCTTTTTGTTACCGTCTCTTGAGACCTGATTAAAACTAAATCTTGGTCTTCATAGGTCCAAGCTTGTATCTCGAGCCATGCGTGTGCCAAACCAATGGGATTAAGTGCCATAGGAAGCCCTCTTCCTCCTCTGCCTGGCCTAACCTGGCCAGTAAAGGCTGGTGCGTGGCCTTCAGCAGAGCTTCGCTAGCATTGCATGCTTCTCTTCCTCCTGCTCGGTGTAATGGCAGAAGCTCTCTCCCTGAGGATTCTTCATGGAGGCTGTCTATGCTTTTAATGTTAGCTCAGCTGGCAGAAGGCAGCAATGCTCCAAGTGTAGTGCAAGCAGTGTAGTCCGCAAGGGGAAAAGCACCTCTCTTCTCTACTGCTGAACCCCATGGTGCCTCCTGAGATCATACTGGGACCTCCAGGTGGGTCACAAGTTACCGTGGACACTGTCATCTTCTGCTGGCCTGCTCCTACTCCTTGACCTCAAATTGCTGCTGGGCATACAGCTCATCTCCATGCAAGCTGATCTGCTTGAGGGAGATGGGACCTAAAGCAAGACTTAGGAGCGACTTAATGTCACCCAAGATTTGGATTTTGCCTGCCATGAGCAAGCGTTGCTAAGGCAGCCCCACAGCAGAGAGGCAATCTCAACACAGTCTGAAAGGAAAATATGGAAATATTTCTTGTAATGCCCCACACAGGGATATCATTACTGACTCAGAGCTTTAGCAGGCTCCAAGCTGGCACCCTTTGGCAGGGTGGTAGGGTGCTCCCAGCCCTTACTGTCGGGGCATGTGGGATGGCACTGTCCCACAGAGACACTTTGCTCACTGCTACTTCTACTGGGATATCTGCTTATTTCACATGGGAACGAGCCTTCCTCCTCCACGGAGGGTGTGAGTAAGCTGTATGTCCAGACAATGGTCCAGACAAAACCTCTGGTGTGGGAAACCTCCGAACTGCTGGAAGCTGGGATGCTGTGTTATGGGAAGAACAGCTCGCTGTACTTTCCCCATGTCTTTTTCTATACTCTTTCTTTAAAGTCACAGCTCTGGTTTAGCGGACCACTGCTCCTACTAGATGTGCTGCTCTTCCTGTGGCTATCTTTTTAGACATATGGACCAAGCCTTGAAGCTGCCTTTCAGTTCAGCTTCATCAAGATCTGCCCCTCGGTGAGGATGACTGTCCACACAGCACACACAAATACTGGCGTGGAACAGATCTTGCCCGACCATTTTGCACTTGGGTCACTGGATTGACCTCTCGCTTTGACCAGCATGTTTCACTGTTCGTTTTCCTGGTACATGATTTGGAAATCCCTGCTCTAGAAGTATGTAGCTGCTGAGTGAGCAGGCTGAATATTAGGTGGAGGTTAGAGAGATCCTTGCTTCTTCTTCGGACATGCTCCAGCACCTCAATGTCTTTCTTGTAGCAAGGGGCCCAAAACTGGACACAGTATTCCAGGTACGGCCTCACCGGTGCCGAGTACAGGGGGATGATCACTTCCCTAGTCCTGCTGGCCACACTATTCCTGATACAAGCCAGGAGGCTGTTGGCCTTATTTATTTGTTTATTTATTTTTCCCATCGCCTATTTCTGTGTCACAGAAAGCATTGGAAATCAGGAAGGACTTTTCCTTGCCTTTTTTTTCAACCCAGGGCAAAGCCTTCAGCACAGGACTGTGTCACAGCCCCGGCTGTGCGTGCCTCTCGTGTGACAGGACCGCCTCGTATCAATGCACGGCTTCAAAAGGTTACTTAAAAAAGCTACTTTGCAGGGGAAAGTGAGAGTGTAGACCAGCTATTCACACTTAACAATGCTTGCAAAGTGAAACTGGCTCACTGGGGACCAAAAAACAGACAAGCGAATAAGGCTAACCGGGTTCCACTGTGTCTTTTGGTTTCCCGGGGAGAGGACACGGGCATCACCTGTAAAGTTTGCCCTCTCAGCTCAGCTGGGGGGTGAGTCAGTTGTTCCAAACAGTGTCACAGCCAACTCAGCCCGTCATCCTGGCATTTGCTGAGGCGTTGTTTCTGCTTGATACCATGTCTCAGGAATTCAAAAGGATCCCTGGAATTTAAAAGGACCTGAAAGCTTTCCATTGCTCTGCTGTCTCAAGAAGGTTTTTCCTGTGCTTGCTCATGTTTTTGACGCTCAGAGCAAACAGATGCTTGTTTAGAAAGAGGTCAGAATTCCCAGACTCATAGGAAATACTGTCTGCTTCATTTTGCACTGATTAGTAGGCGAAGCTAAGCACGGGAAGTGTCCCTGTGAATAACCTGAGCCGTTCCCTCATTCAGGGCAATTTTTGCTCATGCTGAGAGCTCTCTTGCAGCATAAGCAGTGGGAGACCATCTGTGCACGAGCTGGAGAAACATGTAAATATTGCTGCTTTGGGGCTGTTGTTTAGAAGGTGCTGAGCTAAATGATTTATGAGTGTGCTCAGCACTGATGCTGAGAGGGTTCTTCTCAGGTTGGCTTTTATCACTGACAACTCCTTATGGGGTCTCGCTTACTGGAAAATGCCTAGTAACTGGGCAGTGGGAGAGACCTGCAGTCCCAGGTCACTTAGCCCATGATCTTGTGCTCAAAGCTGTGTAATCCCTTGCAGCATGAGAGAATGAAACCCACAGGCATTGAAGAGAATGAAACCCACCCTGGAGGCCTCTGCACTAGTTGCCGCTCAAAGTTTATCCCTCTGTAGTTTCTTTCTCATATATTTGTGTAGGGGCCGAGTTAGAGGTTGCCACTGCAGCGATCAGAAGTGGCTTCCTGTATAGATCCTGGAGCAGACACCAGTAGAGACCAGACACGGTGCATCTCTGTAAGCCTGGGGGAGCACAGTACTGACAGCCAGATGTGGTGTTCTTTCTTGGACTTCATGGGCAACACTTGCTGTGTGATTGCTGTATCATGTGCCAGTTATATAGACCAGTTCTCACCCCAACACGTTTCCCTTGTCCACTGTGGAGTCATCTATTTGTTTAATGGAAACCCTTGGTTTAGAAACTCAAATAATCTAAAACTCATTCAATTTCAGGCTTCAGGTTGCTTATTCGTCCCCTCTGCTTTCAGCAGAGCAGAGCCCTGGATGTGGGGACTCTCTTTTGACATTCATGCAGCTTTATTTGATGGAGGTTGCTGGACCCAGCAGCCCAACAGGTGAGGCTGTCTCAGCTCCGTGCCCCAGGTCCAGGCTGTAGCCAGGCTGAGCACAAATTCCCAATAGCCACGCACACAAAACCTGTATATACACTTGCACAAGCAGCACAAACATCTTCAGTCCTGTCTTCATCTACATCTGATCAGGATGAAGGGCCATCAGTGGGAAATACATACCTGTGCACCATGTGGACAGCAGCTCTCCTCATACACCCAGTCTATCCAGTAGCTGCAGACACCTGGGGGGCACACAAGCCCCCAAGGCCCCCAGCCCCACTCCAGTTGCAGGCACACAGACCCCTTTGTGTGTATGCGTACACACACGGAGGCCATGGACTCCTCCAGTAACCAGCCATGGGCACCCAGTCCACCCGACAGCTGGCCCTGGATGCTCGCGTCTCCCTTTGCACAGACACACACACACATGTGCAGACAGGTCTCACAGTGGACCCCAGACCCCACAGTCACCCCTGCCACTGGCCTGGAACCTCTGGCCCTGCCAGTAGCCGACTCCTCCAGCTGTCTCACAGGGCAGGGACACACATGCATTTGGCCCAGGCTTATCTCCACTTTGATACGTGGCTCCCAAGCCACCTATCCCACTTGCCTGCCAGCAAGGGTAGAGACCTCCCTATCCTGAGAAGTAGATAGAAATGGAGTTTAATGAGGAGACAGGCCACATGGCAGCAATGGCATGCTGGACATGTCCAGACAAGTGTACTGACCAGCTGCTGTTGGCATGTGCTGGCCTCTTTATTCCCTAATTTCCTCACACTTGTTATTCCCCAAACCACCATGATCTCTCCTTTTCAGTGGTTTTGGTTCCTCCCTGTAACATCACGGCCTACAGCTTCCTCACAAGGGGAGGAGCAGGGGGCAGGTGCTGATCTCTTCTCTCTGGTGACCAGTGATGGGACCTGAGGGAATGGCAGGAAGATGTGCCAGGGGAGGTTCGGGTTGGACATTGGGAAAAGGTTCTTCACCCAGAGGGTGGTGGAGCACTGGAACAGGCTCCCCACGGAGGCAGTCACGGGCCCAAGCCTGACAGTGTTCAAGAAGCAATGGGGCAATGCCTTCAGACACATGGTGTGAATTTTGGGCTTGTCCTATGCAGGGACAGGAGTTGGACTCAATGTGGGTCCCTTCCGACTCAGGACATTCTATGATTCTATGATCCTATAAGTTTGTGCAATCCTAAAATGCTGTTCCTCTGCATCCCATAATGTGCCACGGTCTGTCAGGTGCTCAGGAGAGTTTCTCTTCTTGTGTCACTATGACAGATGTCACCCACGGTCTATGGGGCTGAGTCTCCTCTGGGACAGCCCTGCAAGGCATCAGGGAGGGACTCGTGTCCTCACTGAAATTATTGGGGGCCTCCACGCTCCTCTGTGTGTGGAGCTGAGCCTTTTGTCAGAACATTAGGTCTGACATACAGAAAACTTTTTGCCTTCCCATCTTATTTTGAAAGCTTTGTTTAAATAAAAGCAGAAATTCATACAATCATTTGATTTTATGGGCTGGAGCTTTAGCAACGCAACAACTGTGGGCTTGGCGGTGAGAGCCCAACCCTCAAAACCATTGCAGAGATAAAAATGGCAAAGTGGAATTGTCTGAAAACACAACCAAAATATCTAAGTGGACACATGTAAGTAGCAAAAGAGAAAGATTTCAGAAGGGCGGTCAGTAGGCCAGGAAAATCCTGGAATTCAATGTGTTGAAAGTTCATCAAACCTGTTTGATATAAAGCTACCCACAGACCACTTCCAGGCAATAAATGAGTCTCTACTATGCCAAAGCCTTGAAAAATTGAAAAGGCTAATGAGTGGGCAGTTCAGAAATCCTCCCCGGAAAATTCTCCCCTCTGGCATCAGCCATAGCCAAGGAACATCAGGTCTTTTATATTGTAGCTTTTTTTTTACCTTTCAAAAGAATGAGAAATGTGCAGAGCAGGAGCTATCCTCCATGAGGTCTGCAGGGATGGCAGCCACAGACATAATTGCCTTATTTTATTTTTCTCTGCTCTGTTCACAATATTTTCCCACTTGCATGATTTATTCTTTGTTAGTATATAGCATAAACAGAAAAAAAAAGATGCAGTTCCCTCTGCCCGAGTGGTAAAAAATACAGAAAAAGAGGTGACCAAGACTTAAAATATAGTAAGCCAATCTGAAATATTTGATTCAACAGCCATCAGTTGTATGATGGCTCAAGGAAAGCCACTAGAGTAGAGAGTTAATCCAGACTGGTAAATTTTGAAAGTGGCTGTGGAATAGGCCAAGATCTGACAAAAGGCTTTTGGCCATCTTTGTGTTAACATGCTTCTCAAACTCTGACAAAACAAAGAATATTTTCACATAAAACTCCTTTGACATGGGTTGTTCTCTGCCAGTGCCTACCTACAGCCAAGCTTTTTGCAATGGGATGTGAAACAGAGCATCTTGCTTTCTCTTTGCTGAACTTGGACATGTTTCAGAGCATCTTGAGTCTGTTGCCCTTTAAAACAAGTACCCCATTTGAAAGATTTCAAGTTAGCCTGAACCAAAAGCCAGAATCCAGAATCCTGAGAGAGATGGGGAGCTGCTGAACGAAATATTTTACCATGAGGGATGCAGATGATGTCCCTCAGCAGGCAAGCATCAGTTTTTCTCCTGAAAAGGTTCATACATCTGAGACTCAGAAGGGTTGGTCAGGTTAAAGCAGGGTGCTACCTCTAGGTAGCGAATTAGAGTGACGGAAAGAAGTGTTGGTTTTTGGGAGACTCCTGCGAGTCTCATAACTGTGTGTTGAAGACAGTCATTCTCTTGGAAAATGACTCAGTGCTTACTACAGCTCATGGGTGTCTCTGCATGGTGTAAAAAGAGCTACCAGGGGCTATGGGGACATGGGTGAGAGCCCCTAGAGTAGGTCATGTCACGCTTACATACCCACTTAGAATAATCATTTGTAGGCTCTTGGTAATGAATGCCTTAATTCTAAATGTTCATATTCTCATGTCCTTCCCAGATCAGTCCTAGAATAAACAGATTCTGCAGTTTTCTTCTGAGAAAACCCATGAGATCCATTTTTATATATACTGCATTGGAAATAGTCTTCATCACAAAGGGAAATATATTTTTTAGAAAAATTGTTTCAGTGGTAGTTCACATTTGTTTTAAGGAACATAAATGCCTTTATAAATGAACCACGTTCTGTGAGGAGATCATATATGCAGTAACTTTAAACAGCTGGCACAGCCTGGAGACCACCGGTACCCACAGCACAGACTTGTTGGGGTTTTTTTAAGAATAATTGATCACATTCAATGACTTAGGAAACCTTAGTTTCCATAATGCTATGTTAGAACTATTTGGCCATCTAACAGCTTGATATAATTTTCACAACAGCCTCCTCTGCTTATTCTTAGCATGGAGAAGAGCCTTAATGAAGTCTTGGTGAGGGCAGTTGTGGAGCATCTTGCCAGTAAAGCACCACTAACCCAAGACTCCTCCAGCTTGATGCTCTCCATTAACTAAGGCAGAAGATGGAGCAGGTCAGACACACACGCAATTCCTTCCTCAGGAAATGTGTAATACCTTTCAAGAGTCACTAAGAAAATACTGTGTCAATACTCAGAGACTGAGGGATAAAAAGGGCTTTTTGACACCCCCCCCCCAATGAGTTAACTCTTTCAACACAGGCTTGAGAAGAACAGTCATATTTCCAATCATTTCATGTGCTTACCTGTCATAGAACAAGAGAGAAGTAAAGGAGAGTATGGCTAAAAACATATTCTTTATAACTTTTTGTATTTCCTTTTTTCCTTGCTTAAGTGTCAAACTATTAAACTTCAAAGTCCCACTGGTTTGTGTGAATGATTTGCCAAGCATTTATCAATTTATTAGCTATTAATAGAGTGTATTTGGCAGGCTAGCAAACTGAAAAGTCTTCAGTTGATACCCAGCAAGCAAAACACTTTAGAAGTGCATATAAAGAGCACAGTGATTTCAGAGAGGGTTGTCATAATGAGTTTGAGTTTCTTGCCTGCTTCTATTCATTTGGCAGTAATGATATAAACTGAATTGCATTAGGACAGAGTGAAATAATACAAGAAGTCTAATATTTCAAACCCAATTATTTTAGATGTAATTTTATGGAAAATTTTGGCTTTATGTTCCAAAGTGGAACACTACTACAGTTTGAGATACTGGATGTTTTCATGGAATAGGAAATCAGCTTTTCTGATTTACGAGTATCAGTGTCTTTGTTCTAATTATATTCATCCTTACATTTGTGTGATAGAGTACCTGTATTTTTGAAAACTGGCTTAAGTAAAATAAAATTTTAATTAAAATAATTGCCTTTTCTAGGACATCTGTTCAACATTAAAAGAATATCAACTCATTATCTGATACACATTATCCAAGATAATGTTAGCATTTTTTGTTCATTTTATGTTTCTTTTCAATTGCTGCTTAAATTCCCAAGTGCTCTGAAATAGTGAGTCATTAGGAATGTCATTTCAAAGGCTGTATTTAATCTCTTTATCTTTTCCCACAACTGATTTACCCAAGGGCATGAGTAAAGCACATGTAAGAGATTCCCAAAGGCCTCCAAGTCGTTATTTCTTTCTTATCTAGCCTTATTTTATTGTCACTTTATTTAAAACTACTCTAAAAAGACTCATCGAGTTGCTAATTTTGACTGTGAGGAAATTGGGTGGCTTGTGTCACCACACTGGATCTGAATTTTGTCTCTTCTGCTTCTTGTTTCACATGTGTCTGATCCACAGCATGGTCTCCTGTCTACTTCTACTGTCTTTGGAGCACAGGCATGTAAAGGTCTTGTCTTTTCTACCACCATGGGTTTTTTTAAAGCCTTCTCCACATGAAACTGTTAGATAAGTATAATGTCATATATATAAGTATATATGTATATATATATAAGTATATATAAGTATAATGTCAAGTAAGGTATTAAGTAAGTGAAAACTAATTAATTCAAAGCAGTTATTCAAGTTGGTGAATACCAAGCGTAAAAAATCAAAGACCTAACTGATCTCTACTCTGGAATTTAAAGTCCTAGGTAAGAACATCAAAGATGTTCTACGTAAACTGCTCAGAAATAAGAAGGAAAAAAAGAGGGAGATCTAGATTTCCAAATTGTGGTTAAAATTAATTTATACTGGTATAGTAGTTGAAATGTATTAATATGTGTCATCACCACACAGAAGTGGTACCTTCAGAGAAGAAATGGGTGGGATAGAGGTAGACATGGGACTCTTCTTACCATTATTTCTGGGGATATTTTCCTCACTTTGCTTGTCTGAATATCTCATGTGTGTCACCAGATTGTATTTAAATCTTTGCTTGTGCATCGGCTAGTTCCGAGAGCTGAAGTTCCAAGTGTTGTTACTGGTGTAGAAAACATGTACCAAATGTTACTGTTCTGATCTGGTAACATACTCTAGTCTGAGGATGGATGCCTTCCCAATAAACACATGCTTTTAGCTTTCCTGTCTGTAATGAGAAACTTTTCTCCCATGTTGACCTTAAGCTCCAACTGATTTTTCTAACAAGATGCTAAAAAGGAGCCTTGGCTACAAATGAGACTCTGATTAGCTTTGCTCATGGCTGCAGCTGGAATGCAGACAAAAACCACCCAAGGGCAAGTGGTGTTCAAACATCCTTCTCAAAGTTCCTGCCGTGCAGGGTTATCTCCCACCATTGCCAAGAGTGGGAGACAGACATGGCTGTCCTTGGCTGGAGACTCCCAGTGTCTCTCCTCACAATGAAGGTGGTGACATATCTCCTCCCAGCCGTCTGGGAGTCTGTGTGGCTCTGCTGTGATGATGCTTTCACCTCAAACACTGTGCCCAGGACGCCAAATGTCTAGCTACATACATATCCTAAAAGTATTCTAAAAAGGAGAAGCAGATTAAAGAGAGGGAGACAGAAGACACAACTGTAACCCAGAAAAAGTCTCATATTAATATGACCATCTAAAGGAGAAGAGATTTATCTGTATTTACAGCGCTCATCATTTCAAACTTGATGGTCAAAATGCACTGTGTATTTTTATATCACGTCCTTGTTCTAAGACACAGCAACCCAACCTGTGCTGACCCATTACTTTGTAACCTGTAAAGTAATCCACATAAGACAACACTGTTTATATCATTTACAGCACATCATATTTCCATGTGCTGACATACAGGAACACAAATTGTCCTCCAAGGCTGCATGCAAAACACAGACTAAGGCAACAAGAGAAATTCTGAGAAAAATGCTTTGCATTTCAGTTTTTATCCAATTAAACTGTTCCATGTGTGCATGAAGCAAGCTTGGTCCATCTTCCATTGAGTCAAACTTTGGGCTTACTTCTGCACTGTCTCACTCTTTCCCTTGGTAGTTAGTTGTTCATACTTGTACACAGAGAATGCTCCTGGAAATTTTATGCTTCCTCTGTTCAGGAGCAAAGCAAAGAGTGAATCTGTTCAGACTGAGCAATATTTCTGCACTAACACATGCAACAGAAGGTATCATTAGCCTTTTTTCCAAATTTTCCACAACTAATTAATTTAAATATAGTAAAGCTCTTTCTTTGAGGCTTGGGGTCAACAAGGCCAGGCTGATTTTAGTGTTGATTATGGCTAAAAAGAAGAGTCCACTGATACCCCACAATGTATCAACAACTAGCACCTCACCACTCTCTTCCTCTCCTTTCTCTGCTCTTCCCCTGCCTATGATTTTGTTCTCCTTTTTTGTTTTTTTTTTTTTTTTTGACGGGAGTTTCCATTAATCAGCAGACAGATATTGTCTTCCTCTTGCTTCATTAGGGACAAGCCATCCATCCTTTTGGTGTGAGAAAGGCGAAGTTCAAAAGCACAACTAATGACCAAATCGGCCTTGCAGGCCACGCAGGAACCGCAACTTACCTGTGGACATTTTAACAACAATCTGCCTGATTTCTGTGCTCCTAGCAGCCCAAGAAACAGTTTATGACTAAAGGTTTGCTTTTCAGGCTGAGATCTGTTTGCAGACTGAGGCCCCACCTTGAATCCTGTGTTCAGTTTTGGGCCGCTCACTACAGGAAAGACATTGAGGTGCTGGAGAGTGCAGAAAAGGGTGACAAAGCTGGTGAGGGGCCTGGAGCACAAGTCTGATGAGGAGCGGCTGAGTGAACTGGGGCTGTTCAGCCTGGCGAAAAGGAGGCTGAGGGGAGACCTTATCGCTCTCTACAACTGCCTGAAAGGAGGTTGTAGCATGGAGGGGGTTGGTCTCTTCTCCCAAGTAGCAAGCGATAGGACAAGAGGAAATGGCCTCAAGTTGCACAAGGGAAGGTTCAGATTGGATATTAGGAAAAATTTATTCACAGAAAGGGTTGTCAGGCATTGGAACAGGCTGCCCAGGGAAGTGGTGGAGATACCATCCTTGAAGGTGTTTAAAAGACATATAGATGAGGTTCTTAGGGACGTGGTTTAGTGATAGAGGTAGGTTATGGTTGGACTCGATGAGGGTCTTTTCCTACCAAAATGATTCTATGCTAAGGCTCTGGATGTGCTAAAACCACCAACTTGCTATCTTCATGTTTTTGGGAATGACACTAGGCCACTGACTTGAAGGCTGTACCATCATTGGGGCCGTGCCCATGTCTTAACATCACAAACTTGAATATATGCCAAGAATCAGTAAGGATACGGGGGTGTCATGATGCCCCAGTACTCCAGAAGAAGGTCTGCTGGAATTCCTGAGAGTTACCTTGGATCAGAGTTCAGAAAAGCTGACTTTCACAAACCACAGTCCACTCCAACGAGGGTTGTTTCTGATGAGGTCAAATGGATGGGTTTGTAGATATTACTGTCTCTTTAGGACCTGTTACTATGACAAATTATTATAAAACAGAAGTCAGATGAGGCTGCCATGCAAACATGTTGTTGTCAAATTCTCCCAGTCACAGCTGATGTGGTAGCAATATATGTTGACGTATTCATTAAAAAAGATGCACAAATCCTAGCATTAGTTACCCTAAGTATTCCCTTATTTCATATAATGAGAAGTCTTAAGAAATTGGGTAACTAAAGAGGAAAGGGTAGTCTTATATCGTTTTAAATGTAAAAGCAGTTCCTTACTGTCCTCTAGTGGAGCAGAACTCTCCTCACGGACACTGCTTTTTAAAAAAAAAGTATGTATTGCTGAAATACTAAATTGTACATTGTTCACTCTTACCTACCAAAAATATCAGCAAATTGTCATTTGTAGGTATCAGTTGAAATACTATTGAACTTTGAAGTAAGTAGAAGTTAGGAGCAAATGGCAGAGTTTAAATAAATGGCACATTATCAACAAGCTTTGCAGCTATAGATCTGTGGATACAGGATACTTGTCATGTATTTAGTGACAACTCTTAAGCCATCCCTAGGTTGGCAGATGCACACGGAAAGATGGGGTGTGTCACATTTTGAAGAGGAAACTGTATCTCAGGTAGTAAGATTCTCTAGTAAATATACTGTAGAATTTGGCAGTATCAAACATGAACGAACATGAAGGGACACCTACAGAGTGATTATCTCCCCTAGGATACTCTCCCAGCTTCCTGCAAGCCAGACTTCAGATGCTCTTGAGACATTGGCAGTATCTTGAACACACCCTTGATGATTTCTTCCCACCTTATGTTCTTGTTAACCTGCCCAGACTTTCTGTGTCTATAACATCTTGCAGGAGCTCCACAGCATAATCTGAGGTTCAAGTGGGTTAAGTAGGAAGCTGCTCCTTTCTGCTTGTAACTACATCTGCTGCCTGATGCCTCTTAGTGACAAACTCATCCTATTTACCACTTCCACACTTCATGACTTCATTGGTGCCTATCATGCCCCTTCTTCTGTGTCTCCTTTTCAGATTGAATGTTAACTTCTGCTTTGCAAATTCTTCCCTTTACTATATTCTAGTTCTACTTGCTACTTTGCCCTCCCCACTTTCTGCAAACAGGCTGACTGAAATGGGTCCTACTAGCAGAAATCCACGGGAATTTCCTCCTGCTGTGGTAATTTGATATACCTTTAAAACAGGCATAATCTACCAAAGAACTTTTCCTTTTATACCATGACAAGTTGATTCTACTGCAAGCTGTCAGACGAACCATGTTTAGACACCTTCAAAGAGTCTAGAAGACCATTAGAATGACTTGCCTTTGAGAAGTATTGACTTTTCACATTATATCTATCCCTAGGTGTGAAAGTCTTGTTCGTTATACTCTGATCAATTAGCCGACTGTTTCCAATACTCTATAAAAATTCAAACTGCAGCTCCACTGACCTCCCTGGAGTCTTTTTCAAAATCTACTAGCAGAATTGTCACTTTGTACTCCTTGACCACCAAATCTGCTTTAAGTGAGAAGTTCCACACTACAGTGTGGTGGTTGGCAGTTTCTTCCCCCACTTTTGGATGCCTGGGAGGAGGCTCCAGTCCTGGCCACTTGCCAATGCTCATTGCACTGACCTTTTCTGCCATTTCAGTTTATAATAGCTTCGCCCACCTGCCCACATTTATTGTCAGCATGTGTTAGTATATAAGGGAATGACTAAAGATTTGCATTGTTATTTGTCTTTCTGCCTTTGCCATTCCCTAGGATATCCCTATGACATGCTAGGGCAAATTAATCAACTAGGCAGGTAGGGTGTGGACAGTCCTTGGCGACACACCTTCTGTTTTTCTGCAAGGCCTGTGATTCCAGCCTAAGAGGATTTTGAGTTACTTAGTGTTACACTTCATCTAGCTTTTTTAGTTTTCTTTTAGGGCATACACCATAACCTCTCTCCCAGCAGAACCTCCTGCCACTCCTATGTAACTGCACATGGAATTAAATGGTCCTATCCACAATGTTTTAAAATACATACCTTTTTAAAACACACACACATATATAAAACATAAGAATAGAAAGTGCAGGCGTTTCTTAATATATGTATAAACCCCAAAGTATCTGTACTTTCTATTGTTTTATTTTGGTTTAAGGCATTTAAAGAGTTGCTCGTTGTATGATTTCTTTTTATAGAGAAATCTCACTGGTAGAGCCTAATTCTGACTGTACACTGCTTGAATATTTTGTCTACTTCTAGAATGCTATTTTATTCCGAAGTATCTTATAGTGATCTTTGGCTTGCCTACCTATGTAAAAGCATTACTTTGCCTCTGTGATACCATATGTTCTTACTCTCCAAACTCAAGTATGAAACTAACTATATCCCCTGCTACAAAAAATTAATTTAAAAATACCTCTGGAGAATCCTTCATAATCTAGTGACAGTAACGGTCATAATCTAGAACAACTCTGAGCATAACTGTAATCCAAATTTAGAAATAACAATGCTTATCTCCTTATTGATGAGATACAGTAACTGAGTACAAATAGATCCAAATTAAAAAATAAAAAAGATAAATACTGGATATTCTAATTTAAACATTGAGGAAAACATGGTGCTATACCTTTAACACCAACATTTAAGACAGACACTTGGACTACATGGTTTTTATACCTCCAAACTATTAACAGTAGATGCCTTTCATATTTAATAGAGCTTTATTACAAGTGGATACAACTTTATTGCCAACAGAGAAAGGCTATATAAAAAAATCCAGTGCAAAATAAAAGCACCCTACAAAATTTGCATTTCTGTTCCCATTGACAGGCATTTAGATCTTGCAAGAACAACCGTGATTTCAGTGACTTCAAA
Organism: Caloenas nicobarica; assembly: GCF_036013445.1. Classification (NCBI taxonomy): domain Eukaryota; kingdom Metazoa; phylum Chordata; class Aves; order Columbiformes; family Columbidae; genus Caloenas; species Caloenas nicobarica. The sequence continues at coordinate 115,851,504 of NC_088246.1, read as the reverse complement.
GCAGTTACTCACTGACAGGATTTGCTGGAATTTTAGCTGTTGAATTCAAAGAAAAGAAATGGGAGACTCATTGTCTGAGAGATGCAAAAATGAATACAAAATGTATTAACACAATACAAAACGAACATACATGAAATAGTTTTGTTTCCTGGTGCATCAGATTTTCAAATTAATTTTATAAAATTTACATATTTAATGAAATGATTTATCATTGGGGAAAACACAGTTCTTTAGTTCAAGTTTATATTAACTATAAATATCTAAAGACAGGAAAGATACTCTTCAAGTTGGTGTGCCTTACTTCCCCATCCTTTATGTCTTCTGCTCTTTGCCTTTTGGTGAAAACATCACGGCATAAGGCTGCCGTCTTTTTGGACGTTGACAGGGAGCAAGATCTTCTTTAATATATCCTTAAAAGAACAAATCTGAGGTAAGAAATACAATCTAAAAACATGTGTATAACTTCAGTTTCATTTTTTGTTTACCTTCAAGAAATAACCTGTATTTTTTTTTCTTTTTTTTTTTTTTTTTTTTTTTTTTTTTTGGTAGCACCTGGTTCTCACTTGACAAGAGGTGAGAGATCCCAGGATGCAGTAGCATTAATGAAAACACTAAGCTGCTTTCTAGTAAATGACTGCATTGTAATGCAACACAGACAGATAATACTGAAGAGAATGAAAACTATGAATTGTTCATCTATTCAAAACCAAATTGCATTTTTCATTGTCCTTTCTACAGATTTTACATAACGTAGGAGTAACAAAATATGTAAGTACTGCAAATTCAGTTGACTAATAAAAATAACTTTTAAAAATATATTTCCTAGTCATACAGATGAAACTTAAGGCACATGTGCTTTGTGGGTCTAAATAGTACATCTCTTTGTTTTGAGGGCATTCTTATTCACTAAAGACTTGCCCATCTGGAAAAAGTCAAACGTGAACCTACAGATCAAATAGACCTTGAAAGCTCTCTGATAGAAAAGCGTACAGAAAATTTCTATAATATGTTTAACTTAGCGAACACTGAGAGTAAGCAGATATTTTATGCAAATCAGTTACAGCATCTGGCTTTTGTCAAATCCTTACTGTTTATCAGCACTAACATCCGCTGACGTGAGAGGAGTAGATTCCTACTTCATAGCTGGAAAATGCTTTCTATGCAACTCAGTTATTTAAAAACCCACTACTGGTTCAAGATACCAGTAAGTAGAAAATACATCCTTTGTACCCCACTACTTCTGAGTGACAGCTGCAATGGCTGATCATGGGAACTCCCTCTGGTGTTTTGGTGTTCTTGCTGTGCTCTTATATAATATGGCTTTTTAACAAGAGAGGGATGATGTAAAGCCTGCCTCTGACGTGCTGTTGAAGACAATTAATAACTGAACAGATCTTAACTCAGATAGCTAAGATAAGCAGATAAGCAGATAGCTAAGAAGCTAATTTTAACAACGTTGCAAGCAGATTCCAAATGGTTACTAACAGACAATCTCACGAACAGGATGTCTTAATTGCTTGAAGTTATAAATGGACATGCCTAGCTGAGGTCAGCTTTCACATCGGTCGGAACAGGTAAAAAGTGACCAGGTTGCAAGAGGAAGGACTATGTTTTGTTCATCTTGAAAGATAACGATCAAGAACCAAAGGCAGTTCTAAAGTGATGAGAACTCTCTCATTACTCACAGTAAAGGAGGAATGGATTAGCCCCAGCCAAGCCCTAACTGGATACACAAGAGAGGAAAGAGATTACCCCCAAAGAAAGCACTGATTCAGCAGCATTCCTGAGGTGTAGGCTAGCTGGACCGAGGGATTCCCTTTCCCTTATGTGATATCACAGACAAATAGATAGGAGGAGAAACCAAACAAACCATAAAGCCCCAAAACAAGCAAACAAAAAACCATAAATAAACAAAAAAACACCACCACCACAAACCACGAACCATTTTCCTGAAGACTGAAGGCCAACCAAGCCTGAGGCAGTTAGGCCCAAGCCTACGTCTGAGGAAGCTTAACAGCCTGCAAGTTCAGTAACTAGGTTTAACCTTTTGCAGTAAATATTTAAGTAGTGGGGACTTGATTAGGGCTTCAAGAAGAAATTTGACATTTGAACTCCACAGCAGCGGGGGGAGGCTTAAAGTTATGAACACCATGTTTGAAATGCACATATTCCTTGGAAATACAACTTGAAATTTAAACAAACTCAACTCAGTACATCTTCATTAAGTGGTACGATGTGCTCTACAAAAGGTATGTAAGTCTCTAAAAATCAAGGCACTCTATTCTGAAAGATTAAGGATGATACTGTAACACTATCACGTAAGAATACACATATATCTCTGGATACATTTTCCTATGCCTGAAACTGTTAGGAGAACAGATAAAAATAAGATTAACCTTTCACAACTAATAACATATACACTAATAAAGACATAAGTAACTCAAAAAGAGTTCATATAGGGCTTCTTAACTCCGTTTCACCACTTCTGAAGAAATGTACATACAGTACAGTACAAACTCACTGTGTTTTAAAGTCATTAGTGAAAACTCATTGTTAGACCAAGCTCCAAGATTTAGATAAACTATTTAGGGAAGAACAATCTTCTGTGCAAATAGGAGTCAAAAACCAGCTTTTGAGTGTCACTAACATCCAAGGCATATGTGTTAAAAACTAATCACATCAATGTTTCCATTATCATATGATATTATGGAGCTCTAAAGATACAGATAAAGGAGGTCAACACTGCCGCCTGTTTTTCTCTCCTCAGTAAGCAAAATCTCTCAGCCTTCACCCCTGAAAATGTCCCTGCTCTTGCTTTGGTTCAAAGATACGTTGGGTTTCAAGTTCTATGAACATTCCAATTTTTTTATCCTCTCTTTATCTAGGCTCTGAGGAAGTTTCCTTATACTTCTAAGTAACATACGAGCTGCTTAAAAAATATAGTAGTTATTCAAAATAATGGTTTCCAATATGAAGTTCAACAAGATTGGGTGAGAAAGCTGCTTTATGAAACAGAGGTAATTTCAAGGGACTATTTTAGGGAAAAAAAACCAAAAACCAAACAGCTTTAAAAAGTCCTTTGTAAGCCTTTTTTGCACAAACCTCTTTCGACACAAGTTTGGGTAGAAGGAAATCCAACCTCCCAGAAATTTTCAGGTGTATTTGGAGGAATGTAGCGAAATCTGTGTCTTGAACAGGAAGCTAGTTTCTTTTCTCTCTCTTCTTCTGGAATGTCTGCATAATACTGAATGTTAAGAAAGAAGAGTATTCCAAGTTAAGAAATGCATACATATAGAGCAACTGCTTTACACAATGACATCATTGTTAATCACTGTTTGTTGACACTTATCTAAAAATAATGGTGAAGACAGCCATGAGTAGAGATTTGTTATCCAAGTGACAAACATCTGGCTGCTATCCTAAAAGTTTACCAAATTTACAGATTAAGTATAACCTTATAGTGGCAAGTTTGTTAGCTCTATATCTTTTAACTTACCACAGGTACAAGGTTTAGGCACATGTATAATTACTTCTGTCATCTGTTTTACTGACTGATCTTACCAAGCTACATAGCACAGATGTTAAAATAGATGGGAATTTTCTAATAAACTAAGTTTCAGCTCACATCTACAAATAAAATAGAAACATGAAACTAGAAAATCTACACTGCTAAATTATTGCCAGTGTCTAAATCTACAGCATTAACAGCAAATGTAAGTCAAAATGCTTCCTGCTTTAGTACTCCCAAATTAGGAGTGCATAAAGAGCTGGTTTAACTAGCTAACAGTGGGACACCAGAAACTACCTGCTAGTGGGGCATTCTCTAGAGCAAGGGTGTCAAACTCATTGTCACCGGGGACCACATCAGCCTAGGAGTAGTTACATTTACACTGTCCTAAAATTACATTCGGCCCTCTGAAGGCAACCGCAAGGCTGATGTGGCTCCCGGTGAAAATGAGTTTGACACTCCTGGTCTAGACTGTGCAGTAAATTGGCTAGCTACTCCTTTATCCCTGTCAGCTGTGTTGGGGGCTGCACTGAGAAAGACATCTAGACTCTCCAAACTTCTTTGCTGGGCATTCTCATGAGCAGCGTCATGGAAAAACAGTGAGGTTTGTAAAGTTTTCTACTGTTTTAGTTTGTGATTCTAGTTAGCATCTCCTAAAAATAGCAATTTGGCACTGAGATATCATAGAGTACCAAAATATTTTCAAGGCTGAAGGCACTGTTTGATTCAAGTGACTAGCCAACAGGCACAGTATGGATCGCAAAAGAAACCTGGCCTCATAAAAGTGGTAAAACAATTGTGCTGAAATGATAGTGTTATGATTCAAAAAGGCAAACTTGAGTTTAAAACCTCATTCTGCCAGCTGGAAAGTGATCTAGAGTCTGAAACAGGAAAGGAACAGAATACTTCTGTCAACAGAGATTACCTCCTGTCTCCATCTACTGGTAGTATTTCAGAAAACCTACTTATTTGGAATAGTAAAGTACACTAGTAAATTCATTTTTCCTAATAGATGGCAGGCAAAATATAAAACAGGCATAAAAATCCTCCTCCCCAAAATCACGAGATATAAATACTGATGATTACGTAGACAGAAGAGTAATCAGAGCTCTGAAAATGTCAGTGACAAACCTGCCTCAACTAGGAATAGCAGACTTATTACATCTTGTCATTCTGTATTTTGTGGGGACTGCAGCTCTGCCTGAAACTGAGGTACATTTTCTTCCCCCTCCCCCTAATCAATTCAGGTTTCTTCCTGTTCTACAAAGTGTGACACCAGAACATATTCTGCTCTTGGAGCCCTTACTAGTTCAGGAATCTGATCTACTAACATGTGGGTCTCCTGGTCAAGAACAGAGATTGAGGTTATTAGCAGGTAGTACCCAAAATTTCAGATTACTGGTCTGTCTCCTACAAAGCCCTGGTTCACAGCATAAACTGCCAGTTCCACAGAAAATATACAGGAATGGTTATGAACCCTCAGTAAAAGGTTCTTCAAAATATATTGTGCACTAAGCCCAGGTTACTCCCACAGTCTTGACAGCAGAACCCCTTGCAGTCACTGAATTTGGAGACAGTTTGAAAATGTTTGCTACTGTTTTATACAACATCCCCTTAAACAGGAAAAAAGCCTGTGACCAGGACCAGAAACTTAAGTGGGTATCAGTAGCTCAGAGACTGAGCCAGATAGAGTTGGGTCACTGTTATGCAGTTGGACTTCAGAGACCCAGCTGGAAAAATGTCTGTGATGTTCAGTTAAAAATCTAGAGACTAATGAAAGAAGAGGAATGGGTAATTATCATCTAGTACACATCCATTTTCACTGGTAAAAGTCAAGAATTTAGATAGCATTAAGTCAACAAAATTAATTATAAGAATTCTACAGTATCTTTGTAAACCAAACAGATTAATAGACAAATCTTATTTAAGGATAATTAGCAGTGTGCCTTACGCTTGTCCTTTAAACAGCTTGGAATTTTAGAAATCAGCCTACTAAAAATTTGCAGTGTCCCATATTTTTTTAATTAAAATGTTTAAGATTGGTGTGGAACATAATGGACCAAACAATGAAAAAATACAGTATAGTTTTGTCAGAACAGAAAATCAAATGACAAATCAATGATCAAGCTATGTATGTATTAAAAATGAACTAGGAAGTAACTTTTTAAAAATTTTGTTGTGGCTCGTTTAGAAATCTATTGAAATTTACAAAAATGAGTGCTATATGTCTGCTAAATAGCAAAAACAACTCTCAGTTGTTTTCCAGATCGATCTCACTATCCACACCATTTTCAACCCTCAGAAAACATTCAAGCTACACTTTTCAATGTGTAAAAAGATACGCAAGAATCTCATCCTGCAGTATCCTCACTGTAAAAGAATTGTTTACAGAACTCTACAATTTGTAGTCTCAAAAAGAGAACAAATCCTCGAAATGTTCTTCTCATTAGTTTAGCACAAAGTTACTTACGGAGTAATTTCTGTAATCTAAACATATATAAAAACATCTGACTGATTCTTCTACTTATATAAGCCAGTCTTAATAACTGCACTAATGAACATTACTTTTACGAGCTACCAGTAACTCCTACGTATGATCTTTCTCCAATTGCATCACAGTCATAACAAACCAAAACAAGCCATCTTATCAAACGTTCTACACTGTAAAGTGAATTAGATGCTTCCATGAAATGTTAAGATAAGAACTTTAAAGATAAGGACTTTGATATGAGTTTGCTGTGGCACGTGCAAAAGTTCAATCTCTCACACCTCCTCAAATTGTCAGGTAACTCTTCCCGCTCTCATACTGCTCGCAGCATATGGCCAGAAACAATTGACTGGTTTCTACCCACTCTCTATAGATTTCCTTAGACTTTGGAGACTTTTCAAACCTGTGACTAATAAGTAAGCCAAGACTTTTTTAAAGCATCATTTATGCTTTCCTTAATACTCCCCTTTTCTGCAGACATTTCATTCAAAGATGGTTTTATTATGGTGCAATGACACAGCCAAGCATTCCACACATGCTTATCTTCAATGGTGTACATAAAAAACCCAACAACAACAAATGAAAAAACAAACAAACAAAACCCCACACCCAACCCAAACTTTTCTAAAGCTTAATGTAAAGACCTAATATTGTAAAATAGGAGCTGTATATGTTTCCAAACACCATAGTTACCACCCCCTGAAACATCTTGTTTACTTTCAAACTCTTTAAATCAAACACATTTTTGAAAATGGCATATTTGTCTGTAAAACCTAATTATTTCTATTTAATGAGTTTTACCGAAGTTATTTTTTTCATGAATGTGTTTTTGTCAAAAATATACTCTAATAGATTTATTCAGCTAAGTAAATGTGACTTAACTATACAGTGAATAGTAGGATAATCTATGAAAAATGTTGGTTCTATATAGGTGTGGAAAATAAGTGAAAAGATTTCAGAGGATTCATCATTATTCAGTCATCAATCCACACTTCTGGCAAGTCATAATGTATTACATCATTGCCTAATTAACTCCAGCCTGAAAGTCTACTAATGACCAAATGAAACATGTCCTTATTAAAGATGTAATTACTTCAGTACTTTATCTCTATACCAAGTATCTGAAAGCAGTTTAGTAATTTGAAAGGGAGGAAAAAATGTGTGACATAAACCCTAAAATTTCACACTTTTAAAAATGCTGATGTGAACATTTTTGCATGCATTTGTGCATATACACATTGGCACCTATGCTGGTGTGATTACCTGGAAGCGCAGGCATCCCAGAAAACAAGAAGAAAAAAAAAAACAAAACCAAAAACCTCACACAAACACCCCAAACAAACAAAACCAACACCACAAATCAAGACATATCTATATATAGGTACAACAGGACAAGAAACTTACTTATTCCAGTAGCTGTACATTTCAGTTAAGCTTTTGAGCTTAATTTTAGAAATTTGTAACCATTTTTTGACAAGCTAATGTATTTTTTATTAACAAAAATCTTACTGGAACCATAATGTGAGAAATTTCCATCCCCATATAGATAGACCAAAAAAAACCAACCAAACAAAAAAAAAAACCCAAACAAGACTTTCTAAGTTATATGCAGTTACTGCAGTTGAAAACAAACCAACCAACCCAAAACCTGATAAAAACAGCTTTGGTAAACATTTACTTCTCTACTACTGTAGGTGCTGATGATGATACAACCAGATTCATGATTTCAATAGCACTTTCGCACTTAGATATTAGCAGAGTTAGAAGAATGGAAGACTGACCAAATTTTAAAGCATTACTTACCATTTCACATTCCTTACAAGTATGGCCAAGCAATTTTCTCCTTTCTTCTTTTTTTCGAATAACCTCAATATGAGGAAAATCTAACACAGTATTCTTTCTGAAAAACAAAAATGTTTTTACATGATAGCACAGTTATTTCTCCTGCATGTCTGGAAATTTTTGGTTTTTATAACATAATGAAGGAGAGTCTCAAGAAAAGAAAAAAAATATCAGAAAATGCCTGCAAAACCCAGTCATACTACATTTCATAGCTGGGCTATTTTTGTAACTACAACAGTTCCAGTTTTTTCAAATGTAATATGATCTTTTACATAACCAGAGATGTGTCTCCTTATTATGGCTTTCATAGTACGAAAGCAATTACTAGATCAAAATTACTCAAATATAGATCTTCTGTAGAATATTTATTTTGTCCAAGACACAGTTGTGTTTGCACTGATTTCTGCAAGAGGAATGTATGTTGGGGTTCAAGAACAGAATGAATAGATTATTTTCAACTTACCTGCTCACAAAACACTCAACAAGTTTTCATCTACAATGATAACATATGCTGAGGTAAAAAAACCCCAAGATAACAACTATTTAACTGAAGGGCTTAGTATCATTATGAAATGAAGATTCAGACTACCAACGATGATTATACAGAAAAGCAACAGAGGAAGCACTAAGAGGTACATTTGTTAAACATTACTCATTTATTGCCTAGAGGAAGGGGCAAAAATGCCAGAGAAGGTTTTTATTTGTACAAGCAACCCATAGGCTCTTTGCTCATAAACTCATGCATGACCACATGCCTACCAGAAACAACATGGGTTATAAAATATTGCATTCAATAAAATTATAAAAAGCAGAAGAAGCAATCCCTTCTCTTCAGCAAATCCGATAGAAAGGCATCTCAATATGTTTCTTTTTTTCCCGTTAGCCCAGCTTTTATCTACGGCTTTTATCTAATTCACTAGATCTTTACCTGTGCATCTTCAGCTGTTAGTATGTTATGCACAAACACACTTATTTAATGGAAGAACAAGTTCGCTATGGGATATGAAGAGCCTTAAAATGCCTATGTAGAACTAATTACCTTTCATCACTTTTGAAATAGGGCTCCACAAAAGCTTTCTGCTTGGCTTTATCTTGTTTATCCTCATGTTCTGTAAATATACATGCAAAACAAAAAAATACATATCATAAAGGTTAACAGACTGCCTGGAGAAACGTCTGTATAATTATTGCTCAGCTATTAAGAAATACAAAAATGCCATGTACATTCAGCCTGAGAAAACAGATTGAAACAGATACTAAAAGTAATATAGAATTGATTGAACCAGTGATCAAAAAGCACTACTGGAGTAGAAGGAAAACAGCAGCGAGATATATTAAAAAAGGTAAGCAGAATAGCAAAGGAAAGGTCCTTAAAATACAAAATGCTGTAAAATATTTGATAGAACCTAGGATAGGAAGAAGCAAATAATCTGCAGCCAAAAGCTGGTGTTTCCTGTAACAGTCACTTTACTGTACAGCTCCTATGCCATCTTCCATGATACCACCCATATTTCTGTGGTGGCTACATAAATGAACTCCCAAAATAATTTTCATAGTGGTTTATATTATGTCCTCACGATGAATAAATTTTCCCATGAATTTATGAAAAATGAACTCATGGTTTATTTGTCATATTTGTTCCTAGAGAACAGAGCCTGATTTCAAATAAACTTTCGTTGTTTAACCAGGCTAATAAAGACAAAACAAATTATATCCCACTCCTTAGTTTCTTGCTTGCTGCTGTTATTCCTTTATCCTGCTCTTCATCATGAAGAGTTTCTTTTTCATCATGTGCAGGACTATCTTCTTGTAGGCAGGATTCATATTCTTCATAGCTTGTTCGATCAAACATATCTATTAAGGTATCATTCATTTTTTTTTCTTCTCCTATTATAAAAAGCATAATGAACATCTAAATCAGTCTCTCAACAATTTAAGTCAATAAAACATATTAATCTGTATCAAAAGAACTAACACTTGTTTCCCGCTCCAGTATTGCTTAGCTCAACATCAGCAACACATTTATTCTTTCTGCAGCTTCTCTGACAATCTTTTAAATGTGGACAACGCTCATTTATTTTTCATAAAGACAGCTTGATTCAACTTCTAAAAGTCAATTAATTGCAAAATCACTTTGGTATAGCTTTAACCTTAACACTGGATACATGAAATTTTTATTCTTGTAATTATGGAGTTATCCAAGCAGAAGGAAATACTTTCTGTGGGTAGGAGATAGACTAAGGAAATGTGATCAGGTTGCAACAGCTTAAAAAAACAAACCACACCATTAAAAGTCACTGCCCTGCAGCCATGATTCACCTGCCATTCACATTCCACATACCATAAATTAAATGTGAAATAAACACACTTGGATTTATTTTAAATATACTAGTCCTAGTTATATGCCATTAAAAATTAGTCTTCCCATAGAAAGTCTAATATGACAAACAGCAAACTTGCAAAGCTGTTTGTTGTAAGAGTGTTTGTTGCAGGTGAGATCAGAACTGTTATATGGTTAAGTATTTAAGCACTGTAAAAGCATAGTAACTGGCTCTATCTCAGCACAAATCCTATCGAATAAATTAAAAAACCAAAACCAAACAACCAAAAAACCAAACCCAAACAAGTACTGATTCTACTAGGAAACAGACTGATCTTTGTAACCTGCAAAAATATATCAGTGCTGTTTTACTGCAAGACATTTTCTACTATCTACTCATACAGGAGAAAAAATGCCCTTTACTCTTCCTTCCTCCAAAAAAAAGGAAACCAAAGAAAAAAAAAGTCTTACTTGGACTGCTTTCCTGGTTTTGCTCTTGATTCTTCATTTTCAACAGCACACTTTCACTAACATATGTATAATCCATATCAACAGCTTCCCCTCCGACTTTTGACTGAGAACCACCCTAAATAAAAAAAGCAAACATGACAATTGCACTCAGAAGAAACTTGTGTGGTTGGTGTTGTTGTAGATCTGAAATGCTTTCATAACAGTTACTGGCATCTTTTTGGACACTTTCTGTGATGTTTTTCCACAGCAATACCTGCACGATAAAGACGTAAAATCTAGGTAAGAGAACAACATGTTTTGAAAGTCAAATGTGAAACATTATCTGGTAGATTACTTTACCTCATAGGCAAGAAATGCCTTAAAAGTTTTCATGTTAAATTCTACAAAGATAAAAAAATAATGAAACATACAGAAATTAAAAACCAGTGAAATTAATACATTTTAAGACAGCCTTTGAGTAAGACAAAGCAAATAGACTTCAGGAAAATTCTGAGATCCTAATAACCAACCTGCACCCAACTCAAAGGAAGATAATAGTCACTTTCTGCATATTTGCTATTACTTAACATAAAGAGATACCACCATGAACATTTTCACAGGAAAAATTATGTGATTTAGATTTTTTCTTTTTTTTTTTTTTTCTTTTTTTTTTTTGGTCTTAAAAGAAACCTCAAACCACCCCCCAAATGCATCAGTTTCATACTGAGTAGCCACCTGGATAAGTTTATCAAATACGCCTAGACAGTAGGAATTTTTTAGGATAGCTCTAGTGTACTATGCATAAACAAACATATCTGAAGTGCAAACAGATGCAAAATGAGCTGAATTTAGATTTGCTAGAAAGTGGTTTTGGTCTTCCCAGAATAAAGTTCATAAAGTTGCTTTTCTAGGCTTTTTTCAATATCATAGAACATTTCAACTTGTTACATGAGCTTACCTTTGTATCAATCACAGTAATGTCCATTTTGTACTGTGAAAGGTCAGCTCCTGGGTCTATGCTCCACTGGAGGTTTTCTAAAGGTTTATCTTTCAGGTCTGGATGCCAAGAACATGACAAAAAAGACAAATAATCAGAATCCAATTCTGCCAACAACATCCTATAGCGTCTAAATAAAAAGTTAGCTTTCCTTTTATCAGTTCTTCTTTGGGCTTAGGGATTGTTTTTTCTCAAACAACAAACATGCTCATTTGGTGTAAATCATATTTTGTCAGAAGAGTTAGAAACAGAACTTTAAGTTTTTTGTCATATTCAGGGAGCACACCACGCCTTTGTGTTTGTATGAGGTACTTAATACATAGACTAGAATAGACATAAAACACTCTTGCAGGTAAAATCTCTGTACTGTGTAAATCAAGTAGTATTAATACTGGATGTAAGACATTAGAACGATAAGAATACAAAAGTTAGTTCTTAGAATACAGAAGAGTACAAAAGTGTGTCTGGTCATTGTTCCAGAGGTGGCTCTTGATTTACCTGTGAATTAGTGGTTTAGATTCTAAGCTACATGGCCATACCAACTGCTGACACTTTTTTTAAAAAATTCATAATGCAAGTATTTCTAAATAAAGTATGCAGTGTAACAGCTCAACTAAGGAGTACAGAAGCAGTGATTCTGCAACCTCAATTCAAAAAATAAGTTTTGAGACTGGGATCACTTAGCAAGAAAGAAGATACAACTTCCAGGAAGACTATTTGGCAGCATCTGCTCATTATCACTAAAGGTACGAAATTCTTTGAGGATCATCAGGAATCATGAAAAATATTAACAAAATGGCTTATCTCTACACGTAAGTACAGTTTTCAGATATTTGATATAGACAGTTTAAACTTTCTGAGATGTTATTTCAGTATCTGTTATTCACATGCTGCAGTAAACAAGAATGCTAAATAAACAAGAAAGAACAAGATTTCTAGCCTGTCGAGTTTACAGCTGAATGCCAATGATATATTTGTTATATAGTGGCAAAAGAATGACAGGAAGATGCAGATTTAAAATGTGGAGGTGATTCTGTTCAAGTCTTCTCAAGATAAGACTAAGTTAGAAGCAGAAAAGATTGAAGTGGGAAAGAAGATAATATGAAAAACTCTGTTCAACCATAGCACAGGCTGGGGGGGCAAGGGACAATAAAAGGAACATTTTCATCAAATTACCTTGCTTATTTTGCAGTACTTTATTTTTTGATAGTCTACAAGGGTTTGGTTGAAGTACAGATGCAGGTTCAGACTCTCCATGTCCTGTCCTTGTTTTCTTTCTATTTGGTACATGGCCACTGGCAACCTAACAACATATTGCAATTTTACTATTTCCTAAAACTTAAATATAATATTTCAAAGGAGAAGGACAAAAATGACAGAAAAGCATACCTTCACATCATCAAAAAGTTGCTCTGTCTCTGCAGAACTTGATAGCGGTGCAATTTTGAAGGGAGGAACTTCTTCTTTCATTTGGATCTGCATTTTCTTATCTGGGAATGGTTTTCCCAGGATTGCCACTTGTACATAGGATTCCTCTTGTAAATCTCTGCCAAACAAACAGCTCTCATTGTTGGCATTTTGAATAGATGATGAACCTTCAGGAATGGGTTTCCCTAGCTGTGAAAAAATGTCATGCAGAGTCACCTGTTTCAGTCTGTTTTTACAGGTCTCCTCATTTGCTTGTTTTTTCTCTTGACAACGAACTCCGGAGAAGCGATCAGAGAGATCCAAGGGCTTATCAACTGTGTGTTCCCCATTCATATGTGGAAGGTCTGATTGAAAGGGCATAGAGTTCTCTTTGTTGAAGGATGTCTTTTCACAGCGAATTGCATGTTCATCTTCAGCTTTCTTTCTCTTAGCACACCGGCTTTCTAACTGCCGCTGGTGTACGAGAAGGAAATCACTCTTGATCGCCTCATTTTTAGCTGCACAAGTGTTTCCAACACAGGTTACAGGCTCATTATTCTTTTTCACAACCATTTGCCTATTGATAGAGGCCTGGCTGATAACTGAGTTGATTTCAGTTCCAAGATTCAGTGGTGCAACAAAAGCAACATCTTCAGATTTTGATCTACTTTTATGTGGTCTGGAACTGGAAGGATTGTTGAAGAGGTTGGTTTTGAGATTAGGCTTCAATCCTGAATCTAAAATACAAGGGGCATGACTTGTACTTGAGTTGTTCTTCACACTGCTAGAAGCTCCAAAAACAGGAGAAGCTACCTGAGAATCCCAGTCAACATGTGGTGGAGTGTTCTGAGACGGATCTGAAAGACTAAACACAATGAGAGGGATTTTTCTGGTGTACACAGTGGGCTGGGAGGAGAGAAAGGGATATAGAAAAATTACAAGTTTCCTATGAGTGATCTGCTTTAAAACAGTTAGAGCTGCTAGTATTAACTCAAAGCAGAAGGAAAAATAAAAGGGAATTTTTTTTTTCTAGGAGTAAGTACTGTTGCATTTAGAGCTGTAAAAGGCACACAAAACAGACTTTATTCTTCATTTTAGTATGGTGTGAAACTCTGCCCCACATTCCACTGAGAACCAAGGACAAAATGAAGCTTTTCTAGGCATCTCTCCTACCAAAGGACTCCCTACCTTTCAATGCAGTAAAATGGAAGAAAGCGAGAACGGCTGTGATAGCAATCTAGGTTCTTGCATAGATCTTATAATCACAATAACTTCTGCAAGTGAAGGAAAAATGTGCAAGCTTCTTTCAGGTACTCTGCTTTTTACTTGTCATCAATAAAACATACATTTAAGCGAACAAATAGGGGCTAAAAAAATTCAGTTAAGACCACATCATCCTGAGGAGAGTGGGAATGGCAACAGTCAACCACTAGGACATCTAGTTGGCAGAAAAGTTGTACAACCATTTCTCTACCCCAGCTCCAGGCCTCCTTACCCCCAGGTTTAGGGGCCTCAGAAGACACCTTGCAATAACAAGAGTCAGTGAGGGAGGGACTAAGTACACAAAAAGCCCAAATCAAAAGTTCGAGAATGAAGTCAAAGTCCACAGTTTTGCGTTTTATCAGTTCCTTTGCTTCTAATGTTGTATTTACTTGCAAGAAGCCCATATAATATGAAAATATTTATTTCCATGTCTGTACCTTTAAAACAAGCTGCTGTAAGGTTTAAAATTCTACTAAAACTAGAACTTCATATAAGCCTGTTTAAAACAATATTATTATAACCAAGTGGAAACACACCCTAAATTGTTGTCATCATTTCTTGATTCAGAAGCTGGATGTTTTCTTGAGTCTTCAGACTGCGTGCTCTCTGGGGCCTGGCTCATAACAGTGTTAGTTCGGGGAGGACTTAGTACACTCTGGGACTCCTTGTGAGTGGTGAAGAAAAATGAAGAAAGGAAGTGTGAGAAGCTATTAGAATTAAAAATTAGAAATATGCTAGGTTTGCACATAAATATTCTGAAGACCCATTTAAATTGACATATGTAAAACTGAAAACCAATAGAAGTTAAAAAAAGGAGATAAAATTTTGATCAACAGCTTTAAAGAAATCTTATGGAAATGAAAAAAAAAATCATAATTCAAATGCACACACACACACTCAAATAGTCCGCATACTGTCACTTTCACTGTAGTTACCAAGCAAAAGTGTCAAACAATCTCACCTGAGTCACCAAACAATATGTTTTAGTGTCTTAGACATGATTACTGCGCAACGGGAGTTTGGCAGACCCAAGCATTTAGTCCAATGCCTCAGTCAAACCTGAAAGTTGTACACACAAGCAGGAACTGTTCCCCTACCCTCCTCCCCAACCCCCAGACAGGTCGGCACAGTTATCTCTCTTCTTGCTAGAGTAGTTCTGTAACGAGTAAGCAAAAGCAAGCCAAAGAGAGGTTACTGCAACTTGGAATACTTTTGCAGAATTTTAATGCAAAAGAGAAATATACTGACAAACTGCCTATGTAAGAAATCTGGGAATACTACTTACAGATTCCTCTTGAACAGCAAGTCCAATTGTTTCTGCCACGACTGCAGCCAAGTTAAAAGATGGCTTTGGCACAGGATAGCCTCCCATCCTTGGTTTATCTATACGAGTAGAAAAAAGTTCACGGTGAGTTACATACATATTATAATATCTTACTTGACTCACACAGATGTTACAAGCACAGAACTAAAAAGACCACGAATTAAAATCATAAATAGTTTGACCTGTGTCAGATAAAAGTCTTATCTGGAAGTGGTAAATGGAGAAGGAGGGCAAAAGAGTAATTTCTGATAAGAGCAAACTGCTGTCTCATTATAGAGAAATAGTCTTCCAATTTGAAACAGCTCCCCAGAACTAAAATACAAAGACAAGCCAATGTAAAAGTTGCTTTTCAAACTCCCAGTCCAGGGCATGAAAAGTCTGAGAAAAGTGTGTAGAACAGTGGAAAAGTATATTTATAGTAAGATGCATATTTCCTAGATTACACTTATAATTATCTTTCTTATATCTTTACTAGAAAAGCAAATAGATGAGTTTCCCTTCTTTCAGTGGTTTAACATTACTCAGTTTATTAAACTGGGGCAAAGTAATGTGATGGGAAAGTACAAGAACTACAACCAACACAATGCTGACATGCACAAATAATTTCAAAATGCCAATTCTCAGCCATTTATAGTTAGATACTTAACAGAAAAAAAATCAGACACAGAAAGTTCTTGTCAAAGAAGTGTTTATGCAGAAGGACTTAAGGCTTGTACCAATTCACAACTGAAAAAAAAAGGGAATAATTAACAGATGCCTTTCTAAATGTTACATATTGATGTCAGACAGTAAGTGTAATTCTCAAAATGCTTTATCTCCCATACAGCTGGAAAATCAGATGTAAGACACTTGGATAAGTCACCTAAGACATCTGCAAAAGTGCTGCATTGAGCTTCCTTTTATTTCTTGACTCTAAGCCCTGATGCTATGACACATGATTGAGTGGCATACAGACAGGCATCACCAGACAGGCATTTCAGCAGCAATTCTCTGATTAAACATAATATTCTCTTTCTGGCACCTTCGTGTAGAGATGAACCCTCACCTGTTGAGAAACCCTCCATTTTACAATATTTTTGCCTTATTTTGAATGGAATTAGAACTAAATCAATTAATACACTTACTTGGTACAGGGGACAGTTGTGGATCACACGTGTCTGCCACTAGTATCTCTTCTCCGTGGTGACTGTTCACTTGTGTGGAATACAGTGGAATTTTTCCAAACTCTAGGAGAAGATGTAGAAACATTCTCAAACAGTGAAATTACATATCCTGTTACGATAATTTTGTGTAGATACAGACCACGATTTTAAAAGCACTTGAATGTGAATTTTGATATGTCAGTAGATCCAGTCATCTAAGCACATCTGATTATTTTTATTCTGAGATATCACTATGACAAATTAGTCACAAATATTTCGTATTGATCCTCTATCTCATAAACACAAGCCCAGCCAGTCATCCATTAAACAGTGACGTGTAATTACATCGCTTTCAATACTGACCACATATAAAGTATGTATTCAATCTATATTTCAACTGTTAATATGGCAACAAAACTATTACGGAGTAAACCATTAAATGGAATAACTTGCTGCATCAGCTAAGGTAATGAAAGGTAAAAACCCTGAGACTTGAATCATGGCTGATTTTGTGCCATGTAGTCCTTTCTATCTGGACACCAACAGCTTTTCATAGCCATTAACCATGATAGGTATTTACACCATTTCTCACATATTTAACTTTGGTTTAATTTAGTAGCTCATTTTTTATATACAAAAAAATGGAGAGAAGTAGGTATGTTTAGAAAGGAGAAGCTATTCACAGCATTAAAATTACATATACAAAATAAAGGGCTTGAATAACCATCCCAGTCTCTTCACCCCACAGTTGTGCTATTTTCCTTCTTGGAAAGAAGCTTTTAGTCAAGACTTATTTAGATGTAATCATATAGTATTTAAAATACCTTTTTTATTCGACAAGATAAATTAACATATTAAGAGCACCTCAACAGTTTATCATATTTCCTGTGTATGACTAAAGTACAAGCCCAAAGTCCCTTGTTTCACAAAAATATTTGTTATAGTTAAAATACATTAGAACTATTTCTATGACATTACAGAATGAAGTTTGGAAATCAAGTGTGCACAATACTTCTGGACTTAGACACAAAACAAATGCTAACAGTGTATCAGTACTGGAAAAAGAAGGATCATGTAGCTGCTAGAATTAGAAATTTATCAGTTTCAGTAATATTACTTTAATTGCAGAATTGCTGAATGGGGCAAAACATTTATTTCACTGTCCACTAGGTGGTGACATAGCTGTAGGCACAAGTCAAACCCTAACAGATTTTATTTTTTAGTAAGTTTGGAGTTACAGCACAGATATGGGTTGGAAAACTGTTATATTGTCATGTGTATGTGGATGAAGAAAAGCAGGAGGCTGAGATAAGCTTTGAGCTGATATAAGAGTTACTGCTAAAGACATGTTTCCCCAACTCATGTATTATGGCATAAATGGAAATGAGCCAAACAAAAAAAAACCCCACCCACAACGTTTTTTTCCACTCTTTGCAATCAAATTTATACATTATCTTTTTCTTTAGCATTCAAAAATATTTTTTCAAATTAATTAAAAAAATACAATACTCTTACCACTGTTGCTTTCCACAAGTT
This sequence comes from Caloenas nicobarica, assembly GCF_036013445.1. NCBI lineage: Eukaryota > Metazoa > Chordata > Aves > Columbiformes > Columbidae > Caloenas > Caloenas nicobarica. The sequence goes on along the minus strand of NC_088246.1, from coordinate 115,833,227 downwards.
CCAAATCTGAGTGTGTATGTTCTGTGTATCGGATATGCTTGTTCTCTTTTTTTCTTCTCATACGATTAACCACAGAAAATGAAGAAGTCATAACTGGAGAATCTGGAATGACTCCTTCTTTTAATTCCACTGCTTGTTGCTTTTGCTCCCTGAAGACCAAATTACGTGGTCAAATAAAACCTCAAGTCAGCAAGATGAAGAGCTTTTATTTCATTTAGCAGGACAAATCATATGGTTCAAGAAAGCAACAATTTAGAAAATACAGCCATCTTAATAATACCACAGTGTAAAAAAAGTAATACTAGAACCCAGTTTTAGACACAGCTAGCAACAAATTCACAATTACTCAATCAAGCCTAAAACCAGCATGCAACCCTGGTTCTTCACATCAACGTTTAGCTACTGCACTATGGAAGACTTTCTCCCTGGAAGAAACCAGGGACTATACAGTTTCTAGCTTGTCCTCTGAAGCATGTGCTACTTGAACGAAAGAAAGCTGAAATGGATGGACTAGTGTCTCCCTCCCTGTTTGGAAGGCCATGCATACCCCAAGAATCCTAACTATCATAAATACAAAACAAAAGCTTTTGGACAATTTTAAATGGTAATGAACTGCACTATATTAAAAACAATCCCTCTCCAGACCATTGTATAATACCTCTTATTAACCCCACAAAGGTCTTCAGAGAGGAGCATAAAAAGCAATGAAAACCATGTAAAACAAGTAATGTAAAACACGAGTTATGAAGCTTCTTTTCTCTCACACTACCAGCTCTAACAGCATGTTGCAGAGCCATTATATAAAAATTAGTATAACAAATAACTATGTCTTTTCTCTTCAAAAACTCTATCTAGACACAGCAAGGAAGTAACAACAACAACAACAAAGCATTAATTTCTGTTCCTTTAACTTAAATAGAGTTTGTTTAGTACTTAAAAAGGGCATTGCTACCTGTCATATGGTGCTGGTAGCAAGAAACAGAGGATGCAGTAAAAGAAAAACACAAGGAAATCTAACTCATCCTGCTTGGTCATCTTTCTGCAGTAGCACTTTTCCTTATGACTCTCAAGAGAAAACATGGGCCAAAAAATAATTTCCTGACTATAAACAGAAGGATGTAAGGCTTTGATGCAAGGGAAGAAGACGAAATCTGGATATATTTTTCCTTGCGTTGAAATGAACCACAAGATCTTATACAAAATAAGTTAATCGGAAACTGTAGAAAGCTGCCCGGCTTGAGACAAAAAGCTTTTTTGCAGCTAGGCTTTTTACCATGACTAGCTTTGAACGCTTAATGACAAACAATGATGCACTGATGCTCTGAAGTCTGGATGAATCCTATTGTACGATTCTGTAATTCCTCTTTTCTAGCACATTTACAAAGAAAGCACCGTAACTGGAAAACTGTATCACCTACTTACATCACCTTAAGCAACAAACCAAAATAAACAGCTAGCCAGTACATTCATCCAGTTACTTTGCAAACTGAAGTTAGCTATTAGAATTCTCGTCACATTTTCTGGCACATGTGGCCTTGTATGACAAATTAGCCTACCGTAAATGTATTTTTCTGTACCTTACTTCTGTGCAAGCCAACAGGTAGTTCCTACATACCACCACAAAAAATTATCAAGTTAAGAAACTGCCATATATACATGATAAATATATAATAAATAATTTCTGAATCTGGAAACATTTATCTGAGACCCCAGGAAAGGCTTTTGCAGAAATTTCCTTGCTATTTCCATCTGTGGATAACGAAACCCTAATCCGATAAAGGATCGGATAATGCAACTCTTCTATAATTTAATTGATTCCAATTTTATAGAGGATACTTAGACTTTTTTTTCCTAAGATACTAAACCTTGGTAACAAAATACAGAAGACTGCAAAAATCTGATTTCTTATCATGCACCAGAAACAATCTGGTACCTTGCACCTATGTGATTATGTTATATCGATCTAAGTTTTTCGCTCTAAATAAAGTCACATGACTACAGCTCAATGCAGTGGCTCTACTATGAATAGCAGGACTATCCTTGTTAATTACTGTTTATCTACTCAGCTCTGCACCCACTTCAATAACCATGTAACATGCAGAGAAAGTAACTTAAGTGCTACATTGGTCATTGTCAACTTTCCTGCAGTGGCTGGAGATTTTTACTGGAAACTAAATTACAAGACTGGGGATCAAACTAAGACAGGTGGATGGATCTGTCTGGTGTTGATTTTTTTAATGTCACCTCCTAACTGCTCTCAAGTTGCATAGGAGAACCATTATTAAAAAGCAATTATACAGTGGGAGGCATATAGAATTTTTTTACTACTTGGTATTAAACAGGAGTACTCCTAGGGCCATGAAATATGTTACTCTGAGAAGATGAAATGCATACAGAAAAAGGATGATTAAGGTGTAAATGATGGGAGGCAAACCAAGAAATACAAAGGAATAGGACCACAGTAATTGTGAACTGAAGTCTAAGTTGTTTTACTTCTCTACCCAAGTTACTTTCTGACAAAGACAAGAAAAAATTACAAGCAGAAAATGTATCAAGGCTACACATCCTGTCCCATTCTCCCCATACAGTATGCAGCTTGTTCAGGGAGTCAAAACTGAGGTAAGTTTCAGATGACATCAGACCACAGCTACACAAGTTGAGTGGAATTCGGCAAACACGATGCCCATCGACAAGAAGGGCCAGAAGGAGGATCCAGGGAATTACAGGCCTGTCAGTCTGACCTCAGTGCCGAGGAAGGTCATGGAGCAGATCATCCTGAGAGACATCACATGGCACATACAAGAAAACCAAATGAACAGGCCCAGTCAACATGGGTTTATGAAAGGCAGGTCCTGCTTGACCAACCTTATTTCCTTCTATGACAAGGTGACCCAACCAGTAGATGAGGAAAAGGCTGTGGATGTGGTGTATTTAGCCTTTGACACCGTATCCCACAGCATCCTCCTGGAGAGGCTGGCATCTTATGGCCTGGATGGGTGTACTCCGTGATGGACAAAGAACTGGCTGGATGGCCGGGCCCAAAGAGTTGTGGTAAACAGAGCCAAATACAGTTTGGTGGCTGGTCACAAGTGGTGCTCCCCAGGTCTCTGTATTGGGCCCAGTTCTGTTTCATCTCCTTATCAATGATCTGGATAAGGGGATTGAGTGCATCCTCAGTAAGTTTGCAGAGGACACCAAACTGGGTGGGAGTGTTGATCTGCTGGAGGGCAGGAAGGCCATACAGAGGGATCTGAACTAGCTGGATTGTTGGGCTGACGCCAGTTGTATGAGGTTCAACAAGGTCAAGTGCTGGGTCCTGCACTTGGGTCACAATGACCCCAGGCAGCACTCCAGGCTCAGGGAAGAGTGGCTGGAAAGCTGCTTGGCAGAAAGGGATCTGGGGGTGTTGATTGACAGCTGGCTGAATATGAGCCAGCAGTGTCCCCAGGTGGCGAAAAACACCAACAGCATCTTGGCTTGTATCAGGAATAGTGTGGCCAGGACTAGGGAAGTGATTGTGCCACTGTGCTTGGCACTGGTGAGGCCCCACCTCGAATACTGTGTTCAGGTTTGGGCCCCTCATCATAAGAAGGACGTTAAAATACTAGAGAGAGTGCAGAGGAGGGCGACAAAGCTGGTGAGGGGCCTGGAGCACAAGTCTGATGAGGAACGGCTGAGGGAACTGGGGCTGTTTAGTCTGGCGAAAAGGAGGCTGAGGGGAGACCTTATCACTCTCTACAACTGCCTGAAAGGAGGTTGGAGCATGGAGGGGGTTGGTCTCTTGTCCCAAGTAGCAAGTGATAGGACAAGAGGAAATGGCCTCAAGTTGCACCAGGGGAAGTTTAGATTTCATATTAAGAAAAAAATTCTACACAGAAAGGGTTGTCAGGCATTGGAACAGGCTGCCCAGGGAAGTGGTGGAGTCACCATCCCTGGAGGTGTTTAAAAGGTGTTTAGATAAGGTTTTCAGGGACATGGTTTAGAGCTAGAGTTAGGTTATGGTTGGACTAGATGATCTTAAGGGTCTCTTCCAACCAAAATGATTCTGTGATTCTAAGAAAGTAACACCATCCCTGCCTTGCACAGTGCACCGTATTTGCATATTAATCACATTATATTGCACATTCTTGCTATCATATCAGATTATAATTTGACAGTCAATTTGTAGCTCATTATTCTTATGGCTTTCTTCCAAAATTTACTATTTTTTTCTTTTTAAAATTATAAGAAGTTTATTTTTAAAATTTATTGCAAGATCCTGGCACTTGCTGACTAGCTGAGCAACTACCTTCCTAGTTAATCTAGGAGGAAATAATTGGTCAAGAGTGAACAGCAGAATAAAAGGATAAGATGTGAGGCTTTGCTATTCACTGTGACCAGAATAATCTTGAACAACCATGAAGTCAAACAGAATTTCTATGAACAAGATGCACACAGTTAAAAGAAAGTAAAATATCTGCACAATACAAAGATGCTAGTTTTATGCTCTTATAGTGGCAGCAGACTGTTTTCGCGGTCTATTAAAACAGAGGAAACTCAAGTTTTAAAGACTTAAAAGCTGATATTTATATTCCCAGACATTACTACTGAGGAATGAGGGGGGAATATCCAAAAAACCTCAAAACTTACTCCAACTCCTTCTGTAACTGCTGGAACTGTTCAGTTATCTTTTTATTTTCATCCTGTAAGTTGGTTTTTTCATTCACTGCAATTTATAGGAGGAAAAAAAAAAGAGGAAAAAAAAGAATCAGTGCACACATGTTAACATCATAAGATACTTAATTTTATCAAGTCCTTTAAGGAAACAGAACCAATTCTAAAACTTAATACCATACACCCTCCGCATGGCTTACCAAAAGGAATTTTCAAGCCAGTCATTAAAATGTTGTAAAACGGTGTGTTAGAAAAGCCAAAGGTATCAAAATTACTGGATCATAATATTAGTTCTACACAATCATTAGTTTTGTCCATGTACATAAAAGTGAGACTGTGTTGTAAAGACAAATGAATTGCTCACTCAGCTCCATGGACAAAATCGCTTCCTTAGCTTGAAGGCAGCCTATGAAGTCTAAAGTAATTAGAATTTGGTTTTAGCCACCAAAGCGACCAGCTAATTGGAGAGAATGGAAAAAAATTTCTTAAAAATCAGGTGAATATTTTGGAATGTAAGAGAGCAGTCAGAAATTTTTTATTTTACTTTTCCCAATTTCCAGTTAATTCTGCCTGTACTTCACACTAGCTTATTGCATCACCTTCAGCCTTTTTTCCAGGCTGTCTCAAACTAATGTAGTGATAGCTTCCAACTTTTCGGTTCACTTTAATTTTTATTTTCTTGTTGTTATTTTTTTGTTGTGTATTTCACTTCTGGATTATTCTTCACTGAACTTTTTTGCTGGTTGCAGGAAATACATAAATTGTCATATAGATCTCAACCCAAATCCATGGAAGATTACTGTTTTGACAGACAGTGTTCAAGAAGATTTGTACCTAGAAGGTCTCACCCTGATTTTTATGGCACAGAGCTTTATCTAGAGATTGTTTGTACCATGTTTGTTGTTAATCATTACACTCAAGGATTCAGAATATTTTTATGTAAATATAAAATATTAAGAGTCTTTGAAAAATTAATGTATTTTATATTAATATATAATCTAATATTTCTATAATTTAATTAAGCACTGAAAAGATTCTTATTGTGTCTGGCATTTCCCATATTTTAAATCTCACTGAATGTCTACTTATTCTTGATCAAGCAGGACTATTAAACAATACAAAATAATGGTAAAGATACCATTAACATTTTAAAATCCTGTCCTGTATTAGTTAGTACTTTATACAACTATTTTTTCCAAACTCTCTTTATGAAGAGATTTGTTGTCTCCAGCCTTCTTGGCACCTACAACAAATAGTTTATTTTTTCCTGTCCCAAATGTACTACTTCCTGATTTCAAAAAGAGCCAGCTACAAGCTGTCTGGTGTAAAGCGATTCTTCCGTGGCTTCAGAGGGTTATGTGAAGGTTATGGGTTACTGCAGTTAAGCGCAAAGACCAACTACAGGACACAGGCTGGACCCAGGGAACTTCTGTTTGAACTTGCTGCTTTGTAATCACCAGTTACTTTTGAAATCAGGGTTTCCTTAGGAAAGCTGGCAGTCAGTAATTCTATGCCTTAGCTGTAGAAATAAACAGAAGCAGCCACATTTTATCTAAAGTAGCTACTTCACACTGTAAGATTTTCCACATCAGTTCACTTTCAGTATCAGCACTTCAATCTCAGAAGGTAGGTCAAATGACTAGTAATTGGTATGCTGCATATTTTCAGACTGTAGAGTTAAGTATCTATCCCCTGACTGAACTTCTCGAGCTTACTGAACACACCATACATAAATTATATCAAGTTACAGCAATTAATAAAGAACTAGTTTACAAAATAGTAAGTTTTGTCTTGAGACTCATGGATAAAACTCACTAAGCTCGGTGATAAGTTTAAGATTCTGCTGCCGTATATTTTCAAACTCTTGCTGCTTCTTTCTCATGTGTTCTTCGGTTACAGCACAACGATCACATAATCCCGCTCTTAATCTACAATAAAAGAAAAAAAGTCCTTCTGTTAACAAAATATTGCCACACATGAAGCAGATATCCACACTTAACTGGCCTTTTGAACAATGAAAACCAGACAATTTCTGACAACTATGCAGAACACCACTAAGTACTGTGGTTTTATATGTTGACATAGCAATATTTTGAGATTTCTGAACAGTGTAATACTACACGTAGTAACGTTTGCATAAATGCCTGTAGGTACTGGTACTTCTAAAGCAACATGCATTACTTTAATAAAGTGGAGCATGCTACACCTTGCCAGTGAAAGCTTTTGTGAGGTGTCCTACTAAGAATACTGTCAGCTATACATTACGATTCATTATAAGTACAGTTCATTCAAGCATTTCAGTAAATAGTTACTACTTCATCTAAGAAGGCTATATCACTTCCATTAAGCAAAGTAATAAAAAGACAAATAGTAAGTTCGCTCTGTAACAAATACCAAGCAAATATGAAATCCGTTATCTAGACGCCAATACTTAAAAGCGGATTCAAAAGTCCACGTGAGGCTTTGCCTCCACTGTCTCTAATGGTTTAGATCAGCTGTTTAAAGCTCACCCACTATCAGAAAAGGATTTGTTACGATCACTCCATCCGACTTGACACATTCATTCATGCAATGAAATGTGTGTTCATTTTACAGGTGATAACCGAAGTATACTTATTTCTGGTACAGAACAGAAAGCTAACAGCTTTACTGAAGTATAAACTAGACATTATTTCGCCTGCTAAATAAGAGACCAATTGGTTAAGAGTTCTTGCATTGCTGCTGCTAGCACTTGTAGTATCAAAAAACAAAAAAACAAACAGCAGCAAACAAAAATGAGAAAACCAAAACAAATCAACAACAAAAAAACCACAAACAAACAAACCCCCACAACCCCAAACAAAACACTTAAGTTTCCAATTCCACACTTGAATACTGGAAGTAAAAGCCATCTTGGTTTATGGATATTTTAATATTGTGGAATTATGGAAAGAGTATAATACTGAAATGCCTCTTCATACCAGCTCATCTGACTAGCTGTGTAATATACACAATTTTATCATCTCCTTGTATTAAACCACTTTAAATACTCTTCTTGTTTTCTGCAATTTGAGTACATCATCTGCTAATGGATTAGGAAAAAATCCATCCACTCTGCAAATGTCTCTCTACCTACATGGTGCGAAAGTTTGTTACCTGTATGGTTACAAGTTTATCCCTAAATGCCCTTCACAGAGAAACAGAGCTGAATGCAAAATTTGACTATCACAGCTCTAGAATTTGAGGTAGCATAGGAATGTGGGAAAATAATTTAATATGTAATGATCTCCTGTTCCCAGAGAGTTTCTGAGAGCCTATTAGCAGCAAATTTAACATACGCTTTCCAAACAGTTATTTTTAAAAGAAGAAAAAATGCACTGTAATTTCATGTCTATTGGTTTTGTTTTGCTACACCAGACTAAAAAGGAACAAATAAGTGAAAGGCAGAATGGGTCAAAGGGTGATCAGAATGTCTAAGTCCAAAAGAAGGCAAAGACAGAACCTGTAATTAAATTTACCTAAAACTGACAACTGAGGAAAAAGACCCCCTCCAAATCTGAAAGATTTCCTAGCAAGTTCTTTCATGAGTTTCAAAGTATATTATATATTTTGCCTTGGAGTTTTGTACTTGTATTACATCTTGAACAATATCAAACCTAACTCTACGAAAATGGATGGAAAAAATGTGCCTTAAAATGGCCACCAGCCTTCCAAGCTGATCTATTTAACTTCTGTTCATCTTAACTGAACTAAGCAAGCTAAGCACTTTGAAAATAACAAAATAACAAACAAAAGAATTCAGTCAGAAGAATCTAAATTCTACACTTTTCTTTAAACACACTATTTGGATTGTTTTAGAAAAAGACTGGTTTATGAAAACCAGCAACAAACAAAAACAAACAAACAAAAACCAAACAAAAAACCCCAAACCAAATTAAAAAGACAAACAAAACCAAACTTAGAAAGTATCCAGAGCTACTCTGTAAGAAGAAAACACAACAAACCCAAAAGATAAAAGACGCTACTTCACCTGTCTTCTAAAACCTTAATAGTATCATGAAGTGCTTTTTGCTGTTCTCTGAGCTGTTGGTTCTTGGTGTAAAACTCTTCAAGCCTCTCTGCATCCCTAAAATCAAACAGAGAAAAATATAGTTTTAGCTTTAAATTACAGCTATTAAGTTTTCAATAGAGAAGTCTCTCTGGCTTGTTTCTTTCATATTCTTGGGAGATGTGATTATCATCAGCACAAATATTGAGTTGAAGATAAATGAAGCAAGTGTTTCTGATGAATGGTAATTTAGAAATGTCTGAGTTAGGAAAGGAACAACTAGTTTCTAATTCATATTACAGCTGGGCTTCTGTTGATAAATCTGATTTTTGGTTAGGATAAAAATTAGAGTTGATGACAGCCAAGGCAGAAAAGCTAATAGTACTCAAGCAACAATTTCAGGGAATGTAAGCTCAAGCACATCTCTTATTTGATTTTGCAGCTCAGCTTTCACAATCAGGTCATTTAGGTCACATCATAGGAGTGAGTGCATCTTGCGGTGTGGCAAACCACACTAGCTTTGTAAAGCTCTGATAAGTCTTTAGATCCATTAGAGGTTTAGTTCCTCAAGAAGCAATTCTCAGAGTCTATAGAACATGGATTCCTGTAATATGAATACAAGCAAGAGACCTCTCTTCCCCAAAAACTCAGAAGATCTTGGGGAAAATAACTTCTCTAAAAGCTAGGATTATTTAATTAACAAAGAACATTTCCTTCTCAAAAGAGGTAAGCAAAAGCAGTAACATATCTTTCCATTTTTAGCTCCCCTCACTTTTATTATCAAATGACAAGACTTCTTTAAGATGCAAACAAGGTATGAGCAAAAAGCATGCAAATTTTTTCTACAAGGAAATTAACTTCCAGTAGAAGCTAAGCAGCTGAATCTATGAAACATGACAATGACTGATTTCTGAGAAGTCATTCCCAGCTGTTCTTGTTACCATGGAATCCTTTGTATATTCCATGAAAGTGTGTGTTTGTTTTCAGTGTGCCTGAGAAGGATTATTTGAGGAAGCCATGAAATTAGCTGACAAAAAGCTGCTAAGCACACACACAACAGGAAATAGTAAATATATTTACTAACCTGTTGATACAATTCTTTTACACAAACATACTTTTAAATTGGCACTTTTTTTTTTTTTTAAATTGGCACCCTTTAAGATAGGGTAGTCAAACACATTTTTATATTGCTGGTTTTAGGGTAATACAAGAAATTAACTATCAGGGGTCACAAAGCAAATGGGACAGCCAGAAGCTTCCGCAGTGTACAATCACAGGCATATTTTATTAATACTGAATTTTAAGAACAGGTATTTTATTTCTCTGTACTACCAGTCAGACCAATATTATCATTTTCAGCTGCATATACAACATATAAAACAATGACATGCAAATAGTATGAGGGACCTTTCAAGATTTGTACTTTCACTTTGGGAGGACAAAGTGTTAAAGTCCTGTTACCTCAGTTCATTAACCAAGTACAGGCAAAATCTGAACTCTGACAAAAGCAGTCTGTATTTTTCTGACATCTATGGCATAAAATATGCTATTCACAGAAGGCCTAAAATATCAGATTTTAAAACTTTTTGTCAAGCTACCTTTAAGACATTCTATGGTATTATTTTGAAAAAAAAAAAAAAAAAGAAGAGAGACATTGACATACACTAATACTCCATGCCGCCTTCTGCCTAAACCCTGTAAAATATCACATTGAGAATAAAATGACAGAAGGAACCAGGCTTTTTTTTTTTTTAGTATTCCAGCACACCTGATAAACATGACAGACATTTTTGGCTATGAAGGCACCCTGAGTAACAAATGGTCTCTGACCTAGCATTTACAAGTCATTAGCTCCAATGCTGAAGTGGGGTACAAAATAAGGTGTTCATTGTCAGCTGATTACCAAGTCTGAAATACTAAACCTCAGGTATTCAGATGCACCAAGGAGAACAAGACTTCCTATGTAAGAGTATTGTATCCACAATGTGGTAATTGTAGAAAGCTTCCAGCAAACAATAATTAAACCATTTGGTATGCGTTCAGTCACATCACTGATAATATTCGTCATCTAGAAAATTAACTGACAAATTTAAGATTTTCAGAATGTGTAAGCAACTCATGACACACCAGGTTAAATTAACAATACCGGCAAGAGATAATTTCATCCATTTAGATTAAAATGAAATACCTACTTCATTTCTGAATTATACATTAAAAAACCAAGATGATAAATTGATTTTTCCAGGAAAGTGTAGCTTGTAAGTACAAAACATAGCAGCAAATATTTGCTAACTAAATGTCATCTAATAACCAAACATAATTTAATCTAGTAACATAAATATATTCCTTATGACAGTGCAATATCATTCTTAATGTTCAGAAAGAATATCTTTAAAACATAAACAACACGTATACTAATTTTAATGAAAGATATGACAAAATCCCATGGTACACCCTGAACCCTAAGTCTTGATAATGTTCACATGAACTCATATTTCCAATTGATTAAAAATTCACCAATAGACTAAATAAGCAACAGGGCTCTATTGCCACTTTTTAAAAATTCATTTGTGAACTCTTACGCACAATTAAATTGCAGCTGCAAATAGTATACACTCTGTTGAACTAGTGTTGTATATTCAACAAGAAGCCATATGAAAGCTGACAAATCTGGATCCTGAGGAGCAGATGTATATGTGGGGGAAACAGGAGCTAGCCACGCAGACTTTTGGGATTGTAAACCCTGCTGTAGAGTTGATGAATTGCTTAGTAAATGCAGGGAACCCTGACAGTACCAGAATAAGGTGGATGCTGTTGTGGAAGTGACTAATTAATATTTCCTTTTATGATCCTATCCTAAACAGTTCCTTCAGCTGCCACTGCTACCTTCTAGCAGCTTCTCTGCAGCCTTTAGTTCCCAGAAAGTGCAAAGAAAACACTGTTGCGCCCGCTCAGCAAGCATCAGACTATAGCCTCCGCAGATGAGATCTGTATGAATGCAGCCGAAATATGAGAAAATATAATACTGCAGAGGCTCAAAGTGCTACTGCAGATAATCAAATGTTGGCAGAATGGGTGATATTTAACTGAAATTAGCAAAATACATGCTCAGAGGAGGTTTGAGCACTACAAAGGATAAACAAAAACCAAAAAGATATCTAGGGAAGGGAGCAAACACAGCCATTATACAACTGAAGGAAATTCTTCCAAATGGCCAGTGAAAAGAAACAAGAACAACTCTCCTAGAAGTGAGACACAAGCATAATTCCAGAAGAACTGTTATTATAAAATTAGACAGCAAGTAAAGTATGTACTGTAGTACAATTAAATTACACCTGAAATGCCAGTCTCATTTTAAGATGCATTTAGATACTTCACGTTACAGGAAAAGGAAAGATGGATTCCACTAGAGGGAATTTACTCCTATGGAAAGACACCTTTGTTTCCCTCACAACCAGAAATATAAGCACATCGGGGAGTTTAGAGAAGAACTATCAAAATGCTAGAGAATTGCTTGAGTTACTACAGTGCAAAAAAACCCCACATGATGACCTTATTTTTCTAGACTAGGGAAGGGTTATTTCCTGCTTATAGAATTCAAAAAATATAACAAAAAAGAGGCAGCTGAAAAACCTAATAGGAATTAATTAGGAAGAAAACTGACTATATGATGATAGAAATGTTAGTTCTGAAGAAGCACAAACTACGCTTGAGAGCACTGTGGCTACACTTTAAAACTCAGATTGTATATCTTTGACTTCAGATGGCAATGCTGGGAACGCTAATTTGCAGCATTTTTGCTAATTTTAAGAAGAGTTTAATTTCTTTAACATACCTAAGATAATTATATTGTTTTCCAAAGTGGAAAAAGATCAAGTAATTTATTTTTATTCCTCCTACACACACTTTATAAAGTGCAACTCATAATACATGATACATAATATTAACATAATATTAATGTAATTAAACCTGAAGTCAAAATTTGAATAAGGAATCACATTAGCATATCTCCTATAATTTCATTAAACATAGCTTCAGTCAGCAGAAGGAAACTAAAAGCTGATTTAATGTTGTAAATACATATTGTGATTCTACTGTACATGTAAATCTTGTAATTCAGATTTTTTTCCCCTGAATTGCTTCTAATGAACAGAACTAAAACTTAGTATCAAATAATGACTGCAAAAGAAGTTACATGTGCCTTAAAATATAACAATTCAATGAAAATTAGCAAGGTTATTACCAGAATCTTTACTGAATGACTGAAACATGAGTTAAGACACAACACTAAAGGCAAATGTAGCAAAAAAAAAGTTATAAAAAAACTGGCCTGTTGTCTTGTTACTTACTTCTCTTTTAAAGATTCAACCTCCATTTAAAAATGTCTACCTAGTTGTCTTTCATATTAGAAACGTCAACATCTTGATAGGTATTCTAGAAATACCATAGATAAGAAAACTTTGTACCAGTCATTTGCTCAAGGAAGGCAAATCTAGTGTTCAGGTTCCACACCCTATAAAGAGTTACATGTATCTTCAGCTGCCTTCAGCTGAATTACTGGAAGAGCAGAGTTTTGTACATGCCTGAAGGAAGAACTCATGAAACCTCAATTGATCTTACAAGAATTATGGCCCATTAAGGGTACTCAGACTCTCCTTTAATAAATTAAACCATTAGTTTGAGTACTTACAAGCATCTTTCCTTTTTCAACTTGGATATTTTCAGCTGTAAGCCTGAAAAATTGAAATAAAATACATGTTATAGAATTCTGATTCAACAAAATGAGTGAAACAATAAACTAACTCTCCTTTCACCAATGACATCTGCAAAATGCCACTAATTTTGGGAGAAAATGGTTCATTCTGGAGTTCTTGAGTATGTTCTACAGGATCTTGGAAACAAACACAGACATTATGATCCTAGGAAATAGGGACTTATTAAAAACACACATGGATTCCCACTTAAACAGGTTAAAAAAACCCCTTGTAAAAAAGCCCACATATGAATACCAAGCACCGCCCATTTATTTTCATTGACTATGTCTACACAAGTAGCATAAAATATGTTCACTGTACAGATACATGCATAATCCTACACTTGAAATGTAGCATCCAACGACTGAACTGAAAAATATATTACAATATATACGCATAAAGGAAACATTAAAAATGGATAATTCAAGGCTTCAAAACACAAAAGGCCAACCTAGTCTATTGGAGGTATGCCACCAGACCTTCGCAGCCAAAGCTTCTTTGGAACCCTCTTAAGGTGGACTGAGGAATGATAATTCATCTGTGGCCCTTCTCCCACTAAGGCCCACACACTCCTAAACATATGTCTGTGCAGACATGAAAAGGTTTGCAAATACAACAGATGCTTGCAGAAGGAGAAGATGAGGTCTCTTGTAAGCCTTCTTGCAAATCCATTAACCATTGAGGATAAAATGATAAACTTATGAAATCAGAACACTTTTAAGAAAACTTCTGACAATATACATATACCCAATACAATATCTTACAATTGAAAATGTTGTTTAAGGCAGCTAACAGACATTTTTCTCTCCCCTACCACACTCAACTGGGAACATCTCAAAGGGGAAAACTACTTGTTGAGAAGGCTCCCTCTTTAGGCCACCGACAATGTAACATTCAGAGCCTCAGTGAACTCATGTCACAGACTGCTACAAGACACCAGCGAGACAATGAGGTAAAAATGCACGGTGACTACTTTAAAAAAAAGAGTTCCTAGCAAATATAGCAAAATTCCTTTTATCTGTAAGTGTTCAATACCTGTGAGATGTTATGTTCTATCATGCAGATCAGCATAGAAATAGGGTTTATTTTTTTAAGTAGATGCTATTCATCAAATCAATTAGGCATCTGCAATTAGAACCCTTATAAAGCTGTTTTAATGCTGCTCCACGCCCATTGGAAGGAATGAAGCTGCACAACAATGTATCTCCTGTATGAACAGGTAGTCTGTTCATCAAGTATTTAGAATTGTAACATTGGCAACCTGAGCCACAAATTGAACAGGGAGAGCTCAAAAGGCCCAGTACTGTGCTACAGGTAACACTATCTCCCCTCTCACCTCAATTCAGGAGGAACCAAACTAGTTACTTAAAGGTTGCATTTTTTCTTAATTCAAATGACTGCAATGAGAAGGCAGGAAACCAGTTTGTTACATTTATCCAAGAGCATTGAATTACTACATGGGCTGTAATCTCTTCCTTTTGTTTTTCCCAAGCATTGGGAGGTTTTAAGCATACTCATTTAAAGAGCTATGCTTAAGATTTCATTATTTAACATCCTAGTGAGCACATATAAGTATGTGAAATTCCAATATATACATTGCCCAATTTTATCTTTCACACAATATTTCTATGAAATAGGCAAGCTGCAGACTACATAAGTTTACTTAAAGCTCATGAACGCTTTAGTAAATGACACACTGTCCCCATTAAAGTGATGAAGACTTTATTTAAACTATCGTTAGGCAGATTAATTAACCACACAACACTATTTTATGAAACCTGCAACTTGATTAGACTACGTACCTTTAATTTTTCAATTAACAGCTATGACAATCCCTGTTCTGATGAATTTTCAGATGCATTAAACGTACGTACTTAAAATTGACAGTGCCTGGGAAGACTGCAGCATCTTTATCGCTGAAGTTTTCTTGGAACGGGTTGGACAAGCTTCTGTCAGCACTGACAGAGACTTAATCCTACCTTAAGGGTACAGAGATGGACTAGATGACCTCCTAAGATTCCTTCCAACCCTGTTTTCTATAATTATTTACTTCTGAAGAGCTTCCAGCCATTTCATTTCCTACAGCAATCTATCAATGAGATTGCTTTCCTCATAATTTTCTCTACATCTACGACTACAGTTTTTTTCCCCATTGATATCTTCTGCTTTTCACAGGTAAAGGAATCATTGAAGAGAATTAGGCTATTCATTGTACACAAAACTCCCCTCACATTTCCATGCTGAAATACATTTCTTTTTAGCATAGAGTTTTAGACTTCAATTCATCCTCAGGAACCATGTTGACATGACACACATGCAGCAAGTATCCATATAATTATTTTGAGGTAGATGCAAGTATTAACACCTGAAGAAATTAGTCACTTTATAAACAGCATTATTAAATTCCTTTCTAATTTGTGAACACCACACAAGTATCCTACGCATTCTACAGATAGGAAATAAAAGTAAATACAGTTTTAATTACCATTATTCTGAGCTGTCGAATACTTCTTGATTCCATGAAAAGTCAATTAACACGGACCATGGCCAACACCTTTGGAAACTGGATTGTAGGAGTCCTACCCATTGTCACATAACGAATTTGAGAGAAAATGAGAGCTATTTTGGCTGAAGAGGGGCAAAATTTGGTATTTTTTGCAACTGATCCATTTTAAAAGAGGCTGAGTTTGTTTAGCTAACATAATGGAAAAATACACACTTTACAATGTAGCAATATAAAAATTCAATAAAATCCATTTCAAACTGTATGAGTTTGAAGTATTTTCTAGTCTACATTCTATAGATATATAAATACGATAACCTGTAAAATAGGCCTGACTATCCTACTTTTCATGGATTTGTAATAAATAAAAGAATTCCACCATTATGGTGTTCAGTACATCGTGCATTGTACAAGCAAAAAGCTTTTTCTCCAACTACTAACTTTCCCTTAATCCACCTTCCACCATCTTTAAAATAATTTTTTGCTGACATTTAGATTGGAAACTCATGAGTCAATTTTAATTCTTATTTATAGACTTCAGAAACAAGCAAAGTCCAGGCAAGCCTGTGTTTGATGTTTCTAAAATATCTTCCAGTATTATTTTCTATAAGAGGATCCCCACCTTTTGAAAAAATTAACTATCCTTCAGGCATGTCTTTGATGTTATCATGGGAGACCTAATTTTACCTAACACGGTGCGGGACATACTGACAAAGGGCTAGGCATGAAAAAGACTGCCTAGTGGCAAAATTATCTGGCCCCACCCAGCATGCATTCTAAAGCATATCTTCACTTGCATGAAGAAAACCAAAACTTTAAAATCACGTGCTGCACATCCCAAGAAACTAGAGAAGGGGTCACTTAACATTACTCTCTACATTAGAGCTCTTTGTTTGTTCAGTTTTTGTTGTCCAGACATGCCATAAATTGCTAGATCCCATTCTGTCAGTATTTCCGCATTTATCTGCAGTTGACATCACACCAACTCTGAAAACAACCATCAAGAACTACAAAAAAAACCCAACACAAAGCAAAAAACCAAAAATTAATTAAAAAGAAATATGATTTTTGGTGTGTTTTGGAACACAATATAAAAATCATATTTCATATGGTTACATATACTTTTTTAATGTAACAAAATGCTATTATATGGTACATCTTTCCTTTCAGTTGCCAAACTGATAGATGTTTTTCTATATTTTTGTTTCTGGTGTTTGGGTTGTTTGTTTGTTTGTTTTTAAGTTACTAACGTAAAGCGTCAAGGCCCAGTGTTGCAAACTGTTGAGTCAAGACTTTCAGTGTGAGGTATGAAACCTCTATACATCATAAAACAATTACCCACAGCTTTCGAAATTAAGAAGTCATGACACAACTGGACCTAAATGGACAGACCTGGAACTGTTGTGAGGCTGGTGGAAATGACCAAGGCCACTGGAATGGTCTGGCTACAAAGATCCACTTGCATGACTAAAGCTCTTAATCCACAAAAACTGACCTGCCTTTATTCCAGCCTAATATAAACACTATTTCAGGCATAAGCATATGCTTGTTGGAAGATTCAGTTAAACACTGTCCTAATTCAATTCAAAAGAATGGATTGTGTGACTTACAAGTAGCCGAAGAAAATCTTAATTTCTTATGAAGTATTTTTAGCAAAACATTTTGTGAATACTACTTGTGAAACAATATTATAATAACTATATAAATGTATGGTGTAATAATTCATCTTTACTTTGAGTGTTATTAATGCCCTGCACTACTCAAGAATGAGCAGACACAGTCAATCCATAGTAAAATTGATATCACAGGTCACAAAATATAATTTAAGAATAAGCAACTCTATTATAATTTATCTTGAGAAAATTCAGAACACTAAAACCAAACAAATAATTTTCACTTCAGTAATATTAATCTGCAGTGGTGCAGATTTGCACAAGTTAGAGGAAATAAATGATGCGATCCATTTTATGTATTTGAAGTGGCTAAATCCAAAGGCAACAAGAAAACCCACCCATTTAATAACTTGATTTGGAAACTTTGAATCATAATCCATTAAAGTAACATTTAAATATTTCCTAAGCAAACGCAGATCCCATTTAACATTGTGTTACTTTTTCTTCACTGACCTAGCAAATCTTTTACACTTGTTGATAGTTTAAATCTAATCCTGCTAAACCAGGCTTAGGAAGTCAATCTGTAAGGGCCATTTCTAATAATCCAGTCCAACTTTCTGCTTAACATAAGACACAAAAAATGTATTGGGTTCCATGCAGACAGAGTAGTACTCTGTTTCAAAGTCTTCCCGTGATAACAGTCTACTGTGAATCTAAACTTTAACAATTTACCTTGTACTTCTTTATCATGACATTCTTTCAGTTTGGACCATAATTCCTTGAAGAAATCTCCAGGAGGTTCCGCAGAACTAGGGCTCCCACAGCTCCCTCCAGATGCATTCATCTTGCTTTTTCCTGCTCCAAACTTTGTTGACTTATTTGCAGAGCGGGCTCACTCTCACACTTTAAATTTGAAATTACATAGTTACGAAGCTGTTTCTGAAGACAGGTGTACGCCTGTAATGACAGATCAACAACACTTCTGTTTGCATTTCTCAGACTGTAACTTGCAGCCATGGATGAAATACAATGCTTACTGCCTATCCATGTGTACTTATATACTGACAGTCACCCTAAACGTGTGGAAGATGCTAAGTATTTTGCTACAAGTAATTATAATCTAAAAGAATTTCCCCCCCTTAAACAGCTTAGGAGTCTTAGGATGCTTAGGAGTCTATTTTTCCTAGGTAAAACTACAGTAAAACAGAACTGTTTTCCAAAATCTTGCTGTCAGCAAAAGCATTTGTCAAAAGTTTTGTCAGAGATATATTTGCATACACACACCCCTTCCATAAACATGGATTCAAATGACACCTTTCTGCAAAGAAAAGCTGACGTCTCCTTAAAGTCTTTGTGATTCTACATTAAAATTATTCCCACTCCTTGATGAAAAGGAAAGAGGAAATTAATCTCAAAATTTATAAACCTCTAAAACATTAATATTTGAGGGGAACTATCAGACAGCTCTGTCTTAAAAGCCAGACTGCCTACACAACTCACAACAATCTTATCCATAATTCTTATTTGTTTTGAAGGGTTTCTCAGCACAGATGATGCCCTCAGGTAAACTACAGGGGAAGCACAGTACTGAGATCTGGGTCTGAGCCAAGGAAAGATTCAATTCTATCAGCACTGTGTGTTCAATTTTGAAATATGTAATCTCTCTGTCCTTCAGTTCTCTGTGTGTAAAACTGGGCATTTAAAGTTTTCCCCATTTGATGCTGTCAGTTTTAAACACAGACTTTTGAACAGGGACTGAGTCATTACCAGGTGGACAGAGCTATCACTATTACTCTGTAACATAGATTACAGTAAGAAAGAAAAAATTGAAGGTGTTTTGTACTATTCCTAATGTAGCAGTGTGAACAAGAAAACCACAATGTCTATATAACAAATAAAAGAATCAATTGGCTCTGCATTTTTTGAGGCACAAATTATAGTTGTAATTCAGATCATACGAGGTGTGCAGTCAAGAAGCTGCATTTCCTGTCTTGAGAGCCTTCAAGTAACTTAGAATATCTGAATGCAGCTACTGGTTTAGCTGGTCCCCTAAATTCACTATGACAAAATGTTTAGTCCAGTGGTCAGTGACCTGTTGTAGGGCCTGGAGGCCTTGGTTCTGGTTTGCTTTCTCATATCTGTGTGCACAGTCTTAAGCAAGTCGCTTTGCTTTCAGTCTGGCTGTCTTTAAAATGGGATAAAAATAATGGGATAATGAAACAAAGCATTATTCTCAACAACAAAGCAACACTTGAACTGTATGTTTCCTATACTATAAGATACTTAAACGCTACAGTAACGGAGCTGACAGAACATTCAGCAACCATTAGGTGAGACCGCATTTGCTTTAACACACTCTGTCTATAGAAAATTCCATGCCCATTTCAGTATGTGGTTTCAAGTTAGCTAATGTTCTTATTTTAAGATAAGTTCTTAATAGAAAATAAAATTACCTTTTCAAATTAGCAATGTCTATAATTCTTCAGCAGAAGTTGAACAGTAATCTGCTTGCATCTTTGCAGCTCAAATGCTCCACTTCGTGTGCGGTCACATTAAACCATCTTACAATGCTTCTTTGTGGAACGAATTGCCTAGTGACATTAGGAATCTCTTTTAAACTCTTATTTTTCTACCTTAAAGCACAGATATCTCAGAAACCATCTTTTTCTCTGTCAAGTGCTAGAGCAGTGAAATCAACAAACTTGCTCTCTTACTGTCTTAGATTTGTCAGATGAATCATTTTCCATAAAAGGGCACCTGACTCTAGAATTACTAAAGGCTGTCCCTACTGTTTTTGGTTTGATTCTTTTTTATTCCCCAAAAGGCGAGTGTAACAAAAAAAGGTAAAAAACTTGCCCGGAGTTTCTGCAGATGATCAGTATATCAACTGAATACAAACGCGGGGGGGGGGGAGTGGGGGGAAAGAGCAACAGTTTTTCCCAAGCTTCACCTCCTTCAAGATCCCAAAATAATACATTGCTTTTTACAGGTGTTCGACTTGTCTTCAAATAGAGGGCCCCCAACAAGTGCAGAGCCTTTCACAGGTCTGAGCAGTTGCACAGGTGTAAAAGACATTCAGTGATGTCAGCTTCTCAGCTTAGTCTCCAGTCCTAAGAGAGGATTTTCCAGTCCTTAGGAAAAAACCAAAACCAAAAACCACCTGAGCTAGACGTACAGACACTTGCAGGCAGGGAGAGAGCTGGAAGCCGCCTGAGGAGGGAAGGAAGTGCAACAATGCCAGCCCCTCTCCCCAGTGTCCTGCTGCTGTAGGCAGGCAGGGCGCTGAGCCACTCTCTCAGATGGGGCTTTGCTCCTAATCCTCCCGGCTAAATCTTTCACAGAATCACCTACGCATTTCTGTTTCCCTCTTCTTCCAGCCACCAACTCCCTCCAGCACCGCCAGACTTTGTGCAGCTTCATAGAAGATTGCCTTCCTATACACGCGCATCACTGGCGGTCAGCACCGGTAAAGCGCTGACGCTGCTTATCTGTAGTTACACTTGGCCGACAGCAACACACCGCCTCTCTGTGATTCTGCAGAGCACACAGCTTCCTGAACCCCTGACCCTCACCAAAAAGCCCGAGCACCGGCTGCTCCTACAGACTCGGCTCCCCCGTACCACCCGGCGGTGATTTTTTGGGTCTCCCCCTTTTCACAAGCGCTATGCAGGGAACTCACTCTTAAGACACGGCGCGGCGCTCTGAGAAATCCTGCCATGACCAGCGGCTGAGAGCTCGCCAGGCGGGAGCACGCCCCCGCGCCTCGCCTTCCCGCCGGCCTGAACGGCAAAGGAGGGGTCGGGCATGTCCCACACTCCCGAGCGACAGCCTCCGAAACGCAGACAACGGGCAAGCGGGCCCCGCTCCCCGCCCGCGGGGGCTCCCGGAGGAAGGAGGACCAGTGTTTGCAACGTGCCCCGCGGGAACCCGAGAGGACTCGGGGCCGGGGGGGGGAGGCCCCGCTGGCGGCGCGGAGCGGCGGCGCAGCCCGTCACGGCGCCGGGCCGGAGCGGCAGCCGCGCGCTCGCGGCCGTTACCAGGAGGCGGCGGCGGCGAGGAGAGCGCGCGCCGTTACCTGGTTGGCTCCCGGCGGCTCCGCGCGAAACGGCGGGAAAAGGGAAAGCCGGGGCCCAGCGCCTTTCCTTGTGCAGGGGGGGCGGGGCCCGACCGGGTCTCGCGAGGCTTCCGCGCTGCTCTCGCGAGAGCAGGGTGGTGAGGGGCGGCTGCCGCGGGGGCTGCTCTGGGGGCTGCTCTGCGGCCCGGGGCTGAGGTGCCGAAGGCCTCGCCATTTCAATATCCGTCGAGTCCAGCCGCCGCTGCCTCAGCCCTCTTGCGCTCAGCCTGTGCCTGGCCCGGCGTTTGGGACTTCCAAAGAGAGCGGCCTGAGAAGAGCCAAGGGGACCAGCCGGGTTTTAGCAGGTGCCAAGCGCTATGGAGAAGCAAGGGTGTGTGCGAGAGCCCGCATTAAAGCAAATGTTGCGCATACAGGGGCAGCCTACCTGGAAGAAAGTCTTGATGGTTTAGATGTAATTCCTGTGGCAGACGTGGCCTTGCCAGTATTCAGGCTGTGCTGCCAAAGCTACCTTTTCTGCAGGATTTGTACTCTGCTGACTGCTGGAGTTTACACAGAGAAGATGTATTCACAATGCTTTCCCCTCATTTATTGATCTTAACAGATTCTGTGGGTTTGTCATTATAGCATATGATGCAACAGCCTAGAATATATTTATGCGGTTATGAAAACCTGTAGGCTCATATAATTAGCATGGTATAAGGCAGCTAAACTTTTGTGTCACTTTTTGAGATTTTTACCAATGGCAGGTCAATGTTCTTCTGTTCATTGGGACCGACCCCGCTGTCTGCCATGAGAAAAACCCCTTGATTTTTAGTTTGTAGTTGTCCTTAGAAACAAAACACAGCTTTTTACTGTTACTATTCTGCCTTCACACGATTCCACTGGGCCATTTTGGTATTTATGTTAACACTTGCAGACACAGCTTAGTCCCATGATTAGAGAACACAATGGTGATCACTTTGCAAGGGCCAGTGCTGCAAACAACATACTTGCTAGATGGTTAATAGAAGTATGAAAGAAGTTAGGTGTTCAGGTATTTAATAACTGTTAGTAACTGTTCCGTCTTGTCACATCACTCAGATCACTCAGATGTCCAGCAAGTATTGCAGCTATAGAGCTGCGTAGCTAAAACTGAATCTGAAATACGTCTTCAACATTTCTAAAGTATTTTGAAATACCAACAGACAGGAATCGAAGACAACCCATGATTAAGCACGCTCTAAATCTGTTGTTCACCTTTGTTGAAAATAATCTTGGTTTCTCTCCAAATATGTACCTTGAAATTTGAAGTATTTTGAAAAATCTGGTCATTAACTTTTCTGTTCATTCCTCATCGTTGTTTAACCACTTATTTTTCAACTAAAATAAAATAAAACCAGTGTTCAGTAGCTCAGCAGCAGATTACTTACATTGTAAGTTTGATCCATTATCGTATCAATACACAAATGGCAGAACTAAAATTAGCTATGTCTTATGGAAGAAACAGTCATAATAGCTTGTGATAGACACTCTAGTCTTCTTAAATAGTATGTATTGTCAGCTTTTTATTCTACCTTTGAAACTCCTATAATCTAAAAGTTTGTGATGTGGGAAAGTAATTATTTCCTCAGAGGTAAAAGAAACAGATGTCTTAAATATACATACAGACCTGGTAAGTAGCAATAAAATAGCCCTCCTGTCCACTGTTCAGGTATTTTACCATAAACTGGACCTTCCTGTTTATAGGAAGCACTCTAGAAAATAATTATGTCATCCATTTTATTTCCCAATAAACTGTGTGAACAGTTTATGTTCATATTCTCTCATGTTGAACTTTACAGCATTATAAATCCGTTGGCTTCTAAAGTGTTATCTAGTCAACAATAAGTGATAATGGATTAAGACCAGCAATTGAACTTTGCCTTTATCTCCCTTCCAGATTTATTTGATTTTGTGTATTCCCTAATCACATACTTGGCCACCAATTACTGAACAGATCCCTGGCTCATTAAACGTGCTAGAAAACTACCGAAGAGTCTGATATTCCACATTCACTTGTACTTAATGTCTTAAGCTGACTAGTCTAACTGGAACTGCATCTCATTCATCTCATAAGAGTAAGCACACACACCTAGACAATAAAACTGTGGGAAAAATACTTCATCATTGTTACACTTGAACAGATACGAAACTTTCTGTGATGTCATGGCTCATGTCCAGATTTCAAAGTAACCCTTAATATGACACATTAAATTGGGCAACAGAATACTTACCCATGAGCGACTCGGCAAAAAGAGAATCTAATTTAATCTTAGACCAATTTAGACCTGGCTGGTCTGAAATGTTTAATCTTACTCCTAGTGTGTGAAGCTGTTGATCTTCAACTACACTTTAGTGGCAATGCCTTCCTTCTCAATGACTGGACTGTTTACCACCAAATCAACTAATGACTGAATTTCTCTTGTAAGAGTACTGGATTGTTGAAGCACAGATAAAATTAAAAATAGCCTTTCATTTCCCTCTCCTCCTTTTTTGTGGAGTAGTACAGAGGCCGCATTTGTGTTTCTAGCCATTCAGGTATCAGAAGGTGACCTAGCTCACTGCATTTTTAGACAGAATAGGGTTAAAAGAGGTTAGCAGAAAACTTACATTGTTTGTTTCTA
The DNA here is from genome assembly GCF_036013445.1 of Caloenas nicobarica. Lineage (NCBI taxonomy): Eukaryota > Metazoa > Chordata > Aves > Columbiformes > Columbidae > Caloenas > Caloenas nicobarica. The sequence goes on along the minus strand of NC_088246.1, from coordinate 115,808,960 downwards.
TTACCTTAAATTTAGATGTAAAGATTAAAACCAGCTTTGAATTACACTGGGGAACTCCAATGTAAATATTTTAATTGTGTTAAACACAATGGTAAATATATCACTCTTTTCCTCTGTATGTAAATGTATATATATACATATGCATCTATATATGAAATAGTGAAGTCCTTATTTAGTTGTGTGAGATTTAGTAGATTGCACATACACGGGCAGGGCAGGGCAGGTAGATATACATGGGCAGGGTGCTCACAACCTCGACTTGCAGATCTGCATTGGGGGCTAAATATATTGCTTAATTCTCTAGTCATGTTCATTTGATGAACTTTATGTTGCAGTTGCCAAAAAGGACTTCAAAGGAGCCCAACTTCAGATGCAGCAAATAAGAGCAAGTCGCACAGTTCAACAGCTGCCTAAACGGGATTTGAACTGGGAGTGTAGGAACTGGCAGTTCCCGGAACGGTGTGATTTCTTACAGCCGGGAGGGCACACAGAGCACTCCACTGCTGTCTGGCACAGGTAGTTGCTTTCTCTGGAAAAACAAGGAGGAGCCACCCCATCACCCCCACTTAGCTGAATTTGATTCTTTTCAAGCTGCTTGCATAGCCGCTTTTGAAATCAAGCCAAGATCAAATTCCCTGATGGCAATAACATTGTTCACTTTAAGAAACCCTCTTCTTTGAAGTGCTTTCACTGCTCCTCATCTGTAGTCAGAAACAGCCAGGATTTATTCAACTGAAACTTTCAGTTGTTTTAAAGAGCCGTGATGCAGAAAAAAAAAAGTAACCTGAAGGATGCTGTTGCAGGACCCCAGTGCAGTGTTCCTGGTCCTCAGACTCTAAGCAGAAGCAGCACCAATTTGCATTAGCTGCATGCGGAAATGTTTTGCTCCTACTGATGTTTCTCTGTTTAACATGAATAGCCTGAGTAGTTATGTATATTTATCTCAGCCTTGGAAGGCTGCTCCAGGCTTTGAAGGCTGAAATAAAAGTTTACGGTTCTGTGTACAAAATCATGCACCTGCCTTTTACTGTAGTGAATGACAAGAATTCAGGACAGGGAAACAAGCAACAGAGAAACAACATATGAGAAATAATATTTTACTTACCTTTGAGAAAAAAGGTCCCTAATGGCCACTGCCCTTCCTGCTCCTCCCCGCCCCCCAAAAGGCAGCTGTGGAAAACCCACATAAAACAGAACACATAAACTGTATAAAGAGAGGATGGCAAGCAGTATTTTAAAAAACTGATTTATTTGGTCTGAATTTTTAAAATGTGCTATGTTAAAATCCTGTAGATGTAGAAATCAAAGCTCTCTTGTAGCATTTTATAGGCTCTACAGACAGTCTCTGTGCAAACCACACAGTTCAGCCAGCTATAATTTTTTTTTTTAAATGGTTTATTCCTTAGCAAGCTTTCCTTCCATATTAGATAGCAAAATTAACAGAGGTGATAAAAAGTAAATGCTTTTTCCTGATGGATAGTTTTAGCTTCCGTGAGAGCGCAAAACTTTCCCTGTGTTCTTTTCTGTTTTCCCACACTTCGGAGAAAAAAAATTTACACACAGATACCATGCTGCTAATGAGAAGGTCATCTCAATCTGCTATTCATTGAGTTTTTAAGCTGCTCAGGAGGTCTTTTGATCGGCACTTTACAAAAGAATTATAACATTCATTTTTGCATCAACTTGGAAATAGCTGGCAGTAAACACCTCCATAATTGAAGCTTCCTGTTGTGTGACTATCATAAAGTCTTACATAATCCTGTATAGATATTTTTGTATCTAGTGATTTTTGTCCACCGAGGACACTAATTCATTATTTTTTTTTTAGTATCATGAAAGATAATGGTATTTGTTTCACTTAAAGACAGACAAAATTAAGATTTCCAGGGTTATGAAAGTAGCTATGTAAGGGTTTTTAAAAATGTAGTTACACAGATGGTAAGAAGATTCACATTTACTTAAGTTAAAGAGTTATTTTGTCCTAGCAGGCATGACAAAACCTGTCTTCATTCCTTTCTATTCAGCTCAGCAAGTACTTCTGTGCTCCAGTAGTTAATCAGTTACCAGATTCCACAGCTTTTGTTTTCACACTGTTTAATTTTTCTTATTTGACACAGAGCCTGTGAATGGATTCAGTTGCAGATACAGGTACAGCTTTCAAGACTGCCTGCTCTTTATGATTAGGACTGCTTTTTGTTACCATTGCCACCACCGTTACTCCTTCTAAACAGGTACATTTCTAATAAGTATATGTAAAGAAAGCAGTTAAGAATGACAAGTACATTTCCTATCTTGCAATTAAGTCCATTCTGAATATGTAAATCTAAGTTTAATTTACTCATTCCATAAAACCAAACAATTAAAAAAGTCTGACCAGAATTAGTAATGACACGTCTTACTGTAATGGCACTGTGTCTTGTCACGACAGTGCTGTTGTGAGACATGGATTATAAAAACACTGTCTAAAAGAGAAGACCAATAGGCAATATTTAAGGGATCTGCTCAAAATACTAAGTAACTGGCAATGGAGTTTCTGTCTCTCACTCCTGTGCTTAGTTCATTGAACTGTCTCTCCAATAAATACTCCTGCAGACAGAGCAGATGATGTTGAGCTGCACACAGAAGGGTCAGAAAGCTGCACTCACACAAATCCTGTCAACAAGTGCCATAGAGACTGGCAGTACTCAGACACATTAAGGAGAAAGCCATTACATCACTTCAAGCATAAGAGAAATTTTTGCTTAAGGTTATCTTACGTTAATGTTAAAGAAAGACTTTCAAAACTCACCCTTCTGTTTGAATTGTGAAAAGTTCTGTTCTTGATCGGGGTGATAAATATTTACTATTGACTTCCCCTCCAGCTATAAACCTCAAGTGTAAGTAAGATGAGGAAGCCACTGTGGACCACACTAGAGAATGCCGAGAGGAGATCTGCTGCACCTAAGATATATACAATGTGCAATGGATAACCTAATATGCCTTTCATTTAACTGGCTGGGCAGGTTTCTGCATTCTGGAGAGCATGGAATCATACCAGAATTTGTTGGCATAACAGGCCCGTCAGACCGGTTCCCTGGGCGCCCAGGAACCTGCCCAACCAGTCTGCATCAAAGGCCGGCCCAACATGCTGCAGCTCAGCTCGGCTCAGGGAGGCTTCTTACACAGTGAATTATTCACGCCTCTGTCAACTCCCAACATACTACTCAGAGAGAATGATGTAGCCTCCAGCAAAATAATTTACTGAGGGGTGGAGGAGTGATACATCCTTGTTAAGTGTAGCAAGATCTTATTGTTATAAATTTTCTTTCATTTTATATGCAGATGCACTAGGCTAGAGGTCTTGCTCAGCATGAATACGAAGAAAAACAGGAAAGAAAATGCCTTTTAAAAAAAAATAACGCTAACCGTACAGACTTATGATAATCAAATAGCACCAAATCTTTAATGTGACCAGCTAAAAAAACCCAAACAAACAAACAACAAATTATGCTCTAATTCAGATTTATCTCTAGTCCTGCTTTGTTTCAGTATACCTACCGTATGTATGGGATTCAGCATAGCTTTGTTATTTGTGGGTGACTTTGGGTGAGCCCCATGTCAGTGCAAGCTCGCCCTGAATTACGGCACAGGATATTTCAAGGTGAAACTGGTCAGAAAACATGGAGTGTGTAGGACATGCTTCCACAACCATGAGGAACTACTTATGAGGCAACACTCTTCTTCTCCGAAGGACACAGCAGCTGCCCTGTTACAATAGCACAGGGGCTGCAGCAGCAGCTGTGCTGCTTCTTGTTCTTGGCTGGGGGGCAAGAATACTTGCACATCAGTCCTGCATATAGCATAGTTATTCAAGCTGTAGGTACAGATCAGGATATGCCCCAACAGAAGCCTGCATCTGTGTAAACTTATTACTTTTTTTTTTTTCCCCAAGTACAAATATAGACCATAATTTTTAAAGCTCCAACTGTGTTTGTCAGAGATGTTGACCACTAGCCACTTGCAGAAGTTTAGCACTTCTGGAAATGTGATCATGGGTACATGGAATCAGTCTGCTAAACCTATGTTTAGGCATGTTCCTTTATTTTTTATTTAAGCACCTGAAGTTAAACACTCAGGCTTGAAAAAATTGGCTCCACTGAATGTTGTCAAAGGTTCTGAGTAACTGTAGAAACCTGTGTTTGTTCATAAAATGATCCTACAGTGGTATCACTGATCCTTTTTTTGGATCTTTTCTTACACGTTTTAATAATAGTTACTAGACAACTAGTGGTCAGAACAGGAAGTTACCATCAAATTCAACCAGCGTTGTGCAACATGGGCAATTTTTTCATCATTGACTGAACACAGAAAAAAATGTTGTTATTTGAATATACTCTACTCAGATTATTTTACTGCAGGAAACTAGCTCTTCCTTTAAGACTACATCTTACAACAGCCTTGAAAGGAGGCTTAATTCTGAAGAAGGCAACTGGATTACTAACTGAGCTGAAATTACAGATGTATGCTGTCTGTGCTTGCAGTCACTCCACCGTAGGCTATGATTTCATACAGTTAAGCAGGGCTGGGCTTGGTCAGTACTTGGATAAGAGGTTTAACAAAAAGTCCGCTGCAGGAAGTGGTTTTGGTGATTCAGGAGGCTATACTGAATAATTGGGCATCAGTGCCAAATGCGATAGAGACATTGATTTCTGGATATGCCACAGTGTTGGTGCCATACAAAAATTGAAGTTTTTAAAGGCTCTGAAGCCCTTTCCATGAGTACTACATCTTGAACTGTGAGAACGTACTATATCTGCGTATAATTTGTTTATATGACTGTCGTGTAATTGGATAGATGATGTAACTGATTAACACAAGTAAATTGCCACCTAAAATAGCTGGTAGACTATACAGTGTGGAAAAAGTTCTGCTTGCATAATTGACTTAAGGAAGGTGTTGTGCTTCAAAGCTGGTCTACTTCCAGCTATGTCAGCTGGTCTCATAAAAGATACTGTCTGAAATTTTATGTCCTGCTGAGGAAAGAACATTTTGACCATTTTTAAATAGGTAGAATAAATGCCAGCTTTCTTGATACCTTTTCTCCAGATTAAAACTGGAGCCTTATAGTGAATCTGATGGTATGTCTTTAAAAGACATTGGGCTTGCCATTTAACTATTTACTGGAGTCTGGAGAGTATAGGGGTAAAAGGGATCTTCACTGTCTCTTACTTTGACTTGGTAGCCTGAAGAAGAGTTTGGACACCCTTTCTGCTCTCCAGCCTCTTGCTCCCCAAACTAAAATGACCATGTACACACCTTACAGATTCAACAGGGGCTTCTCATGTAGGGTTGCTGTCAGGGTTGAGACCTTAAATTAGGCTTTTATATTCACTTCCACAAGTTACAGAAATTTTATTTTTCATTAGTAAAAAAGCAAAGGTATAGGATAAAGAAGTCATTGTATGTATCAATACATTCTTGGATAAACATCACTTAACTGTTGTTCTCAACCTTTTAACTCATGACAGTTCTATAAATACGTAAACCACAGAAATAAGTCAGACTTGCTCAGAGTTTTCTGTGAAAGAGATTGCTTTTCCTCCTAAAGAAGGCAGTATAATTATCTGAAGTACTGTATCCTCCCTTATATCAAATATAATTTCCAAGAAAGGGATCTCACAGATAAATTCTCTTTCAAATCAAACCTATTATTTAATAAAATACTTTTCCAATTGAGAATAAATTATAAGTTATTTGCCATCTCCAGCCTCAGTCAAGAAAAGTCGCACAATGCTTATCTGTGAACTTTTCTAATTTATAAAATGATCACATAAAGTCTTCTTCAGAAGAAGAGGCTCAGAGAGGTGCAATTCTGAAAAGTAAGACAATCTAAATGGTGCAGGCTTCAACTTGTTCTTATGGTGAAGGTATGCACAAACATTCATGTCTACAAGTATTCATTACAGAGTTTACAACATACCTCCCTGTAGCTATCAAAAGCTGCTCAGTACTTCACAAACAAATTCAGATAACACACATGCCCCCACACCCCTATCAGTGTTGGGTAATATTTCTCTCCTCAACTGGTTGTGTAGCAGTGCAAGGATGGGGAGACTGTTGGTTCATAAAGAGCATATTAAAAAATAGGCCAAGTCCTATCTGGGACAGGGAAGGGAGGTAGAAGCAGTTAATTTCTGACCTAGAGGCCAGCTAGAGAAAAATGCCTCCAAGAGAGCCAAAGGATGTAAATGCAACCTAAAGCTTTTTTTTTTTTTCCCCTTTTCTTTCCTGAGCAAGAACAGGTTTAGAATTTGTTACAACTAATTTGCTGATGACAACAATTTCTCATTTACCTCAGCTGAGACAGCAGGGCATTGGCAGAATATAAAAAAAATTCCAAGAGCATTATCAGTATTCTCACTGCAAGAGTAAGCCTGATGTAAAAGCTTGGCTGTTTGAGAGGAGAAAGCCTTGAAATATTATTCTTTATGGTGTTGGTCCACCTCTTTCTTCACAATTCTCAAGACTGTCTTTAACAGTTGATCCAACTCAGTAATTCAAGAAGGGAAATCAGTTTTGTGAACTTTTGGGCATAGAGAGGTCTCCCTATGATCTGTAATGCTACAGGAATGCAGTAAGGAAATGTAAGAGAAGAATTAAATCCTAGGAAATTCCACCATTCACTTCTGCTCTTGGAGAGGAGGAGGGGGAGAAAGGAAATAGAAACAGAAAGTAGCAGAAGCACCTCAGACCGTTACACTGGAATGGTTACTTTGGGACCAGATTGCACAAATGGCTGGCACCTCCATTTTTGTTTCATTCAAAGAAGTCCTCCCTACAAGTAGTCTTTTCCAGCACTCTTCTATATAGAGAGTGATTGGTTATTAGTTATTTCAGAAATGACTTCCATAGAAGAAAGGGTCAACATCCCTTGTAATTGGATTTTCTTCTTGTCTATTATCTGTATTTGAATTATTATTGTGAAGTATTGCAGCTTATCCTCTAGCAGGCAGGAATACTTTGCCTTTTTTTGTGGAGATTAATCTTCACTGAAGTATGAGTATTTGCTACAAAGAGACTTATAAGGCAGAAACCAGAGTGGTATTGCTGTAATTGTTTGGGGGTCTGAATAATTTTTTTTCCTGTTATTTGTCTTCTTTTTCAGATGATACTGTATTAAGCAACAGGCTTCCTATGTGGAGACATGGAAGCATGGGATACCAATGACCTCACAGCTATATTTTCTGATGCTGACATGAGATACTTCATTTCTCCATTTTGTATTCTACATCTTCATTTTTTTTGAACATGAGAACTACTTTCCCACCTCATGGTGATCTAGTTTGTACTTAGAGCCTCTTCTTTGTCAAAGACCTTGGAAAATCCAAGTAAATTATCTACTACTCATTTATCTGCTGTTCTACTAATACACCAGATAGTTTTAATAAGGAGCTACAGTCTTCTGTTGCAGGAGGCTTGCTGAAATGTCCTTAGCATATTAAGTTTCTCTTTCTGTTTCATACTGCTAATTGTAATAATAGTTTAAATCAAGTTGTTACTGAAGAAAGACTCACTAATATTCCCCAAGATTATTCACTAGGTCTAGTTTTTTTTTAAAAAAAGAATATATATTTGTTGCTTTCTGGTGCTTTGAGTATTAGTGAGAAAATATGGGCTTGGTTTGGAACTTGATATTAGTGAGACAGTATCTTTTGTTAGAAACTTCAAATGCCACTTTATTATTAAGCATCTTCAGAATTCAGAACTTCAAGAGAAACCCAACCACTCTTACGTTCTGTTACTTCATTCAGCAGTTTTTTGTTGCAGCATTTTCTGTTCCAATATCTAAAGCTTTGTTGGTCTCTCATGTTTCTTGTACTTAGAAACAGCAAAACCAGGAGAGTATTGCGAAAATACTAAATGGAAGTAAATGTACATTCCAGCTTTGCAAAAGAAAAACAGACCTTTGCAATTAATATCGTTCAGGTAAAATTATGAACTTCTAAAGTCAGAAGGAGCTTTGCTAGTGACTTTACTAAAACCAGATTTTAATCCTCTTATGCTACCATTTCTGTATGATAAAAAAAATCAAACAATCTTTTGAAAAAAATCACCATTCCAGAATACGTTTCTGGCTTGAGCTATTAAGGGAGCTACTAGCTTTGTGAAGCAAGAGGGAAAGATAAATTTGAGCAGCCTTTTCCCCTGTGCTGCTAGTCAGTACACAGAATATAGGACCATGTTATATTGTAACATGAGAATCCCTTCCACGCCTTGTGTAATAAAAGCAGCAAATCAAGACACCAACCCATCAAGCCTCCAGCTTTGGCCTTCAGCCTGTGACTTAAACCGTAAGTGTGCTTGTATCAGTTCAGTGCATCATCCAGCAGATCACTAACTGGCTCTAATCCTGTGACCATCTGCCTCTGGTGGGTTCTGCGGGAGAGGTCCAGCAGCATCCCGTTGCAATAAGCTGGAAAGCAGACTGCTTAACCATGCCTTGTGCTCAATAAAGCTGTTAAGTGGCAAGCTCCCCAGCTGCATTGTAGGGTTTTTCCATTGTGCCTCTTGCCTGCCAAATAACACCTTGTGTCAGATGTGTTCTTTTGTCTTGAAATGGGTTGAGGTACTGTGTTGCATGTTAGAAAAGAGGGATCATAAGAACTTTTTAAATGAAATGCACTTCATCATATTATTTTGCTTCCTTAGTGACAACACTTTTAAGGCTAAATAGCAGTAATTTTTTCAAGAGCTACTAATGTGTGTCTAGAATAAATAGGATAAGACCAACATTGCTTCATCAGTCTATCTCCAAAATAGCTAGTCTGCTTGTTAATTCACTTTGCAAGGTACAACATATTGAACTTAGAAGGCGCTATGAGAAGACATGCTGAATCTGAAGCTGACTGCTGTTGTTTCAAAAGCAGTCACTCTCAGAACAATCAAGTAACCTACAGAAAACCCGGGGAAACTGGTGTTTGTATAGCTCTTAGGTCTGATTCCTTATCAATGTTCTGTGGTTTTTATGGATATCCATAATTAAAAATAAATTTGGCATTTTCTCATATTCCTTTTTTTGCTCTTTGTGTAAAGAGAAAAAGACTTTTGAGCCTTTTTTTTTGGTCTTATTTGTCATCATTTCTTAAATACAATTTTGTGACCTCTAACTGCTGTCCCCACTTAAATATCTGAGAAATTATTTATGTCTTGGCTTAATCACACTGAACTAAATTAACTTCTGTTAAAATAAATGTAACTAACAGGAAGATGAATTGGGCCTACTTATTTCATCTGATCTTCTCCTCTCTCATTCCTTCAACTTCTGTCGTCTATGGGCAATAGCTTATATTCAGCAAATACAACAAAGTCATAACTTAATTGCTTAACCTGTTGTCAGCTCTCAGGACTTTAAAAGGGAAAACCTCACACCAGTATGGCAGCATTATTGAAATGGGATGAACAGAGGGGCTTGTTTATATGCTTCATCCAGTATTTCTTCTTTATCCTGTTTAAAATATAGATTAGCTGTCTCCTGGGCAATCCCAGGAGGAGGCAGCTTCTGGCATTCGGAGGGGAAGAGCAATGGGAGGTAGCAGAAGGTGTGGTGTGCCTTCCCCCAGCACAGCTCCCTGCAGAGCTTCTGTCCCCCTTCCTCTGCCGAAACACGTAGCTGGAGCCCTGACTCTCACAAATGGCAAAGAGGCTGTCGCTCCCCTTCTCGATTTATCCAGGAGCCAAGTTTGCCATTGTCTCCCAATTGTGCCAATGAAAGCGTTTGTCAGTTTTCTTTGTGGAGAGCATCAGTGAAATAATCTGGTTAAAAATTCTATAGCTTAGCAAAAGGGACTTTTAAACCAAAATTACTGAATTAATATAATAGCGCAGCCCCATGAACCCTTTATTAGGGTAGCTGAAGCACTGGCTAACCTTCACAGGGCAGGCAGAAGTGATTTGCCCACAGGGTTATTTTTTAAACAAAACATGTGTTACATTTTTGAACAAACCCATCAGTGGTATCATGTTATCATGTTTGAGGGGGCACATGCTCAGACCTTTTCAATAAGTGAAAAGGATCAAACTTTTGGGTAACTAGCACATGTACAGTGACCAAAACCTTATTTAATATGATATGAATGCTGTTCAGGCCTTAATGTCATGAGGAAACTGTATAATGAACTTACAGCTACAAAGTAAGCACATTACTGGAGTAATTCTCAAAACAACACAGTGCTTTTTCCTCATTCCCAACTTGTTTATCACTGAAGAGATGGGATCAAATTAAAAAAAAAACCAACAAAAAAACCCCAAAAAACAACAGCCAAACACAGGAAAGGTAATTGTGTATTAACAATGTATTTTGTGTCAGATGTATTTTCCTCCCTCAGGAAAGCTGTATAGCTAAAACATAAACTCTTCACCTGCACGGGAAAGATTTAAACTTTGAAGTGATTCTTCATTACATGCTGCCGGTCAAGTTTCTTTCTGCACTGTGATTACTGTGTTACACATAACACCACAGTATTTTCAATGCTCCAGTGATCAAAAAAAGAAGTACAATACAGACACAATGTAAGTATTGTTTTTATGTAAATACTTCTGAGATTCTGAAAATTCCAAGGGAGGAGTGAATTTGCCTTAAGGAAAGCATATTTTTTCTAGAAGTTCCATAAGCTCCTGACAGAAGGCATTTGTGTCAGGACTGATGGCTCCAGGTAGCCTTTGTCGGAGCCTCTACCTGAAGCACAACCAGAATCCAGCTGATAGCTCCTCAGGATTCTGAGCCATCCTGTCTGAGAAAACACATACTACAAGATTTTGTTGTAGAAGGACTTTTTAAATGATTCAGTTCAGCCAAACCAAATTCGTCTGCAACCACTTCTATTGATTTCCATTCCTTATCACCTAAGCTAAGCCAGGAAGTCTAGTTTGAATGTGAACTTCAGTAATTAGACAACTTTTTGGATTTGCTCAGTGCAATCAGTTTAAAATCTCACCTTTCATCAGCATGTCTGACGTAGGAAGATTAAAGAGAAGTAAACTAAGGCGCGAATTTACAGCGCTCTAGCTACTTTGCCTTAGACCCTTCTGAACTAACACTTGTAATAAGTGTGTGTCCTACTTTCAAAGTGGACTAACTAGTGAGCTCTGATGGCATTCCCTAGTCCATCTGGCAGTTGTTACCTTGTATAGCTGACACCTAAGTTGATACACTGGAACTTGCTCATATACGGTGTGCGAGATTCCTTTGTATTCTTCCATGCTTAGCACGAAATGGGCAGAAGTGTCAGCAAGCCTGACCTGGACCATCTCCTCTAAAACTGGTTCTTGTACAGGTAAAGTGTGTAAATGAATTGGGTGCTATGTAATTCAGGTATCTGAAAGGGACTGTCCTACCATCCCTTGTGCAAATTCTCCCAACGTTTTCTTCTTTAGGAAAGAAATAATATTTTAAAATACGCTTTTTCAGAAGTAAAATAATTGGAATTTGATCTAGAGTTATAAAATGGGTCTAATTATACAGTGTGGAGGCCTTGAGTGTTTCTGTTCGCGAATCAGCAATGTGGTTTTCTTCTTATATAAGCATCTAGAAATGCAAAATCAGAACATGCTGGCGAAGCCATTCTTTGTTTGGCCCAACACTGAGAAAAATGACTCTGATGCACCTTCTAGAATTAACATAACCACATTTATAAAGGACACCCCCCCCACCCTCGACAATCTATTTGTAGCCAAAACTAACTGGTAACAGTCACTCTTCTTAGCTGGCCCAAACACAGACTCTCCACCTACCTTCTTATAGCTGGGCTGACTCATACGCAGTCAGAACCAGATAGTATTCTCTGTAAAATGGAGGCAAATAACCTAAAAGATGGGAAAGAATAGTGTCCAACAAACCCCTTTTGAATTCAGGTGATGAAAATGTGTGAGCTAAATGAAAATCTGAGAGAACACCTTCCCCCACCCCAGGCAATTTAAAGTACATATGGAATAGTGAACAAACAGTGCATTTGTACCTCCGGTCATATATTTTTTCTGACACTCATGTCCGTAGTTCACTCCTGGCTCATACTCAAGCAAATACAGGAATATGATTAGTTCTGAGAACAAATATCAGGGACTAATATTTGAGTTATGCTTTAAAAGGCACCGAAACAAAAGCATAAAGTGTTAAAACACATCTGAGGTATTGATCTAGGCTTTGCTACCACTTAAGCAGACATATATTAAGATACAAAATATTTGACTAGTGAAGTGCATAAAATTATTTTCCAGCCTGAAAGAGATGAGCTCAGTTTAGGTGAGGGAATACTTTGTCCTGTTGTGCTTTCTCCTTCTGTTGATTTGTTGCTCTTTAGGTTTTGTGTTTTAGGATTCTTCAAAGAATTGCGTCTATTTATTCTGTGGAGGCACACGGAACTGAGGGATGAAATTGGTCCCCCTCCTTTATAAACTGGGCTGGCAAGGATTCTACTGCCTAAAATCTTGTGCTGCAAGGGAAAGGGATTGCTTGGTGTCCACACAGACAATTGCTGCTTCTCCTGTGCAGCCAGGTACCTAGCTGCTCCTCAGGAAAAGGCTAACAAAATAGATGGATGGTGGCTATTTTGGGGTGAAAACAGAAGGGAGAGAGGGGTTATATCTCCTTGCAGGAGCAATCTACTACTTCCACTTTCTTCACTGCAACAGCTGGGGTTAAACCCTCAGCTCTTGAGTTTTGTCAGCACATGCGAGTTACTTTATCCTGTTTTTTAGGGTGCCCAGATTCAATATTCTCATACCTTCTGAGAAGCCCTGGAACAGCCCAGTGTCAGCAATGCTGGTTTCTAAGAATTCAGCACACTTATATACTTACTGCTCAGATGATATCTTTGTTGTTTTTCCAGTCATGTCTGCTGCTTATATTTTAAACACAAAGCAGTACAAGGATTAATGCAAGTGGAATGTGAGTACTGGAACATGGCCTATTTGTTACAGGAAACTATTGTTATGCGTTACTGATGATCTGACATAGGCTCGATTGTCTGAATTGCAGCATAAAACGGGAAACTTACCTTTGAGGAAATATAAACCATTTATCAATGGCTAATCTCCAGGTTGTTTTATTAATGTCAGTGAGAAACAATAATTCAGTGACAGAAATGCGGTAATTTTTTTTTTCATTGTCATAGATACTCTGCCTGGGTCACCAGTAATACCAGGTGGATTTTCTTCAGAAAATAACTTTTTTCTTTTTTGCATTGCTTGTAGCCATTTACAATACCAGGCAAGAGGAACAGCACCAAGAAAAGGCATTCTGGTGTCAGTGAATTTCATGGCACAATGGAGTTGATTTCAACTGGAATTGGTTTAAAAACTGAAAATGGTCACTTCAGCTTCCCCTCTCTTCTTTTTGGAAGTCTGTAGACCCTGTTTGGCCCATTCCTGGGCTGTGAAAGAAAATGAAAGCTCGAGCGTGCCCTGGCTCCCCACCACCTTGATGACCTAAAAACTGGGCAGGATCTGGCCCAGCCTCTGTAATTTTGATCAAAACGCCCTTTTTAACATAAAAAGAAGTTTATTGGTGGGACAGAAGTTACTGCATTGAGTTGTCTTGCGAATTTTCTTTTAAGGGACACCAGAATTACTGAGAATTCAAATAATACTTAGCTTCGGTATAACCGTGGGAGTTTCTATCTGCCATAGGCATGACGTAAAGGTTAGACTGAGCCTCTGGGGGTGAGGAGTGTCAGGAGTGATCAAGGGTAGGGAAGGTGGACAGGCTGCTACATTTTGTTGTGCTTCGTGCTTATGATAGCCCTATTGCACTGCTGCTTGGAGACTTGGCCCCTTCTCTTTTTCAGCTGGCGTAACGAAATAGTCCACCTCTTCTTCCGGATGCATGTGTATGTGTTGTGGGAACAGAGGGAGCACGAGCAGCACTGAAAATCCCACGAGGGATCACAGAGCACACTCCAAAGCACTCGGCTGATGAGCTGCAGCCTGTACAGCAGCACCGGGTGCTGTAGTTGTTGGCAAGTGTTATTGAGGCCGGGGTTGGACTAGGCAGCAGCTGACACTATTAGTATTGAGGGTTTGAGTAGGAAGGAGGGCCTTGGAACAACAGGGATGACAGCTGGCACAGCAACTGAAGTGTGAATCGGTGCAGGAAGAAGGAAGGAGTTTGGACGACAACACAGACAATTTGGATTTGAGTTCGAAAGGTTTCTTCTCGTGAAACTAAATGCCTGCTGCTACTTTCTCTAAATATACTCGCTCTCAGGGGAATTTATATTGTTACCCAACTGCTTATGAAGCAGTTCACCAGTACTGGTCAGAGGCAATCTGCATATTCAATTTTTAATCTTGTTTGTGTGGGGGAAGTGGTTTGGACCTTTACTAAGCATATTGCAGTCCTCAGAGAAACCAGACAATTCTGACATCTGAAAAACAGTAACATCAATGTTTCCAATCATCAGCATTTTTAGCAGTATCAATCAAGCAGCATGCTTAAGAAACCAGGAAAACATCTTTATCCAAGCAACTTTTTCCCATTTCTGGGCTGGTTTGGATTTTTCTCTGATTCAACTCGGGAATAATCACCTTATGGTGATTGTTAGGAAGGTTGGAAGAGTTAAACCAGGGTGAATATGGCCCTTTTGTTTGTGCTATCTGTACTTTTTGTACTCTAAAGCTCAGGGTGACACTTGATATTGTACTTAGTCAAAGCCTTTCAAACTGTGCTCTCTGTATCAGATTAATGATGCTCTGAGTTACACAGGCAGCAAATCAACCAAATCAATACACATACAATAGCTCAGGTGTTTTTTTGTCAAAAGAATGAAGAACTTGCTGTGACAACAACACCGGAAAGATAGAAATATGTGGGCAGCTGGCAGTAGAGCCTCGCTTGGACAAGTGAACAGCCTGAACTAGTGTCATCTCACCTGGCATGTGACCTGAGAGAATTTGGCTTTGAGTTCTTTCCTCCCTTTTGCATGGCCCTTTGTTCATTGTCTTTCAGCAGTGACTAATGTTTGAAATCCATATGCTACTGCTACATACAGAGCTGTAGCACCAGAGGAAAGCAACCTGAGCTTTAGAGACACTTCAAAAGCAAAAGGACATAATATCTATCCTGGGACAGCCACTTAGGCTGGTCTTTTTATAAAGTTTTGCCCCTGAGGACATTGCAGTTGCCTAATTTTGAGCAGCCATTTCCTTACCTTTGTTTTGAGGGATCACTCAGCTCAACTGGGACCTCTGCACTTCCATCAAGGAGGCTAGCCACCTCAATACCTAGCTACTAACTCATGCGTGAAATACTTTTCAAAAAATCCTGATGTTAGGAGAAAAAGAGATAAAACTGCCCGTTTCTATTTAAATGTTTGAGTCTGAACAGGAAGAAGGACTCTGTTGGTAGCCTGAGCAGCTTGCTTCTGCAGGGTCAGAGCCCAAGCCTTCCAGAGAAATCCCAATGAGATTGTTGTTACAAATGGCTGTTCTTTATTTTTTTATTAGGTTATTTGGTTTTATTACGCAGGAAGATCAAAAGACATATAAGCACCATGAAAGAAAGCTAGGAAGAGATGCAAGTCCAGAGAACCTGGCAAAAAGCTACCAGGTGAGTGACCTCGGGGAAGCTGAGCTGCTGCTGGCTGGGCCTGAGATGCCAGGGTTAAATCAAGAGAGGTACTTGTACTGGCTGCTTAGGAAAGGCAGATGCACAAGTGGAATTTTATTTCTGTGCTTCTTGTCCCTCTATAACTGGAAGACAGCTAATAGCAGGAATGCTGCTGCCTCATATCCCTTCCAGAGAAAATGATTACTTAAGGCAGAGAGTGCGTGAGGAAAGACATTGGCTTCCTATTCTGTAATACTTTCCCTGATGTGTTACACAGCATGACAAATAGAACAACACTTTCATGATGTTTATATGTTTTATAATACATGCTAGCAGTAGAATCAAGGCCAAGTGCCAAGATGGTTAATTAATTCCACTTTCCTGAATTACCCATAAGGTTTTAGTTAAATGTGGCAATTATCTCCTTTAAACTGTTAAACCTGCAGAAAGTATTTATTACCTGCTGTCTTTCTACTGGCACAGTGGCAGGGGCAGAGAACCTTGCTGTGCGCTGCTGGCTTGGTGACACAGAAGTGACACGCGCCTTCCTGCTGCTGTTAGAACCACGATGAGCTGTGCCAGAAGCCCTGTTGTGCACGCAGCTGCCAGCAACTCCCTGCCTGGGGAGTTCTCATTCCAGGAGATGAGACAGAAAGGGCAAGGCACCAGTGTATCATCTTCATGGCAGTTATATGGAGGAAGAGAAAAGACAGAGAGATGAGGTGGCAGGCCCAAGGTTGCCCTGAGGAGCTGGAGTCACTTTAAGGAACTGAATCCTCCATTTAACCTATGTCTCCACCCCAGGACCTACCCACAGAGCTCCATATTAAATCACACAAATCTTACAGATTTCTTTTACAGTTTAATTTCCTCCTGCTGCTAAAACAATGGCAGTCCCTGGCCATGCTTGCTTCATGGAACTTCAAGGGCTCCGGCAACTTGAGCAAACAAGGAAAACCACAATCGAAGGCAAAACATGCTACTCCCTGCTTGGACTTCTAGTCTTATTCTTTCTGCTGAAGGTTCCTGGTTGCTTTTTAATTATCTTAATCTGATTAGCCTTCAGTGGACCTGTTGTATGATAATGAACCTGGACTTAAACCTAACAGTGAGGTTGCTGCGTGACTGCATAGGGTGATCTAGTACCTCCCAATCTGCTGGCAGACACATTAGAGGACCTCTGTTCCAAAGCTGGTGGACTTAAATGGTTCTGGTGTTTTATGCCAACAAATTACCAGATGTCCTGTGGTGGGTCTTATGGCCCTGTCAGAGCTCTCTAAGCCATGTGTGCAGGCTTCATTCACTGCATGGGGCCAAGGTATTTGAGTCTGCTTTGGGCTTCAGTGGTTCTTTCCTGGGCTTCCTAGCTCACTTTGAGATGCAGGTCTCTGTCAGTTTACAGGATAAAGATGGTGTTTCTGACCCATGTTTGATAGCTAGACCACCAACCATTCCAGCAATCCATAGTGAGTAGACAAAACCAGAGGACAATGTACAAGCACGTGATGAATTTCAACTCCTTTACGGAGTGGGCAGGGAGGAGGAGATGTTCTCCAGATCATAGCTTTCCCTGCTGGTCTGGGGAGCCATGGCAGTGAGGTGGTAGGAATCCAGCTGAAAGCTTATAAAGCTGGGGTTCCTGGAGAGGAATGTAGTTATAAAAATCCACACTCTTAACCTACTAGGAAAATAAAATAGTTAATTGTGAAAAATTAAGGTGTTTTTAAAATTGCATTTAAAACCCTAGGGGAGCCTGTAATGGGCTAAATGGACTACTTAGAGAAAAGCCCTCATGTTTTCCTCTTTTTTGTGTGTGTTTTAATTTAGTGTGTGTAGCTGCCGTTATGTATAAACCAAAACTTGTGACTCTGTTACAACAGGAGAAAAGAACACTTTATTGTCTGCTGTTGGCAGATCACCCAAAGTCCCCTCCCAACTTAACAAGCATTAAGCTTCAATAAGACACAAGACACTTCAGAAAAAAACATCGCCACAAGGCTAATGATGACAACAGCTGCCAGCAAACTTTCCATTGCAAGCAAGTAAAGACTTGAAACAAATTTTAGCTCATGTTTTGTTTTAGTAGCATCAGTGACATGTCTGTGCCGGCAAAGGCTCAAATTGCATTCCTTAACACTAGGACTGTAGACCTATCTCCTGGAGTCATTACATTGCAACAGCTTGGTAGTCATGAGTAGAGTTGTGAAGTCTTTAACAAGTCTGACCTTTTTCTTCTTTGAAGAAAAGGCATTTACACCCTAAAAAGCCAGTGAGACATATCACTGGAGTCTCATATAGATGAGAATTTCTTCATGCCAAGGAAAGTTAAGGTGCCATTTATGTTTGGATGAGGGCATGAGTAAGAGGTTGTGGGTCTCAGCAAAGCTGAGGAGTCGAGAACTTTGTAATTCTGTTTACTTTTCTCATATTAATTTTCTTCTTAGCAAGTCATTTAAAGCCCAGTCTACATCAGTGGCTTTACCTACATGAATTAGAGCTCTGTACAGTATGAGTAGGTGAAATCTGACCTCTAGCCTTTCCCTTCATTTTTCCAATCTATAATGCAGTGCCAGTTTTACTGGGTGGATCATGAAGTTGCTCTATATGAAGTTGCTTTATACAGAAAGCCTTGAAGATAATTAGATGAAAACAAACCCAGACCCATGCTAACAGTTAAATGTCTGAACAATATAACTGCAAGATGGTACAACGCAGGTAGTGAGTACTGTTTGGTATTATAGGAATATGAGTTCACACTGTCTGTTGTTGATACACTCTCTTCTCAGAACAAGTGTTGACATTTTGCTCACCATCTTCAAAAGCTGCAAAGAAATAAGGAACAAAAACAGGCTGGAAAGCCCTTCTGACATCCTGATTATATTTTCTGTCTTAGGAGAAGTATGATCTTAGAATGAGGACTGTGTTGCAGAGGTGGAATTAGCCATTGGGTAAAAATGGGACTTACGTAACAAAGCTGCTCCCTGTTCAACAATCAGGAATATTTCCGTGCCAGCTTTCTGACTGAAGTACATTTTTGCTGTGTGTAACCTAAGACAGAGGCAGATATTGCATTTACTTTGAGAAGAATCGAGAAAATCTGGACCAAATAGGCTCCATCTCCCTTACTTGGTGGAGCACAAATCAGAAAGCTGCCTGAAACTCAATGTACTTATCTGTGTGTCTGCAGTTCTGGCCCTAAAGTACAATTCAGCAGCCTACATATCCTACGGTGTTTTGCTGCATACACCAGCCTCTTTAGAAGGCTCCTATGCTGACACGTCTGCATTGTATTGACCATGTAATTTTACTGCATGGTGATGAGAGCAGATAACGTGACATGAGTTAACATAGCCGATGGGTTGGCACATGCTTGAATCTGGACTAAGGAATAGTGTGGCTCCAGATCTCTGTTTGTTTGAAGCTCCTGCATTTTGGGTGCTAGTGTTCAAATTATTTGGACATGAAACAAAATTGGGCTTAAGCCTGTGCTGGGAGCCAAGCTTGAAATGCAGTCTAGAAGTAACCATGGTGGTGTCCATACCCATGCAGGCTGTAGTGCAAAGTCCCATTACTGAAGCCTCATAGGGGCATCATGATCTGGCCCTCTGCTTTTGTTTATTTATGGTATCACCAGTAAAACACTGGGGTAATATAGCTTGACCTTTATATTCTATACTGAATTTGTACTACATGAGAAAAACAGCTTTTAAAGAAAACTTAAACCAAGAATATTTGTTACTAAGTCCCTAAGTGATCATAAACACTGAGTCCCATGTTGCTATTTTTGGAGTAATTTTTCAGACCATGAATGTACTATACCAGTTGCAGCTGGCCATTAAACAGAATGATATGTAAGTAATTGGAGGATTCACCAAGAAAAGCATTTACCCTACAAAACTACAAACCTTCTAAGGGGGTTCTACAAAGGTGTTTTATATTTGTGATCCTATCATCAGCATAGAAAGAATAGTACAGGCAAAAGGAGTGTGTTGTTAAATGGCTTACACTCACTATAAAAAGTATAGAAGAATATTGGATTCAAGAATTTCTATTGGGTATTTTTTACAGAAAACCTGATATTAAAGCTATGAAGAATCCTCATCAGCATTTCAGGGATGTAGTCCTGGTTACTTATATGTAAAACATTTGCCTGTCTTTATTATTTAGGATATATGTCTTAAATTCATTTCTTTTAGGACAGAATAAGACCAAATTCCTATGTTTTTACTTCAAGGCAAAACTCCCACATTTGGCCTAAATGAAAATGACTTGGCTTGATTTATCTGTCATTTATTTTCTATGGAACATGTTGTGGTATTAATTTAGGCAGGACACTCCTCATTGTTTGTGCTGGGGAGTCCTGCTTAAAACATGGATCCACATTACACTATCCTAATGTTGGACTTGCAGTGAGTAATTAGATCTGAATGAAGAGGCAACCTGATTTTGGAAATCTGTTACCTTTTGTGCACTTTAAAAAAAGAACAAAGAGACAAAGTTCAGTTTGAATTCTGCCACACAAAAGCAGCAGTCCTTCCTATTCTCTGAGAAGGGAGATTCATTTAGGAAAAAAAAAAAAAAGAAGTAAAAAACCCCCTGAATTGCATCCTCCCACGAGGACATTTAATTTAATAAAGCAGCCTCCTCAGGATTGCTCCACTGTTGCTTGGGTGCCTCGGGGGGAGGATTCTTCCTCATGAGGGGGAGGATCTTGGCCAGGCATGAGGGAGACGCTAAGGCTGGGTGTTAGGGAGTGGATTTGTCCCTGAGGGCACCATTCCCCTTTCCAAACAGCTGTATGGATTTCTGATGCAAATTCTGTCTTCATTGTATGTTCAAGAGGATTCATTTTTAGGTAGGTCAACCATTTTGCACTCCCTTCTGAATTCCCCTGGCTAACCTACTTGGTCTGGCATTTTGCAGAACTGCTCAGCCCAGGTCCTGGTGTGTACCTGCCACCCCCTTCCATCCTTGCCCCCAGGCGATGGAATGTAGGATGATAATGGCTTAAATGTATTGTTGGCAAGTTACACAAGGGTAGTCTGAGTTTTGACTTTGCTATGCCAGTGTTGGTAATTCCAGGAAGAATCAGGTAGCCCTTCTGCCTTTTGAGATGGACCAGTGGAGGCCCCTGCCCCATCAGTAGCCAGGGTCTGGAGTGGTTTAGTTGGCTGCTACCTCAGAACCAGTCACCCACCAGCTCCCCGGGCCAGAGCTGCTCCACCTTGTCACACTGCTTCAGCAATTTCTTGTTTCAGTATCAGGTTACGAGGTAGAAGCAAAAGACAAAATCTACTGTATGCTCCTAAAGAACTGAAAGGGGACTTTCTCTGTCAGCCTCAACATGAGCAAGACAGAAATGAAGCCCCCTAACCTTTACAGTAGTGCCAAAGTCTTTCAAAATGTGAAACAGATGCATGCTTTTAGGAAGCTCAGTGTCTACCTGTAACACAGTGCCTTCAGCCCAGCAATGGATGCTGTCCAGGAGATGACAAAGCGGAAACTAAAGTTTTACACACACAAATAATACACTCTTCTATCTAGAAGAAGTATTCTATGGATATGAAATAATATGTTATTTGCTACTAAAATATTTCAGGCCAAACAAACTAAGAATGGAGTCAGGAATGAACAGGTTTGCAACAAACTTGCATGGTCAGCATTCTTGTGCAGGGTCTTGAAGGATTATTAGATACTTTCCTAGATTTGGAGAATATTGCTAAGGACTAGTACTTTGCTGTTTCTATTTTACTTTATTTTTTAACTCCTCTCCATTTTTTAGGGGGTTAGAGGGAAGGGCAGGGGGCAAAAGGGGTAGGAGGAGGGGGACTGGAAGACTATATGGATGTGTGATTTTGTTAATTTGGTGGTTTTTATGCTTTTGCCTCCCATAGCAGTATCTCTGCTTTGTCCTACCTATTTGAGTTTTCAGGAGGAAGCAGGAAGGAGGAGAAGCCAAAGAGCTATGGAGGAAAGGACATTGAAATGCTCTAACATCCAGCAGCAGGATTACATTTGGCAACACATACATGCCTTTCGCTAAGCCAGTCTTCCTCAGATTAAATGTTTTTGGCCAAAAATCAGAATTGGTAAGTACACTGCATATTGAACTCCTTTCCAAAAGTATGAGAAAAGAGGAGAAATACTATTCAGTTTAGAAAAACTCAATGGCATCGTATTTTTATATTTAGTTATCGATACTTATCGAAAAACGTGTGAAGTGTGACTGCAAGCGACAGGGTCACGGAACCAGACTTTTCAACAAAAAAGTCGATGATCCCACCAGATGGCGCTTAGCGCACAAAATATCCGTAAATATGCCTAACCCGCAGGGCTTCCAGCGCCATCTAGTGCCGCCAGCCGACTTCCCACTTCGGGCAAGAAACTTCTTCAAGGAGCACCCCCCGGGATGACCGACTTCTGTCTCTGTTCATCATGTGCAACATATGCAATGGTTTGAGATAGGTAGTGTGTCTAGAGGAAATATTACCGTCTTGTAATACTCTGATTCTTTTCTTGCACTCATCCCACAGCATCCCGCCTTCACGGACCGGGTACTGGTTTAGGTGCACTTTTGGCTGTTCTTATGGTAACTCTGGTAGCATTGAAATTTACCATAAAAAGTCATCACTTTCAAGTAAAAAGTATAAGTAAAAAGAGGTGGGCTATGAGTATATGTCTTCTTCAGTACCCTTTTCAGAATTATACATTGCACACTGACAAGACTCTAATAGAAGTTTGGCAAACATTAATGAGTTATTATTATAGCTATTAATATTACCATCATACTTTGTTCGCTTCCCTTTATCCCATAACAGTGAAGCAAACAGAATTACTGTAGACAGGAATTTTCAAGTATTCTTTTTTTGAGCAACAAATCCTCAGTTCCTTCTGCTTTGCCGCTGAGCTTGCAAATAAATACTTACTGGCAATTTCCGTTGTTCATCACAGGGGAAAAAATTTAAAGCAAATGAACATCAAAGAAGTAGTGAGAGGAGAAGGGCTGGCAGTTTCCACTTTAGACTATCCTGTGAAAGAAAAAGAAGTTGTTTTATCTTTGAATGGATGGGACTTATCTCTGCACAGCTGCCTGCTTTATATGGTCCTCCGGCTTGCCTGAGCATGCATGTTTTCTGAGTGGGAAACATCCCGTCCTGTTATGTCAGCTCGTTTTCTCCAGAAAAAGAAGAGCTAACAGCAATGTTCTTCTCTTGCAGAGCTATGATCTTCTGAGTGATGATTTTCTACGTTCAGCTGCTTTATTGCACACTGAACACTTGTTATTTCTAACAGAATGAAAATGTTCCTAGTAGTTGAAAGAGGTTAATTGCAATTAATTAATACAACAAATGCTTACAGGCATTGCCTATTAAGTCATTATTTTGTATAGCAAGCTCTTGGTCGTCTTTCCCCCATCCATGCCAGTTCTCTGTTCCTCACATGGATCACAGTAATTTAACCAAAAGCAACAGGCAAATACGGGCGTTGTCATGTTTTCCGGCTCTTTCCCCCCTCCATCAGAGTGGCTGTAGTGTGCTTTGTCTGCAAAGTACACCTGAGCCACCTAGAGGGCAGAAAGCAAGGAGACTTTCCCCGGAAAAGGTCAAGGAAGGAGTGAGGTAGAGGTACCCCGGGGGCTCACTGGTTTACCTTGGCACAGAGAGACCTGGCAGGAGTCACACAGCCAGCCTGAGTAATGTCTTGCTCTGAGTTTTGAGTGTATGACAAAATGAGGGAGAAAATTCCTAATTGGCTCACCTTGAAAAAAAGATGGGGAAAATATCAGTCTTTCTTGTCACTATGGTTTTGTTTGGTTGGTTGGTTGTTTTTTTGGTGTGTGTTTGTTGTGGCGTTGTTTGGTGTTTTTTTTTTTTTTTTTTTTAAGGTTTTATTTGCTCTATACTTAATATACATTTTTTGACTCTTGATGTCAAAGGTAAGTGCCACGTGTGGGTCTCAGGTCGCAGTTTAAGAGAAGGCAGTGACAAACACTGCATTTCTGCTAGCTTCAGTGGAATGAGTTCTCAGAATTAAATGCATGCTGGAGATTTCTAGGTTTAAGCACTTCTATACAGTGAGGTCTCTGCTTAAGTATTTTGCTGAGTCGAGACCTGGGACACATGTGGACCCAGACTTGGATGTAAGGCAAGGACACCCAGTAGAGTACAAGCATGACTAAGAATGTGTTCCCTCGAAGACACTTGGAATGGATACTTGTGCCTGCAGTAAAGATTGTCTGATGCTTTCCAGTGAGAAAGTGGGGACAGAGTAAGTGGGAACAGATGTGGAGATGGAGAGCGAAGCCAGGGAGAAAAAGAACAGCAGAGTTTTCCAAAAAGCAAGCACATTTTTCTTCTGTGATTGAACTGTGCTTTCCCAACTTTCGTCTTTCATTTGCTGTCTAACAAATAGCATTGAAATGTACTTAGTAAAGATCTGTCTCATCTCCCTCCTGTGGTTGGGTATAGACAATATTCTTCTACCATGTCACCAAATGCTCAAGCAGATTAGGACAACCGAAGGCTGTGCTGTGGGTCTAAGTTTTTGGGACCTGATGACCACTCATGAAGTTTTCCAGTACTCTCCCCTCATTTTTTTTCTTTAATGGAATTGCATGTATAAACCACATTATTTAGCTTGCAAGTCAAGCACTACAAAGAAACAAAATATAAGTTGGCTGTGTTACGTTAATTTGTCTCTTCCTTCTATGTCCATGACATTTTCATGATTTTTTTCCCGCAGGGTTCTTAACTGGGCTCTATTCTCAGAACAAATCAAGTTTCTGTCAGTCTCATCTCTGGGAAAATGCAGAGGGTGGACCCAAAGCTATAGTCTGAGCCACTGAAAGGTTGCAGTTTGCTATGGTAGTTCTGTTAAAATCCAGCTACAAGAGAAATTAATGTATGCTAGAAGCAAAAGAAACCAAATGTTTAGTGGTTTTCATCTTTCTTCTCTTTTTAAAGCCTATAAACCAATATGGTTTTGCTTCTGCTTTTTAGGCCAGGCAGGTGGCGAATTCCCAAGTGGATTGTGTATTTCCTGAACCCTCTGCTGTTTGATTTGGCTGGTAATTAAATCTTGGGTAAACTATATGGAAAATTGGACTGATTCCTCTCATGCCTTGGGTAGTCCAGGTGGATCAAGCTGGGGAAAAGAGGTAGGGACTTCCAGCCAGATGAGAACCATCAAAGCCTGTGGAGGTTGGAACTGGTACTAGCTGGTTCTTTGCCGGCAGCACATGAAAAGCAGAGCCCTTCAGGTGTTCATTTCCAACAACTGGTTTCAAAACCTCAATGAGAACTATGTGAAAGGCTTAATTTTTATTCACGAACTTTCTGGGCCAATGGGGACATGTAGGTTTAAGTAGGTGATATTTAAAACATCCCATTTGCTCTTCCCTGTTGGAGATACCAGAAGATGTGGTTACCTCAGAAAGGGTCAAATGCCGTAACAGGCGTTCTTTAGAGGTTCCTGAATGGAGACCCAAGTGCCACCTGAGATTCCTTGCAAAGAGGATTTGCATGCCTAAATGCAAATGCTTCTCATACTCAGCAAGAGAGTCTGTCTTTGGGACCTGGGGTTTCAAACTTGTTGTGGCAGACTTTCTTTAACTCATTCGATTCCTTCTTCTCAAGGAAAGCTGGACAGAAAAGTGTTGTCAAGAGAGCTGAGCTGATGGTTGAAGCTTTTTGTTTCTGCTGGGCTACTTCTGCATCACTGTGTAAGCTAGTACTGACTTAAAGACTCATCTTAAGGACTTTCAAATATATCCCTAGCTCCCAGCCAGATGCCATGAGCCAAAAATCCTAGAAGAAATGGTCTCCCTAGGAAGAAATGAAGAAAGGGATGTGAAGGATAATTGGTTTTACTGGCTGAGGTAAACCATATTTGCACTATGCATGACCTCTAGTGCTTTTTCTGGGGAACAGAGCCAAAATCCGTTAGACTCAGTTAATTGTGGAAACTCTTGTGGCAAAGAGATATTCTTACAGATTTGCTAATCCTTCCCCATTGTAAAAGTTTGTCTCACCAGATGAAATACCTCTTTAAATTCATGTTATGACTTTAATTTTTAAAGCATACACTAAATTATTGTTTGAATAGGCAAATAAGACCCTGGTGTTGCTTTTTCTTGTCATGGAAGATCTTTGAGGCCTCATCCACATTCAACAGTAGATTTATATTCACCCTAGGAGTCACCTGGCAGAGAGGAGAGCAGGAGGGGCAGTGCCAGTGCTGCCCTGCAATAACAGAGGAGCTACTGGCAAGATTTGGCTGTACCTCCTTCACTCCTGCCCTAAAGATGTTTTATTAAAGCAGTTTCAGAAGCAAATATAGCTGTTTGTCTTTTTGCATGATCTTCTTGATAGTGGGTGTAACTACATTTCAGGCAAAAGCTGAGCAAGGAGAATTTTTTTTTTCCAAGACAAAAATGCTGAAGTGATGACTGTCTACTTGAATGTAGACATAAGGAAAGGCTAAAGTAGACCTGTCTTCCTTTAGCCTTTCTAGCATTGCCCTAGAAACCTTGTTCTCCACTTAAAGGAGGAGTTTTCATGAAGTGTGAGAGAGCCCCTGAAGAGTGTGGAATTACAGAGTCAAAGAATCACAGAATGTTAGGGATTGGAAGGGACCTCAAAAGACCATCTAGTCCAATCCTCCCGCCGGAGCAGGAACACCCAGATGGGGTTACACAGGAAGGCGTCCAGATGGGTTTTGAATGTCTCCAGAGAAGGAGACTCCACAACCTCCCTGGGCAGCCTGTTCCAGTGTTCTGTTACCCTCACTGTGAAGAAGTTTCTTCTCATATTCAAGTGAAACCTCCTATGTTCCAGTTTGCGCCCATTGCCCCTTGTCTTACTGTTGGTTGTCACCGAGAAGAGCCTGGCTCCATCCTCGTGACACTCACCCTTTACATATTTATAAACATTAATGAGGTCACCCCTCAGTCTCCTCTTCTCCAAGCTAAAGAGACCCAGCTCCCTCAGCCTTTCCTCATAAGGGAGATGCTCCACTCCCTTAATCATCTTTGTGGCCCTGCGCTGGACTCTCTCCAGCAGTTCCCTGTCCTTCTTGAACTGAGGGGCCCAGAACTGGACACAATATTCCAGGTGAGGTCTCACCAGGGCAGAGTAGAGGGGAAGGAGAACCTCTCTCGACCTACTAACCACCCCGCTTCTAATACACCCCAGGATACCATTGGCCTTCTTGGCCACAAGGGCACAGTGCTGGCTCATGGTCATCCTGCTGTCCACCAGGACCCCCAGGTCCCTTTCCCCTACGCTGCTCTCTAACAGGTCATTCCCCAACTTATACTGGAACCTGGGGTTGTTCCTGCCCAGATGTAAGACTCTACACTTGCCCTTGCTATATTTCATTAAATTTTTCTCCGCCCAACTCTCCAGCCTATGCAGGTCTCGCTGGATGGCAGCACAGCCTTCTGGTGTGTCAGCCACTCCTCCCAGTTTTGTGTCATCATCAGACTTGCTGACAGTGCACTCTAGTCCCTCATCCAAGTGGTTGATGAATATATTGAATAATACTGGCCCCAGTACCAACCCTTGAGGCACTCCACTAGATACAGGCCTTCAGCTAGACTCTGCCCCATTGACCAGAACTCTCTGGCTTCTTTCCTTCAGCCAGTTCACAGTCCACTTCACTACCCGATCAGCCAGTCTACGCTTCCTCAGTTTAGCTGCGAGGATGCTGTGGGAGACTGTGTCAAATGCTTTACTGAAATCAAGACAGACCACATCCACTGCTTTGCCATCATCTATTCACCTGGTTATGTCCTCATAAAAGGCTATGAGGTTGGTTAAGCATGACTCCCCCTTGGTGAAGCCATGTTGACTGCCCCTAGTGACTCTCTTATCCCTGATATGCCTTGAGATGGCACCAAGGATAAGTTGTTCCATCACTTTTCCAGGGATGGAGGTGAGGCTGACCGGTCTATGGTTACCCGGGTCCTCCTTCTTGCCCTTTTTGAAGACTGGAGTGACATTTGCTTTCCTCCAGTCCTCAGGCACCTCTCCCATTTCCCACAACTTAGCAAAGATGATGGAGAGTGGCCCAGCAATGACTTCAGCCAGCTCCCTCAGCACCCGCAGGTGCATCCCATCTGGACCCATGGATTTATGGATGTCCAGATTGCTTAATTGCTCCCTAACCCAATCCTCATCAACTAAGGCAAACTCCTCCATTGTCCTGATTTCCTCTGGGGCCTCAGGGGTACGGGGCGCCTCAGGACAGCCTCCGGCAGTATAGACAGAGACAAAGAAGGCATTCAGTAACTCTGCCTTCTCTGTATCTTCTGTCACCAGGGCACCCACCTCATTCATCAGTGGGCCTACATTGCCTCTGGTGTTAGTTTTATCTGCCATGTATTTGAAGAAGCTCTTTCTGTTGTCCTTGACCCCTCTCGCAAGGTTTACTTCTAAGGAGGCTTTAGCTTTCCTAGTTGCCTCCCTACATCCTTTAACAACAGCCTTATATTCTTCCCAAGTGGCCAGCCCCTCCTTCCATGATTTGTAAACTCTCCTCTTCCACTTGAGCTTGCCCAGCAGTTCCCTGTTTAACCACGCAGGTCTCCTGGCTCCCTTCCTTGACTTCCTACGTGTCGGGATGCTCTGATCTTGAGCTTGGTAGAAGCTGTCCCTGAATGCTAACCAACTGTCTTGGGCCCCTTTACCTTCAAGTACCCTTTCCCATGGGATTTCCCCTAGCAATTTCTTGAAAAGGCCAAAGTTTGCCCTACTGAAGTCCAGGGTTGCAATTCTGCTTGCTATTCTGTTCCTGCCACATGAGATCCTGAACTCTACCATCTCAGGGTCGCTGCAGCCAAGGCAGCCCTTAACCATTACTGCTTCAACCAGACCCCCCTTGTTAGTGAGGACGAGATCCAGCAGCGCACCTCTCCTAGTCGGCTCCTCCACCATTTGCATCAGGAAGATGTCATCAATGCACTGGAGGAACCTCCTAGACTGAGGCTGGCTGGCTGAGTAGTCCTTCCAGCAAACATCAGGGTAGTTAAAATCCTCCACAACAACCAGGGCCTGTAATTGTGAGGCTGCTCTCAGCTGCCTGTAGAAGGCCTCGTCAACTTCCTCACCCTGATCTGGTGGCCTGTAATAGACTCCCACAACAGTATCACCCCTGCCAGCCTGCCGCTTAATTCTCACCCACAGACTCGCAACTTGCTCCTCGTCCACCCCTGGACAGTACTCTATACACTGTAGTTGCTGTTGCGTGTAAAGAGCAACTCTACCACCTCTCTTGGCTGGTCTGTTTTTCATGAGAAGGAAATTAAGGTTTACTTATTCAAGCCCTTATTATTGCTGATGTAGGTCATCCCAGGGTATTTAGTTGACAGGAGGCTAACAACTTGGTACAATGATGGCCGTCTCAGAGATAGGCCTGAGTGTTCATATAGGGAAAACAAAAGCTTTACATATTGTGCCTAAATGATCAACCCACTACTCCTCTGCTCCTCTCAGAGCATTGATTTCCTGCTGGCAATAAAGCACATCAGCATATCTGATAAAAAATATCTGCCTAACCCTGTTACCAGAATTACCTGCACTGAGTTTTACAGATCTTCTACAGTTTTACAGATCTTCTACTCTCCTCTCTCAGCCTACCTGTGCTGGATTCCTTTCCTCCACGATTACTACAGTTTTTCATATAAAGAGAGCACATACCTTGTCTATACACTTCTCATAAGCAAGTTGGTATATGAGGGAAAACTTGGTCTTTAGAGAGGGAGAACTTGGTCTGAGACAAAAGCAAGTGCACCCAAGATACTTGCACTTTTAACCTGGTTTCATACATAAATGCATATTATCGTAATACTGCCTGTGTACCTATCTTTCAGTCCTCTATAACTTTTGAATTTGCTGACTAATTTCGGTGCATTTGATGAAGGAAACTTGACATTAATTTCTTCTGTGTTCAGTGAAAATTGGCAGCCGAGCAGAGTTGAGGGGCCTGATGTATTTTTCTGCTGAGGGAAAGACTTCATTATGAGCAAAACATTACTACTGGACATCAGAAAATCTGCATGGGAGAGAAAAGGACCTGATAGATGGCTTGACCACAGGAAAAGTTTCAATCAGAGTTTGCATCTTATTAGACAGAGGATAATTCAGTCACAAGACACAAAGCCACAGGAAACTGGACTTCATTTTCTGTAGCTACTTGTTTTCTTAAATCAGAATGTTTGGGGTTTTCCTCTCTCTTCGCTTACAGAGAATTATTACTGCACTGTGATCCTGGGCTTTGAACTTAAAGCATCTTTGTTTTTTTAAATGTAGTTTCCTTTCTATTAGTTTGTAATACTCCATCAATGTAAAACTTAATTGTGTAAAACGAGGATAGTAAGTCTGAGTGTTAAAAACGTATTTGGGAAGTCATCTGCTGATTAACTGTAGAGTTTCACTATGTTTAAAAATAGTAAGTAGAAGTACATTTCCAAAGACTGATTTCATTTTCCAACTAATAATGTGTGTGCAACTTATTTATGGTACCTGCTGTGGTTATGATTACATCGAGATTTCACTGTAGCTCTCAGCTTACAGTTCTTTGAGAAAAAAAAAATACAATTTTGAGTTAAATTGTCTAGATTTGTTCGAAGCCCTGAGGATTAATTTACTTTGGGGACATTGTTATTGTTTATCAAATTATTTATTTGGTTATTCTATTATTTATTTAGTGAGATCTGTTTTCACCTTTGGCTTACATATGGTAGGAAAAGTGTCATTTTGAAAGAAGAAACAAGTGAGATTAAATAATATTAGTATATATTTCTTCATTTTGATGTCTGTGATGATTAAGGGAGTGGAGCATCTCCCTTATGAGGAAAAGCTGAGGGAGCTGGGTCTCTTTAGCTTGGAGAAGAGGAGACTGAGGGGCGACCTCATTAATGTTTATAAATATGTAAAGGGTGAGTGTCACGAGGATGGAGCCAGGCTCTTCTCGGTGACAACCAATGATAGGACAAGGGACAGTGGGTATGAACTGGAACATAGGAGGTTTCACTTGAATATGAGAAGAAACTTCTTCACAGTGAGGGTAACAGAACACTGGAACAGGCTGCCCAGGGAGGTTGTGGAGTCTCCTTCTCTGGAGACATTCAAACCCCGCCTGGACGCCTTCCTGTGTAACCTCATCTGGGTGTTCCTGCTCCGGCAGGGAGATTGGACTAGATGATCTTTCGAGGTCCCTTCCAATCTCTAGCATTCTGTGATTCTGTGGAAAGGATAAGACTTCTTTCTAAGCTACTACCTGTGGCAATTGATTTACTCTCTCTCTCTCTTCCCTTTTTAATTTCTTGTAGCCAGTAGGTTGGTGCATGGCCTCTTTCTTTGTATGGTAAATCCGGTTTGGTCCAGTTCAAATTGCTATCCAGTTCAGTACCGCCATTTAACACTTAAATAACAAGTTCCTAGTCATCCCCAAAGGAAACAATGAAGTTAAATTAAGCTGTCCCCAGCCTGAAGACTTATTGCGAGATAATGAATATTCCATTATCAGGCAACAGTGGAGTGGAGCAGACAAATCTTTGAAGCTTCATGAAGTTTTGGAATTAGCATCTGTATCAAAATATAATTAATATTTCCTTTCTAAATTAATTTTCCATCTAATTGGCCAAGCTTTGGTTTGGAGCTGGAAATGTCATCCAAAAATATTTCCTCTTAGCAGACTACTCTACACAGAGTAATCTGTCATTATATTCCCTGTTTTGTGCTTTCCTCCTTCAAGGATTTTCAGCCATCGTCAGTGCATTGAAATAGCTGAAGACCTGGGCAAATTTTCAGTCTGAACTAAATGGTAAACTGGGCTTTATTTTGAGTCAACATAACTCAGATAAAATAAGTGGCACCCTGTGCTCAGTGTCAGTGCTGTATGTCTACGTGAAGGATTTAAACTGGTGGAGTTAAGCTCCCTGCCCACCATGCAGACAAAGCCATCGTTCAACTCCCAGCTTCGACGAACCATAAAGCAGGGAGAACCTTGTTTAACATATCACCGAATCTGATTGATATGTTAATATCATCCAAGTTCAAAGCAACATGTCCTGGCAAGATAAATGCTATTTTTTTTTCTTGTAATTTACCATTTCCTTCTTCCGTAAATCCAGCAGACAAAATAACAATGGAGAGGGGAAGGGAGCTGGGTCGGACCGATGGTTTTAAAAACTAAGAATGCTTTGGCAAAGTCTCTCTAACCTGTTACTGTAAACATCAGCAGTCCTGTCACTGTCTCAGCCCATATAAATACGTTCATGGCGCCCCACCTAAATCAGTGAAATATGTACATAGTTCAGACATACAAGTTAAATCCCAGGCAGCAACAATAAAGAGTAGGAACCCAAGGTCTTTTCCCAGGTTTTATCTTTTGCAGGCATCAGTGCTGAGAGGGTAGTAATGGGGTTACTAAATCCTTCTCAGCCCGAATCCTGCTTCCTCTGTTTGTGTGGCACTTCCTCCAAGTGTTGTGGCTGGGGCAGCAAAGCTGGGTTGAACACAATAGTCCTGGGCTGAGATTGTTGTCACCTGTCCTTTCTTGTCTCTTGATTTTCAACCTACTACACCTAAGCTTGAATAGAAAAGCCAGTGGGCTACTTCTCCTTCGGAAAAAAAAAAAAAATGATAAGTTGTTTGATGTTAAAAAATGAGGTCCTGCTCTGTGTGATCAGACCTGTGCTCTTTCTTTCCTTGAAATCAAACTTCTCCAAAGTTTGTGTTGCATGAGACACAACCAACACCTGCCATGCTGCTTGAGAAACCTCATGGTCAGTCATTGCTTACTGTAGCACTGGCTATTTTAGAACTGTGGGACAAAAGTGTTTAAAATGAGGTCCTCTGTGACTTCAAAGGCACTGCTAGCGTGATTAAGGTTTAGCAGACATTTAAAGCCTCCTCCTTGAACTACATCTGCAGTGTGAGGGATGAGAAACCAGGCTGAAGTTTAGTCCTCTCGGGCTGCTTGAGAGGCCTGAAAAACAGCTCTTACTCAGCCAGAAGATATTTTGCACTGATAGATTTCTAGCTGATTAGGTGACAGGAAAAGTTTAGTCAACGCTTTGTCAGAGCACCCACTTATGTTTTATTCTAAGGTGTTACAAATAATGTAGGGGCTCCACAGTGCTGCTCAAGTCTCTCGCCATTCAGATTTCACCTGGATCGTTTGAATGTGAGGAGAGAGCTCTAAGTGATCAGGATGGTGGATTGACAGGCTTGAATAAGTTGTATAGCAGTGTGAGGTGCCAATATGATACCAAGGGCCAGACTCTTGTTCCCAGGTCCCACCTGCTGACAGTTCTGCAGGTACATGAAGTAGCGTCAGCCACTTCTAGGCAGGGCTGCTCTGTTCTGGACCAGACAACGCTCTCCTGGCCCCAGCCAGGACCGGACCCATCACGATAAACTGTATTAGTTGGTGTGAGAGGTCACAAGGGTATGGATTGCTCTGCTAACACCTGTACTTGGAAAGGAGCGCAGGAGTCCCGCAGTATCAGGTGGCTGGGCTCCCCTGGGCACCAAGAGCCCTGCCATGCACAGCTCCCACCCCAGCTCACGCCAAGTGCTAGTGTAGGGATCTTGATTACAGAATCACAAAATCACAAAATGGTTGGGGTTACAAGGCACCTCTGGAGATCATTTAGTCCAACCCACCTGCTAAAGCAGGTTGACCTAGAGCAGATCGCACAGAAATGTGTCCAGGTGGGTTTTGGATGTCTCCAGAGAAGATGACTCCACCTCTCTGGGCAGTCTGTTCCAGTGCTCTGTCACGCTCAAAGTAAAGAAGTTACTCCTCATGTTTAGATGGAACCTCCTATGCTTCAGTCTGTGCTCATCGCCCCTCATCCTACCGTTGGGCACCACTGAAAAGAGTGTGGTCCCATCTTCTTGACATCCACCCTTGAGATATTTATAAACATTGATGAGATCCCCTCTCAGCCTTCTTTTCTCCAGGCTGAACAGACCCAGCTCTCTCAGTCTCTCCTCGTACAAAAGATGGTCCAAACCCCAAATCATCTTTGTAGCTCTCTGCTGGACTCCCTCCAGTAGTTCCTTGTTCAAAGAAGGAGAGCGGTGGAGGAAGCAGGTGCCCTACAGCACTTCTATCATCTCCTCTTGCCCTGTACTGGCACCAGGGAAATTGGGGAAAGGCTGCACTTTGCGCTTGGTACAGGGGTGCTGCTGAAGCATTGCTCATGGCTGAGCTGTTGGCATCTCCTGAGGTTTTATGGGGCCTTCTTCAAGACACAGAAATGGGTGGGGGATTCAGATTTACCAGCTGTGTCCTGGGCTGAACTCAGAGTAGGCACCCAGAGTACTGACTGATGCCTCATCCTCTTGCTCAGGAGAAGGAGGTTCATTGCAGGGGGACTGACTGGCAGCGCTCCTGAGTGATCATCCTGATTAATGCTTGGATGATTGTTTGTGTTCCTTACAGTGGGAGGGGGCACAGCCCTTCTTGGAGAGAAATGCTGGCAATTTGTGCTGCTCAGGAAAAATGTAAATAATTGCAAATTTCCATCCTACTGTCCAAGAAAGACAGCATCATTTGATACATTTGTTTTGGTGCATTATAATTATAATCACTATTCTGGAACATTATTAGAAAAGTTATTGTTCTTTCTAAAATGTTAAGTCAGTTTAATGAATAAAAAGTTAATAAGCGTCTTGTTCTCGTTATTCATTTATTATCCAATTACTTCACAAAATTGGATCTGAAAATGTAAAATGTATTTTTATGGAATAAGAAATGCTACAATTAAGTTTTAAAGAGTAGATTGTTTTTAAGTTCCTGTGGAGGATATTAAAACTGAATTAAAAATATTAAAAATGGAATCTGAAAATGAACAACAGCATTAGAATGGAATGAAAACAAAGAAAAGGAACGAAAACAAGTTAATAAAATTGTTGATAGTACGTGGGCATGGAAACATTGACCCTTTCACTACTGTAATTGAAAGCGTTTATTGTCAACACCTTCCCAAGGAGCTGACCTGTCCCCTTAGCTGCCTAACTCACTCCTTACTCACCGTTACCCACTTAACGACTGTATGACACTCTGCAGAATTAAACCAGCCTGGGCCTCGTTCCGACCCCAGGCAACTGTAAACCTGAAGCAACTGTTGCCATCAGTGGAGTTGGGCTGGTGGAGATCTGGGTTTGGTGCATGTAATTACTCCTTTGAAATGTAATGCACTTTACAGTTACCTCTCATTCTTTGATGCATGCAAGAAATTTCTAGTTAAACGAATCACACAGACAAAACTTTGTTAAATTGCCAGTCTGTAAGAAATGAAATAAAACAAACATACTGGTATTTCTGTGATGAAGTGGAGTCAGTTCATTTTTCCTGAAGACATGGGGAACCGAAATCAAGGTCCAGCTGTGAGAAGCTTGGTGTCTTTTGCATCTTGTATAAGACGACTGTGTCCTCTTGGGCTCCATCAGCCACTACATCTTTTGCAGTTGAGAGCTCTGTCATCTTGATTATCAAGGCAGAAAAAGGCAATAGGAAACCTGATATGGAAAGCGTAGCATGCAGTTTTAATAATCTGAAAGCTCCCCTATGTGTCTGAGCAAACAGTTTGAGAAAATTCATTTCATAAGATTGACAACTGCCTAGTAAGAAATTTTTGTGCAAAGATGGAGTAATTTTTTCCCATAGTTTGAAAATATCTGTTGAACTTCATGAAATGGCCTGCTTAGTAGGTAGCTTGCAAACAATGAGTGGTCCATATTCAACGGTGAAACTCTGCATGCAATCAGTGACAGTTAATTATGTAAATTAGGTTGGTAGACAGGGTGCAAATATGTAACCTCAAAAGAAAACACGATTTCTCAGCTGTGAATTTTAACTGACAGTCCATGTCTCTTGTTTGCCAGCAGAATGTGTGAATGTAATATTCATTTTTCATAGTATTCAGAAAAAGAGAAAAAAAGAAGATAGTATCATTAGAAATTAAATGCAGCATATAGTTGTGAAAACATCGAAATGGAATTTGACTTTGGATTCAGATATAAGCGTTTTTAACAGACTGTTGTAATAGGATTTCTAAGACTTCACAAAATAGCTCAAATTAAGAGAGTTAAACTTGCTCATGAGCCTGTTCACGGCCTTACATTCTTTAAATATTTGCATTGGAGGGTAAGGTGATTCCTTTCTGCGTATGATTATGTTTATTAAATCTTTTAAGATTAATGGCAATTCATAGGCATAAAGTGGAGTACTCAGATTTGCATGTATATGAGTTCGCAAGTCCTTTTTATTCCAAATGGATTGTCTTAACGATTAAAATGTTTCTTAGTAACATTTGATTTTCTCTCATATATTACTGGCACATGAATGAATGCAGAACTGCTTTTAAGCTAAATTTTCATGTGATTAAGTCTGTGTCTGGCTAAAAACTGCTTTGTTGTACAAAATATATGATAATTCTTTATTGTTTCATGCTCTGATGGCAGCTAAGTAACTGTATGCCAAAAAATATGGCCCTATCTTCTGCAGAGGCCATCAGCACTGTAACATTGTCCATATGAAAAAAAACTTTCCATTGGCACACTGGTATTTCATTCTCTTAGCGTATGGGCATATAAACTTAGGTGTTTCCCAGTAGGACAGGAGGTAAAGAGTCCCAAGGTAAAAAGGACAAGGAACTCAAAGGAAAATCTTGTTTTATGTCTCATTATAACTTCTTTGTTACTAGGATGCCTTGCACACTGATTTATTAAAAACCATTGCCAGCTAATAAATTCACAATAGCATACAATATTGTGACAGAACTAGCTATAAATAGGGTAGGTAGATTTTTTTGTTCAAAATTCTGAGCTCAATCCAAAGTTAAAACATAATTTATACATTCTCTCTACAGCTATTTTCACATGCTTCTGGTAAACTACACAAAAAATGTGCCATTCTGTGACCTTTAGCTGCTTTTCCCTGGTATTTCCTCTTGTCTCTTGGTGAAAATGAAGCCTAAAGTTTTGCAGTCTGTGTTCAGAAGGAAAACTTGCTTCTAGTTCCTCTTATCCCACACTCCTCTCTCCCTGGTTAAAAATATCTGGTGAAATAATGATTCAAATGAGCTTTTACTTAAGGGATCACTGAAAGATTATAAAAATGCCACAGAAAGGGTGGGGAGAACAAGAGAGGAATTAGTGAAGGGTTTGAAACCCCTTTACTCAGCCTGAGTGAATCCAGAAATGTCACTGTATTATTCACCAAGGAATAACCTCTATTTCCAGTAGTGCTAAATACGAGTTGCTCTCCTTTATTTATGGGACTTAAATTAGGACCAGGGAGACTGGGTTACCCACTCTCAGCTTATTGTATTGAGTTTCCCGTATGCCCTTGCTGAACAGATGGCTGATATTCGCCTAGATAATTAACTCTGTGGCTTTCTTTCGAAAACGATGCCACAAAACATCCTGCGATCCCCTGGCATCACACGGGAAGAAATAGCTTCAAATTATTCCAGTCTGTTTTCATTAGCGCTTCATCAGCTGACTTTGCTGGTTGCTGCAACTCTGTGAAATATTTGTTAAAATGCTAATAACTACCTGTACCTTTAAAAACCTCTTTCCTCAGCTCTTTATCCCGCTCACTAGAAGAAGAGCAATCGGCCAGGAATACAAATTGTGCTGCCTTGCACACCGATAATGGACGTGTGTAGTATACAAACCTTGCCGCCTGAAAATAATTTGGCCTGATGAACAAAAATCAACTTTCCATTACTCTGAGATCCCCAAGTGCCATCTCAAGGGCACGGACCTGTTTCTTGGATTCCTGCTAGCCCTCACTAATGCAGTCTTCCACCCACTGGCAGCATTCACTCGGGCCAGACAGTGTAATTCAGCTTGACGCAAACTTTTTCAGACTTATACAAACCCCTCTTAGTTACTGCAACTCAAGTATTTTCCTTAGAAACTTTCTCTCCCTTGGTGCTTTCAAAAACCACTGAATTTGGGCATACTAAAATCTTTCTTCACCTGGGGTGCCTGCCTTATCATTGGCCTGACCTCCTGTGTCAGATGATCATGCATAACCTACTGCACTTGCCCATTACCCTTCTCCTCTCAGTTCTTTCCCACCTTCTAAATTGATCTCCCAAAACATAACACTGTAGCACCACGACCTTCAGGGTTTTCTCTCCCAACCAATTCATAATTCTGTACTGAGAAAGGATTCCTCTCCCATCCATGTCACAAAATACAATTGTCTGGTACTTGTTACGGCATCCCTGGTGTATGGATTTTCTCCATCTCACTTCTAACTCTGAAGTGCTTGGAAGGACCATGCGCAAAATAACTGAGTCCTCAGATTGTGAGGACAAGACAATCCTAAACACAGTGGAAAGAAGTTGCAGTATCTACCTGGAAATTTTTAGTCGTAACTTTAAATATGTAGCAAGTCTAACACTATCATAAACTTCAACAAGCAGCCGCAATAGTCAGTACAATCCCATCTAAAATCAAATGCAGGAAACACGCAGTTTGTTGCTGGATTTCATGCAGAATCAGAAGCTTCTAAAGTTTGAAGGAAAGAAATGGCTACAATATAGTCCTTCCTGTGGTTGGTTTCTTCATGACAAACTGTTCTCAGAAAAAAATCTGTTTCACAATAGAAATTGATACTCAGCAGGAAATATAATTTTGGGACACTTTTCCATGTACCCTGCTTGCAAACTTAATCCTGCCCATCTCTGAGGCTGCACTGCATTTTTTTATCTTGAAAATTCATTGGGAAACCTGTAGCTGGAAACAAGCACCTCAAGCCCTTCCATATCAGAGTCCTTCAGATGCCCACCACCTCAGGGATCTCTGCTCCCGTGACAGCAGAGAGGTTTTGTTGTCTTGCTGAAAACCGAAGATTGAGTAGAAGTGCACATCAGAGACAAATACATATTTACACAAGAACTGAGATTAAATAAGCATAGTTCCTCTTTAGTTTCATCCTGGGATGATTGCATTGGTTGCTTGAAGGCCTGGGTTTGAGCTGAAACAGTAGGACAAGAGAAAGATGTTTTTTTCTGGGCAAACTCTTTGTTTTCTAACAAGGCTGAGATCATGATCTTGTCTCAGAGGGAACCCTAATTTGACTGTTCGCATTGACTCTCCTTGCCACGAAGTTCGTGGGAACTGAAGGTGTTAGTCTAACCTTGCTGGTCAGTGAATTCAAGATTTATGTGTAAAGGATACAGGCTATCTACAGAGCATGTGAACTTCTGCAAATGAGGCTAAACTGCCTATTTTGGACCACTATCCTGATGCATCTCGTACATCAGTCATCCTTTGTGGTGTCTGTGAGGTTACATCTGTGTTACCAAACTGGCCAGAGTCTGGGCAGAAGTGTGGCATTGGCACATCCCTGCCTGTAGAGTTCTGCTGGTACCATGGTCCCTGTTCAGTTTTGGCCATGGCGGTTGTGCAGACAACATGCCGACCTCATTCAGCGATGTGGGCCAAGACTGTTCCCATCAGATGTGGTGTGGGCAAGGCCACAGTTTCCTGAAATGAGGTGCAAGGGTGAGGAGCAAAGACATTTTGCCTGAAAGCCCAGGCCAGAGGACAGCTGTTGGCCTACTTTACTGACTAGTAAAGACGTAGCCTTGAGTCTTCATGGTGCTGGAGATGCAATAAACCCCTCGTCATCACCTACAATCCACAAACTTGCAGCTGAGCTTCCTTTTGGCTTTGCATTTCTCTTGCACCTCCTAGAGGTAAAACTGTATTTCTGGTCCTCCTCAAGAACTGTGTGAAGTCCAACATGAAGGACATACCTGCAAACCTCTGTCCAGACTGAGAGACTCAGTGCCAGTGTGTCCATACTGCAAAAAAAACACTTTCTGATGCTGCAAGCTTAACCACAGCTCAGCACAGAAGTAACCTGTTTATTCCTTT
This sequence comes from Caloenas nicobarica, assembly GCF_036013445.1. Classification (NCBI taxonomy): domain Eukaryota; kingdom Metazoa; phylum Chordata; class Aves; order Columbiformes; family Columbidae; genus Caloenas; species Caloenas nicobarica. The sequence goes on along the minus strand of NC_088246.1, from coordinate 115,769,465 downwards.
TGGAAAAGAAAATATTTGTGTCAGCTGCAGCTCCAATCACCCCAAATCCTTACCCAATTTCTAGCATCACCCAGAGCTAGGTTCTTCATTCAAGCTACAGTTTGCTCTGGGGGTTCAAACCAGGAGCAAATTTGTAGCAGCAGTCAATAAAGCAGCTGAGTGCTGTCAGAGAGTCCCTCCATCTTTTCAGAATAACTTTTGTATGACAGTTTAAATAAACTCCCTGGAGGAATTGGGTCTCCTCCAGTCTCACCATCAGCTTGACAGGAAATAGAAGAGCATTTTCTCCCACTCACACACTCTCTCTCATACACACAATTTAGTTTCTATAGCGTTACTCAGTCCCTGATGAAACCATTTTCCCATATTGTTCGGCAGGTCTGTTTTCATCCAACAGACAAGAGGGAAGTGGTATAAACACACTCTATTAATAAAATGGCCAAAATTGAAGCAAAACATCACTTAGCTCCAAACACCACACTAGGATTCAAGAAATCTCCAGCCCAGACTTGACTAGGACTCTGCTTTTAATACAAGCTGAAGGCAGCGTATACTTTGTTCTGCTATAAACCAAACCCTGGTCAGGAAGACACTGGCTAAGTAAGATTTACTCTGTCTTACCCTGGTACTGTCTTTCCTGAACACATTGAAGGAAGTTCTTGTTCAGACAAACAAGTGAAGCTCGACAGCAATCATTCCCTTTATCTGGCATCCAGATTGTTTAACCTTTTGCCACTAAAAATTAAAAAATCCAGTGCAGACCTATTTTTGATCCAGGTAATGTCTCTGAGAACTCTCAGCAACAGTAATGGAGGCAAAAAAAGTTGAGTTCATTGTTTGAATATCTCTTGTACACATTAATGAAATTGGATAAGGAAATTTTCAGAGGAAATTTCAGTAGCAAAGAAGTCACATGAGCTAGTAAATAGTAAATACCAAGAGAGTTTGATACACAGAGAAGGTACCCAAGGAACAAACCAAATCTTTAGCTCTTTTTAGACTTCTAGAAATACTGTCAACTAAAATAACATTTGACTTTTGTCTCTAGTATAATTATTAATTCTCAGAAGCTGCGACTCAAAGCATTTGGCTTTAAATAAACAAATGCAAAGGAAGTTGTAGTCCCCACTCTGCAATTTGCAGAAAAATGATTACCAATACCCTTGCTTTCCTAGTAGAACAGTAGGTGGCTTTGAAACATGGTAGATTACTGGCCACATAGACTTAAAACGACTCTAGAGGTGCAGATGTTGAGCAGTCAAACACCCAGCTACATTTTTATCATTCTCTGAGAATACTGCTTTGCATTATCAATCATGTGTACAATATACAGGTTGTCTTGTTTGTGCTTGCAGGTTTTGTAAACTGTGGTGGTGGTGCTATGGTCATGGCAAATGGTAGGAAGAAGTACACACATTCACAGTGTCTACTGAACAACTCTACAGCTGGGTGATAATTAGAATGAACTAAGCCGGATGGAAGGTACCTCTTCTATAGTGTCTGTGTTAAAGATAACATGAAATAAGCTGTTGATGCACACTTCAACAGAAGAAGAATTTGGATCTCTGGGAGATGACTTGGACACCCAGAAAAATATTGTGGGACCTGATTATTTTCCATTATGGCTGATGAGTAGTAATTTCCATGATTTTACTATAACGTTTTTTATGCTATTTATGAGTAGAAGCATGTTTACTGATAGTAACTGTAGCTGGATGTGGCCCTAATAATGCAGTTTACTGAACCAAAATCTGGGTGAGGATCTTAAAGAAGCACAGACTGAAAGGCAGAGAAACTTGACTTAAAGAGTGGTAAAGAACAGCAGCTGTTCAACCTTCCAAAATGCACAGATATCAGTCAAAATATTACATTTTTTTGTCCTCAAGGTCCTAGTTCTACATAATTACCAGAGCAGACAGATGTCCATTCTCAACAAAGACAGTACGAGCTGCTTTTAAGTACTATTATTTTTGGCTATATGAAGCTCAGTTAATTAATGGGCAGGTTTTCAAGGTAATCCAGCTACCAGTCTCTATATAGTAATATTACAATTTCATGACCATCCCTGATGATTAAAACCCACCTGCTTTGTACTGAAGTAGAGTTGGAATGAACCACCTTCTCCTTTCTTCATGCAGTTAATGGATTTGAATGAATAATAGTGCTCTTTTTTTTTTTTCCGTCCTCTGGAATATGCTATTACCCAACTTACTACTTTTTGCTTATTCAGCATTTCATAGTCAGAGAGGTTGGAGACATCACTAGTGCATTTCACTTAATAATCCTCCCAGGTGGGAGTCAATTATGTGATGTTTTAAATTACTGATGCTGCTCAACTACATACATCTCTGTTTACACTAGCACTAAAATTGGCCGTGTCTTGCTCAGCAGATGAGGGAAGGGCAAGAAAGTTTCTTAATTTTGGATCCTTAGGTGAATGCCTTGTACTGAAGTGCACTGATGTCATTGGAAACCTCCCATTGGCCTGGGCAGGTTTTTGCACAGGCCACACATTAAATTGACCTGGGGACCTACTTTTTTGTCTGTACACATACCTTTCCAAAATGAACCAATATACATTTGCCTTGACCTTTCTCTTTGGAAAGACAAATTTAGAGTCTAAAATCCCGATCCTGTGAGGGAATTTACTAATGATATCATCTCCATCTTCAGAAATTCCCGATTCGGAAATCGTATCAAAAGGCAGACTCCAAGCAATCTCATCTTCAGTCTGTATCTTGCCAAAGGAGACAGGATGAGGCATCTCCAGAGTCTCTGAGGACAAGTGTTCTCTCTCCAAGTTTTCTTATCTTTCGTGCATTTCAGTTTAGGTGAGACTTATTTAAATATTATGAAAGAATAGCACCTAGCTGAAAATTCTAACATCAAGACTTGCAAAATCAGTCTCCACCAAGAAGACATTTTAGATGGAATAGACTCCTCAAATCAGTGAGGATACATCTAGATGCAAGCAGCTACCTCACATATGGTGGTGTAGGGACAAAAAGTACATTTTGAATATGTCTGTCTTTCCTGTCTTCCCTTCTCCCTTAGATAGCTTGTTTATACATTATTAGACTGTGGACGTCCCCACCCCCCCAACAACCGTAACTTGTACTACTCACAAATGACATTTCAGGAAACATTACATTAAATAGAGCAAAGCAGCATGGTTGTGCAATCCACTTGATTGAATGCACAAGGATAGGAAGCCAAGCCAACCCCTCCTCGATCTGAAAACCGCAGAGCAGACAGAACTCCTGCTTCATGCAGCATCTCCAGATTCCCAGGCCTGGTTGAAAGCCTTCTTCTGATTTACGAGTCATGAGACTGCTGGTGAGTTCTAAGAAGTGAGCTTCCAAACAGAAGTGCTGATGGGCACTGTACTGTGTCGTATAAGCTAGACAACACCTAGGCAGATTCTCAAAGGATGCTTTCATTGGGATGAGAAACTATACAGTGATGGAGTGTTCTCCTGTCACTATCTTCTCTCGCTTTGCACAGTATTTAACCTTCAGATGCTGATAAATTTAGATTTTTAAAAGTTTTTGTTCTAAAGAACTTGTCTGCAGTCAGAGCACAGAAATGTATGAAGCCTAGTGGTGAAGGTGCCAGTGAAACTGATTGATGCAAAAGTCTGGTTTTGAGGAGGGGAAGAGGGAAGGGAGGGGGAGAAGGAGGGCGATTCCTTTAGTTGCACTTAAAAGGAACAAACTTAAAAACAAGACAAGAAAGTCGAGTGGAAGCTGTGAGGTTGAATGGAAGCTCTGCCAAGATTTGAAAATTTACAAGCTAATGCTGGTACTGCATGTTTTCTTAATGATTGAGGAGTCAATCTGTTTTGTACATGGAGCTCCCAGCACAGAGACAGTGCAAGTTAACAGTTTATTCTAAAGTCAGGGAAGTGATAAAAAAAAATATTTGCTATTGGTATTCCAACTGAAGAAGTAGAGAAAAAAAAAAGTCTCAAGGCATGTCTTTACTGAAGCATTCTTTGTCAAAGGTCTTTCTTAATTGAATTTGAGAAGCCATCTGTTCAAGTTCTGCCTCTTATACTCTGTTTTTTATTTCTAAGTGTAAGACTGAGATTCAGGTTGTGGCTCTGCTACCTTGCTGCATCCTACACTTGTATGTACCTGTGTACATCTCTCGGCCGTTCTAATAAACCTGTCTGGACACACTCTTAGAGCTTGCTGATGTAAAATCTGTTGTCTCAATGGGCTTTCAGGCTTCTACCTGCTTGGATGCTAAAACAGCTCTCACAAAATCTTGCCCATCCAAAAGAAGACAAGAGACTTAAGGTTAAATAATCATCAGTCTGACTCTTAATGTGAAGTAATTTTAGGCCAAAACCTAGTTTTTTGAAAGCAGTTGAAACTTTGTCCAGATCTTGAGTAAGACTTGAAGTACAATTTAGCCCTGTCTTTTAGAAGTAACAAATATAAAATGTAACAGGAAACTGCAGATGGGACTGCTTGTTATCCTTCTGAAAAAGGAAAAAAAAAAAAGAAAATTAAAAAATCAGGATTTTGGAAGAAAGGAATATCTGTTAAGTAGGGACATAAAAAATTACTTCCTGAAAAGACATCTAGAAACTAAGATCTTCTTGGAGCCCTTCAGGGATGTGCCTAGCCCCCCGTGACCACTCTGGGAGTCTCATTATTTCTTCAACCTAAGTTGCTGTGGCCGGTTTGGAGGAAGAGACGTTGGATTCATTTGCCTCCCTTTATTCTGGTGGAGCTGCAGGTCTGTTGTCTTCATGCTTTCTAAGTGTGACCCATTGCTCACTGCAGCCATGACTCACATTTCCTTGGGGTCACCAGAGGGCTTCTCCTAGGTTGGCTTAACGGTGACGGCTTTGGCTTTGGCTTTGCAAGCAGAAAGACAGACAAAATTAAGACAAAGAAGATTCTCTCCCTCTTCCCATGGCCCAAGTGGCCAGATGACAAAACCTCTGGGCACATGTGCATCTCACAGAGTATCATCACTCAGAGACAACCAGGTGGCTCTGACAAAGCTCTTGGTTTGGAAATATACCCCACGGAGATGCTGGATGATGGCCAGGATCGCTCAGTCTCAGCAGCAGAAGTCAGTGCGGGCTGATGCCCTATGTGCATGCCATAGGGCTTAGAGCAGGCCTTGTATTGGGTCTGGCTGAGTTAGTTTTCCCAGTAGCAGCCCTCATATTGCTGAGTTTTGCATCGGTAGCTAGAAAGGTGTTGATATCACACCAGTGTTTCGGTTACTGCTGAACAGTGCTCACACAGCACCAAGGTTGTGTCTCCAACATTCCCCTGCACCAGTAGGCTGGGCTTGGACAAAATCTTGGGAGGGGACATAGCCAGGACAGATGACCCAAACCAACCAAAGAGATATTCCATACCATATGACATTTGCTCAGCAATAAAAACTAAAAGAAAGGAGGAGGCAGGGGGTGCATTCTTTATTATGACATTTGTCTTCCAGAGCAACCGCTATGAGTACTGAAGCCCTACTTTCTGCGAAGTGGCTGGACATCTCCTGCTGATGGGAAGCAGAGAATAAATCTTTTGTTTTCTTTTGTTTCCTCACGTGGCCTTTGCTTTTGCTTTATTAAACTGCCTTTATCTTGACTCATGATTTTTTTCTGTCATATTTTCTCCCTCTCCTGTCCTACTGGGGAGAGGAGTGCTAGAGCAGCTTGGTGGGCATGTGACATCCAGCCAAGGTCAATCCACCACAGCAGCAATTTCAGATACCTGTGCAGGGCACTGTATTTTTTGGTAGAGAGTAATCTCTTGTCCTGAGCCATGCTTGCTCAGGCAGCACAAGAGTGGTTAACTTGAAATGTCAAAGCAGCTATATTTTTAAGAAAAATTAATTCATTTTTTTGCCAGACTTGGGAGACAGTTCAATTTTTGTGCCGCAAATGCAGTATCAGGGTTGCCTTTTGGCATGCATTATTCACAAGCTGGTCTGGAGACAATTTTTTTCTTCAAAGTATTTTTTTTAAATGAATTGTTTGTAGTTCAGACGAAGTTGTTCCTCCTCCAGGCTATACATCAGTGCCTCACTATGCACCAGTTACTCCCTTAATTTACAGGCTGTGGTAGTCATTGTGTGTTACTATGTTTTTAATTTATTTATCTGGGAAAGATCCACTCCTAGTCAGTGTCTTTCCTCCCTCACTTTTCACTAAAATCCTGCTTTTTGGACAGATTATGCCTGAAATATAGACCAGTCAAAGTGAGATGCCCACTTTTTCAAGGCACTTGTCTTCCACTGAAAATTCACCTAGAAGCGGGGGACCGAAGGAGTCAAGTGAAACACCACGCTGCTGAACACACTTCTGCAGCAGCACTCTGTATTTAACTTCATGTTGGCTGATCTGAGTTAACCCTGTGATTTCCACAGAGTTTGATAATCTTTGCCTAACTTCTTCTGAGTGTGGCTTACCTCCATTTATATTGATCGTATAGAAGTATTTCAGCATCATATTTAATACCTCTTCTCACAACCGTGTTCTAAAATGGGTGTAATTTCTAATGAAGACCCACTGCTGTCTGCTCTAAGATCAAAACCAGGGTTCAAACAGCTCTGTGAAATCTGTTGTGTTAATTGTTATTGCTAACCCAAACCCTGGGTCCTTCTGAACCTTTCACTGGCTGATTAATTCTGGCAGATTTTTTTTTTTTTTTAAGTGGTTAGGGGTTTTTTTTTGTGCCCAAGAAAAGCAACATTTCTGCACAGAGGGGGTTACCCATGCCAGGAGTCTTCATTCTCATTCCAGGAACACAATATGCCCTTTGATGTGCACTTACTCGGCAGCGCACAAGGTAAAGCTGACCGACCTCTTGTTTTGTGCATAGGTAATTTATGCACTGCCTCTGGGAGCACACAAATGACAGGACTTACATGTGTGAACCCTATTTGTGCATGAAATCAAGTGCAAATTTAGAGCAGATGGGGTTTTGACTCGTAAGTGATAGAATTTACGGCCAAGATTAAAATGAAAAAAAAAAAAAAAAAGCCTGAAGTTAGTTTCCCAAATATATTCTTAGGTACTCAGGGACCTGGTTGCAAAAGTGAGGAGCAATGTACAGCTTCCCTGAAATTAGACAGGATATGCACTGGGTGTATACATATATATAGAGACATACTGGATATATGCAGGATGTATACAGGGTGCTTAGTAGTTCTTGAAAAGCAGGCTGCTTGTTTGGATAGTAGGTATGTGCCTAACTCAGTGGCTTTCTTTAAAAAAGATGACTAAGCTGCCTCCTTATACAAGCCACTTGGTTTGATTGTCTGTGCTGCTCATGTGAGAGGAGGGATCAACCGTGGAAAGAGGTGAACACGGACACTCACTCCAAGGTAACACTGGGGAGCCCCGAGGGGCAAAGCATGGTGGCAGTCAGAGGAAGGGACTGCCACAAGTATTGCTCTCCACCAAAAAAGGCTGTTGTACTTAATGAGTCGGACTTCATGGTTCAGGGCTGCCCATTTCCACTCTAAATTTTGTCTGTGTAGAAGCACAGCTCCTCTCTTCTTTTGAGACACGTGTCTGCTGGAATCCTCCTGGCTGGGTGCTCACTGGCATGAATGCAATACTCTTCATAGCCACAAAGGAATTCCGGACTCTTTATACATATCTTTGTATATGTGTATATGTGCGTATGTGTATATATACACACATATATGTAACCAAAACGTCTCTGCTTCCAAAATCAGACAGACAGATTGATCAGTCTTAAAAGTTGTGGCTGCCCTAGTCTAGATCAGTTCTTGTATTGTACCTCCTTATTGAGCCCTTGGCCAACCTTTGGCGTGTGCCACTGCTGACGGTGGGGTGCACTCACTGACAGCATAGGAGTATTGGTAAGAGAAGTTGCCTTTAGCTGGTGCAGATCCACAGCAGATGCTCTTCAAAGCTGTGGATTTGTTCTTTTTTTGAAATTTCATTTAACTTACTTGGTGACTGCCTCTATAAGCTTTGGACACAAATGTTGTTATAAAGTAAGCAATATATGTACATAGAGTGTATTCCCAAAGCCAGTGTTTAGAGAGCATGAGGAGTTTTAACTTCTCCACTCTTCCCCTTCATCTTCTGATTCCTTCCTCTCTCTCTCCCATCTGTTCACAACTGGGCAAGGTGCTCTACTTCTTGCTTTTCCTTGGTGGGCTGTTGCATCATCAGATGTCCCCCAGAACCTGCTCACAAGCAGCGAGGCAGCTGGCTGGGACAGCTTTGCGAATCCTGTTCCTTCTAAGCAGTTCATGATTTCCCTCAAGCCTATGGAAATGCTTCTTGCAAGAGACTTCATGGCGTGCTGGGATGTTCATCCACTGAGGGAACCCTGTCATGGCTATTGATGATTCTTTATTTTAAAAAATCCCTCATAAGAGTGGAAAAACATCTACTGGAACAAGGCAGTCCCACTTGTATTGCTGACGCAAGAACATTTTGTATGTATAAACTTAAATTGGTACATAATAAAGTCTTCATAACTGAATGCTGTGTGAACAAATATTTGGTATCCCTAAAGGCCAGGTTTTCCTTTAACCTCCAATCCATCAGTCTTTTTGTTTGACTGTAGACTCTGTCTATCAGCAACTAAGAAGATTTTATGCTATGTTGAAACTAAACCACACATCTTAAAAACAAACGGGCTTCTTTTTGCAGGACATACAGTGACTCCCTGTTGGAGTAAGCACCCATGGATGTGAGTAAAGAGTCCAGAAAGTTATGTATATTTGTGGTGGGTTGACCTTAGCTGGATGCCACGTGCCCACCAAGCCTCTCTGTTGCTACACTCCCCAGCAGGACAGGAGGGGGAGAAAATAAGATGGAAAAAACTCATGGGTCAAGATAAAGGCAGTTTAGCAAAGCAACAACAAAGGCCACGTGAGGAAGCAAAAGAAAAAAGATTTATTCTCTACTTCCCATTAGCAGGTGATGTCCAGCCACTTCCCAGAAAGTAGGGCTTCAGTACATGTAGTGGTTGCTCTGGAAGACAAGCGTTGTAATAAACAATGCACCCCCTAGCCCCTGCCTCCTCCTTTCTGTTAGTTTTTATTGCTGAGCAGATGTCGTATGGTATGGAATATCCCTTTGGTTGGTTTGGGTCACCTGTCCTGGCTATGTCCCCTCCCAAGATCTTGCCTGCCCTCAGCCTATTGGTGAGGTGTGGGGAGGAATGTTGGAGAGACAGTCTTGAGTGCTGCTCAGCAGTAGCAAAAACACTGCTGTGTGGTATCAACACCTTTCTAGCTACCGATGCAAAGCCCAGCAGTAGGAGGGCTGCTATGGGGAAAATTATCTCCGTCTCAGCCAGACCCAATACAGCACTGTATAAATGCTAAGGGAAAAACAGTGTCATAGCTTTTCATCTTGGTCCATCCTTTTGTCAATCTAACTACTAAGGCTGTTTGAAAATCCCAGCCTGAAAGTTTCACAGCCATGAAGCTCAAGACATAACTAGCCAAAGTGTGATCCTTTTATCTCTGTTGTTCCCTCCCTTTGCGCGTAACGCCAATTTGTTATATGTTACTTTAAATTACAGCAAGTGCTTTGGGCCAAGGCTGCATCCTACTATGTGCTGCTCTAGATTAATATTTGGCTTTAAGAAAAGCACTACTGGCACCCCTAGCTCTGCTGTGAGTACTTTGGAAAGAGACCAGTCATCAGGAAGGATGCCCTTCCTAGAACTGACATGTGGTTTGCACCTTTGTGCTGAGCACTTGATTGACTCAGTGTTGTAAATGATGTAATTCCCTGCTGTGGCTGCTAAGGCTGCTTTGCATTCTCCTCACTAGCTGCTTGCAGTGCTTAAATAAACCCCACCACATGGAGAGCAAATTCACCATGAGGTGAATTCCAAAGAAAGAAAAAATGTCGGCCTCAATCCCAAGGCTTGTTGTCGCTTGACCGTGGCTGCTCTGGTGGCACATTGAGGTGAGGGCAGAGTAAATGGCTCTGCTGACATTTGTTTCTGTAGTCTGGCGAGGACTGAGTCTGAAGGGAAAAAAATAGGCCAAACTTGCTGGCCAGCACCTGATTTCAGCTGGAGCGCTAACCTGGTTTGAGGCTATAGCAAGCAGAGTGACAAAGAGCTGTAAATGGCTCCTTGTCCCCCTCTCTTTCTTCCAGGTAACTGTCCTCACCCGCACTCAGAGATTCAGAAATCATAAACCAAAAAGAGTGGTGTAAAAACGTCCCGAAACTTAAAAAAATGATCTAGCTCTTCTTTGCCATCTGACACGTGAGCAACTTTGTAGTTTATCTTGTTTCTGCTCTTCACAATTGCAAGGGACAGCGTTATTTTTTTGTTTCTTCATAAAGCTGAGGTTCTCAGGTAGCCAAATCGAGTGATTCCAAGAGCTGGAGATTTAAGGAAAACACCAAATATTAGGGAAGCTTGTGATAAAATTGCAAGATGTAGAAGTCTCACAGAGTCTCAGCCCGGAACAGAGTTTTACTTAAAAACTGAGTACATGATAAAGGCCTACATTACCTAATAAATATGAAAAAACCGCAATAAAGTTGTGAGCCATTTCTGTTCTTTTGTTAGTGACAGAGTCACATAGCAATTTCCGGGACTGTAAAAACATTCTAATAGATTTCCAGTGTTTCCTCAAGTTGAATGAATTGCAGAAATGCTGCTAGCCTTGAATAGGTTTAGCGTTCACATCAACTGCTCAATAGAAAAGTCAGCTGAATCCTGGTGCAGCTAGGAATGGGTTGTAAATCATGATTACAGGCCACACGGTAGAGAGGGCTATTTAACAACGTCACCAACAATAGGTTTCCTTCAAGATGGAAGCAAAGCCTTCACCCACGTTGGAAAACGAATGGGTAAACCAAAGGAAAGACCGCACCCTCTCACTAGACTCGTGGTTTGAATGAGTGTTTAGGAAAGCCTTGGTGGGACAAGAAATAACTAAGGATCCGGCAGGTGTTTCTGGTGCCCCTTGTCAAATTTGAAAGCAAATCTGAAGTGTGTAATGCCATGCACGGCAAGCACAACTATCTGGTGATCAGCTCTCCTGTAGGGCTGGCAGGTCACCTCAGCCACCCGTCATCCAGTTCCTTGCTGGAAGCAACTGAGCTTGAAAATACTGCATTGCTGCCTTAAATGCTTGAAAATACTTGCCATAACTGCTGTGATATAAGCCAGGGCTCTGTGAGACTACAACAAGAGAAACGAACTGGAGCAGTAATTTGTCTAACTGTAATCAGTCAGATTATACTGGTATCACTGGGCTACCCAGGAGGTCTCATTTAGATTGCAGTATTTGAGACCAACCTTGGAGGCTTCTCAAGAGAGTTGTTCTTTTTGTATAGATGCTAAGAAGAAGATAAATGCTTTTTGGCAAGAACGTCATGTCTTTTCAGTGTTTCCTTTCAAATGCCGTAATGTCATAGGGTGGACCTTGGGAGAAGTGGCAGGTTGAGCCTTTTGCTGTTTCAGCTAAAACAGGACAATTGTGGGAGATGAGATTCCTGAGGGTGATGGGAATTGGTGGAGGAAGTCCTTCGGCGGGTAAGAGGCAGCCCTTTCCTCTGAGGCCGAAGTGGGAGCACGGTCTACAAGGCAGGAAGCAATGCCAGTGGTCACCGGCTTTCCTGAGGGACCTGTCAGGCCCAGGTCAAGGCAGAGGGACCCAGAGGAGGAAACGCAGATGAGTTGCTGCAGGGGGATCCAGCAGGAAAACGCAGGAGGAGGGGATCACAGGTAGGGATCCCAGCTCATTCAGAGGAGAGTGTGGACCCAGAGGATGGGTGCACTAGCAAGAAGCAGAGGGCTTGGGGTGGCCAAGGCCTTCCCGCCAGAGGGATGTGAATTGTGGCTTCTCCTCAGCAGAGGGTGAAGGCTGCGAGAGACACAGCAAGCATGAAGCTTACTAAAACTGCTCTAATCCAGAAGGGCTTTCAAAGAACCAGGGAAAAAAAATGGCCACGGTATTTGGTGGGGTGAGTGTGTGTATCCGTGCAACTTGCTCTCTCCATTTGCCCATCTCCCAAGCACTCCCCACTAGGTGCCAGTATAGGAGCACATCGCTGCACATATGCACCCAGGAGGGAGAAAACAGGCAGCACATTTAAGACTTTTCAAATATATATATATATATATATATATATATATATATATATATATACACATACCTATGTATAGTGTTCTCAGTTTACAATTAACTCTAAATATACAATATGAAATACTCATGCGGTCACCAGTAGTCTCTAAAGGCATACCTATAGGCAATATTGCTATAATATTGCTATTGAATTGTTAGGTGCAGCAGGACACAGGGCACTGGGCTGCCGTAGCCTTTGGGTGGTCCCTACTGACCCTGGGCACTGCAAACCCCAAACAGCCTGGCACAGACACAGCCTGCCTGCTCCCGTCCGGCTGGAAAACAACCACATTGCCTGCACCCAATACTTGCTGCTGGAAGAATATTTAATTGTCAAATTGTGGGGTTTATCAGAGAACAACAAACAGGTTTGTGATTTTTTAAAATTTTTTTTTTTAAATCCACCTTGCAACAGGCATAGGTAACTCCTAGTGAGTATAAACTCCTAGTGAGTACACTTTACTGTATTAATACAAAGCAGGATGACACTCAGGATGGAGAATGCCTGGTAGGTACCTGACCAAGCCTCAGAACTGAGCAGCAAAGGTCACAAAACACCCACATTTCAGGTACTTTGCAAGTCTTTCTGGAAGAAAACTGTCTCTGCATACCCTGCACACCATCTCTGCATGTAGTCTGCAGATTTAGATCAAAAGTTAAGAGACTGAAGAGTGAAAAAAGCAATAAGCAGGACAATATTCTGTTACAGACTGCCATGGGAACAAACAGTTTGATGAAGCTCTGATGCCTGTCAGGTCTTAAATCTTTCTGAAAAGAGGTTAAGTCTCTTGCCTTGCTTTCTCTGTTGCCTGTGCCAAAATAAATAGAATACGCTCAACTGAAGAAAACAAATACTTGAAAATAATGAAAAAATCAATAGTACCCTTGTTATTCAGTAGCAGGTATACAGATCTAATCTGACAGACCATATTGAAAGTGCAAACTGAATGCTCACACACATGTATTAGTAATGTCAAGATGAAATGTTAGCTTAAATCTTATCAATTCAGTTTACAGGACAGGGGGGGAATTACCAAAGTATATTTTACCTGCAAGCCCCTCATTTTGGAAAGGATGGCTCCCAATGCAGTGTGTATTTGTGTGTGTTTAAAAAAGTTTGGATTTCAGATAACCCTTCTTCACTACTGTGAAGGTTTTAGTATTGCATCAACCTGTCAGCTGCTCTGGTCAGGAATAAATAGTAACAGCAAACCTATTTGCATGGAGAAATTTAAAGGAGTCTTTCATTCTTGGCCTGATATCGTTATTCCCATGGGCAGAGGACAAAGAAATATACAGCTAAGGAACAATTTCACATAAAAAATACATCCCTTTGTCCAAAAGCCCTGCGATGTGTCATGCTGTTGTGGAGCGTGTACAGGAACTGCCTCTGCCCTTTTGTGCAGAGCTGGCCTTTAGGCTCCATGCAGTCTGCAGCCACCGGCCCCACTCATCTGAGGGAACTATGAATTTAAAGAGATTCCCAGCTTTCGTTTTCCAAATGTGTGTATTTCTAGCCCTTTTCCACAGCAAATGGAAATATCTCAGGGAAAGGATTTTTTTTCTTTTGCCAGAATTGGGAAAAAAATAAAAGAAGAGTAAAATGCAGCCCTCCATGGCTGCAACATGGGCAAGGAAGGACATAGTGATGGAGGGAGGGAGAGAAGTTTTGTCCCTGTAGGTCTGATCTGCCCTCCAGCAGCCCAGGAGGCCTCCAGCAGTGGTCAGGACAAGCTGCTTTGGGGGAAAGTACAAGGCGAACACATTTTTACTGCTCCACTGTTTAAACCAAGGAAATGGATTGCAAGACTGCAAATATTAGAGAAGGAATCTGTCCTATTATTTTTGGAGCAGCATCGTCTCTGAAGTGTGTAAGTCACTGGAAGAGAATGAATCCAGTGATGAGTATTTTCAGTGATGAAAAAAAAATGAGTCACCAGGACATTTGATTTGGGGGCAATCACAAGAATGGTTTGAGGGGAGTCACAAGAAGGGACAGGACCTTATTTTTGAGAGTGCAGCCTGTGTCCTGTACTCTCTTCTGGTAACTGGTCATGGCAGAGGCTGGGTTGTCGCCTGGGAAGAGGGTGTGCAGCAGGGTGTACCAATGAAGAGAAAGCCAGAGAGACTTGAATGTGTCATCTCCATTTCCAAGATGCTCCTCCAGGTTGTCCAAAATGGTCCAGTGAAGCTCATGTTTTCTCTGTGGGACACAGAGCTGACGAGGGTCTGAGTGCAGCTGAGGGTGGTGTTGGCAAGGAGCACAGCTCTCCCAGGGTCTCTGTGCTGTGTAGGGAACATGGAAACGGCTGCACCATCCCTTGGTATTGCACAGAACAGCTCTTCTCCCGTGCCTCTTAGGAAAGGGTGGCCTGGGCCCAGCAGTGCTCTGGTCATCCCAGAGCCAGCACTGGCAAAACTTCAGAGAGCCCTGGCTTACCTGGGGAGGTGCAGATGACAGGTATGCACATTGCTTAACTGCAGGCACTTCACTTGGCTGACTAAGTTAGGATGACTGTTGTCACTGATTAAGGAGGGCTTTTCTCCTAAGGCTTCATATCTCATCACGTTGGGGATTTAAGTTATACAGACACTCCTTGTCTTGAGTACTCACAGGGTGTAAGGAGTGTCACCATCGCAGTTATCTCTTCTTCCAGATCTCCACCAAAGTGGGGGCTCACAGGGAGTACTTCCCACTTTATAAACAGCACAGGAAAGTTTCCGAATTTTTTGTAACCAGGCTTATCTGATTTTGGGTGCTTTGTTTCAGTGAAGCTTAGCAAACCACTAATCTTACTTGTAGCAACTCTTTCCCAATGGAGAGCTGTTTTGAGTGCCAGGTAGTCATCCTTTTTGTGAAGAGGATGACTAGGTTATTGGAGGCTATTGTAGTTTCCAGCTTTGCTTAGTAGAAACAAATGTGCCATGGGAGCAACTTAACTCAAGGTACCTATAACCAGCTGTTGGTGCATGGAGGTACCTAAGTGAGATGTGAATACTAACATTACCATATCCATCGCACTGCCTTTGCCGCTTTTTCCGTCTGCTTTGGTGTTTCTTGTCCTCCTTGCTCTGCTCTTTGTGGTTGACTCAATTCCGCGCTCCTGTGGTGGGCCAGGCACAGGCTCTCCCTCTAATCCACTCTTGGGAAATGGCATTACCCTTTTTGTGTGTGTATGTGAACACCCTACCCTGGAATTTTCATGGAAGAGAAAATGGGCTAAATCAATTAGAGCAACACAAACTGCAATCGGTTTTGCATGAATCTATAGGCAAGATAAGAATTATCTTCACTCCTCCCCTGTGAACAATAACTGACAACATTACACCCCTTCTCAAATGCTTTTTGATAGGTTAATGGGCCCAGTTTGAGAGCATATAATTGCAGCAGTTTTGGTTCAAGAGCTGATGTGATGGATTATGTCCCTCTTGATGCTTGGGGTTGGGATACAATACAGAGAGACTGCCTGGACCCTCTGGTGCCAGAGGGCTTAACACGGTATTGACAGGGCTGTGCATATTAAATCCAGATCAACCTTCTGAATGAACGCAGGCACATCTGAACTTACATGGCTGGAAATCTCCTTCCACAGTCTTAAAGGAGTTATTTTTAGTAAAGGTTTTTGGAAAAAAAAAAAAAAAAAAAAAGAAAAACCTCATACCCCAACTTACTGCTGAGATATGAGCTGAAGGAAACTCTCCTGTCAGATCTGTTTCATATATGTTACAAGAACAGCAAAACAGAAAAGTTCAGCAGGGCATTATTGTATTTTCCCTTAAAAAAAAAAAAATCCTTTTAAATTTATGGGATCTGACAAACCAGTCTGGAGGGTATCAAGTCCAAATTAATCTAGAGATATCCCTCAAGGTTAGGTGATAGCTGCTGATTAGCTCAGCAGGAACTTTTTCCTGATTCTCTGCAAATGAAAATTAGCAAACTCCAGGGCTGCCTTGGAAAAAAGAATGCAGCACTCATTTCTTGCTGTAGAGGTCCACACCAGGCAGCGCCACTCTCCCTGGCTCAGCCTGGGTAACTCCGCTGGGTAACTCTGCACTTGCTGACTCTTCCCTTTGGAATGAGCCCGGCTCTTCCCAGAGCCAGGTACGAAGCAACTCATGGTGGGGCAGGCAATGCTTTCTCCTTCTTGCACAACTGCCAGCTTCCAAAGACATTAACTTATTTTTTCTTTCCATTAGTTGTAAACCGCAACTTCAAAATGCACTGTAAAGTTAAAGCAATTGAAAGCACATAAATGAGACAGTACCTGAGACAGTCTTTTATCTTGTAAGCCCTCATGCTGCTGAGCACGTTTGTCATTTGGAGACCTGATACCACATCCTACTGCTCCTGGTACAAAGCTCCCCAAATGTATCAGCAAATTTTTCATTCCTGCCTGACCTCTTCCTATGTGGCCCTTCACAAACACAGTGGAGAGCTTGATACAAGTCCAGCTAATATTAACGGAATTGTTTTGATGGTTTTCCAATAGGTGTTGAGTGATATTTTCCCATTTCATGAATTCACCAGCCAATTTGGTTTGCATGTCTTCTTGTAGCGAAGAGATTCCCACTGGAACCAAGTTCATTTTCTTATGACACTCTTCCCCACTGAAAAAAAGGTCTTAATCCAGACAACCCAAAGTATTTTGCACACATGTACCCATTTCAAGAGTTATTTTTGTCAAGAGTACAGCTCAAGTCTTCCTTAGGGTTCACTCCTAGGAGTTGACAGAAACATGTTCAAAACCTCAAGAAACCCGGTGCAGTTAAGGTTTTTGAAATATGGTTCTCACTTACATCCCAGTCCAGTTCCCTTGACTCTTGGCAGTTTTGGCATAGGTGACTGTCTCTTGGCACATCTTCAAGGCCCTGCTTGTGTTCCGTGCCAGAAGCCCAAATTTCAGAACTTAAGAATTATTAGTAAAATTAAATTGGTATTTTTCAGTTATGTTTAATGTGTATCATTAATCGTTACTGAGATGGAACATGTGCTAGGGCCTTGCAGTGTGCTAGCCCAAACCATGATGCGATTCATGGTTCATGATTTTTTAATATCAAATATACGGAAGTGTTTTAGGAGAAAAGAGAGGTTGATTTCAGGAAGGGGAAAACACCGAGGCTGGTTATTTCTGGGCTACAAAAACAGAATTGTCAACAATTCCCATGAAAATTTATTTTCAGAAACTGTGAATCATTTTTCCAGTAGAGACATATGAAATAGTAGAAGACAATCTCCCGGCCCCCAATTTCCTTTAATGTGGGTTGTTTGAATCCCTGTTCACCTAGTGGGACTTTCCAGCTTACAAAATCCTGGAGAGTACATACTAGAGGGAGCCAGGCCACTTCTTGCTCTCGAGTATTTCTGTGAGTAGTCAAAAGTGGGAAATCCTTAAAATGTTTATGAAAAGTTTTGCTTCAGTTTTGTGTGGTTCTTTTCCATCTGCTCCTTCTGACATCAACATAGGAGTTTCACTTCTCTCTAACCTACTTATGATCTCCAAAGTCACACCTGAAGAAATTAATCTTGGCACAGATGCCAGCTGTGTGATCTAGGAGAGCTCAAAGTTTTGTTTGACTTTGCGCTGACATTAAGGGATGCAAGTACTCTTTGGAGCAGATGGGAAATGGTCCTCTGCAATGGAGAGTCCTTGATCTTGCTCAGATGCAATAAGATAGTCTTACTTGCTGTTTGGTTTGAAGAAGTAAAATACTCCTTTTTACCCATAGCCAGTAATAGGCAATAATGGCTCCTACTGTGGCTTAATGGTTCAGATCTGCAAGATATGCTTGAGTTTGATGTATTAACATTCTCCTTAACATGTCTCTGGATGACTCCTCACCTTATGGGGTGGGACATGTGAGGCTATTCGCATGGGTAAAGTGCTATATAGTATACAACTAATTAAAAATCAAATTTTGGGGTAAAGGTTGCCTTGTTTTCCGTGCTAAGGTGGGAGCAGTTGAGAGAATCTACTACTAATCACTACTTTGCTGCTCTCTGTGTCATTCCCCACTCCATGATCTTGCAGTAGCTCTACTGTGCGCTATTTTATTTTGATTGAAAACTGAGGTTGTCACCTGAAAGCCTGGCTGATGGTACACTGCTGCTCTTTTGCAGAGTTGTGAAGTTTGCTGACAGATGTTGCCTAATTTGAGAGATCGCTAGTGACTGAGACCTTACAGACTCTCCCATCAGTCTGTTCTCATTGCCACTATCCTACCTCATGTCTGTTTTGAATCTTCTTGGTGACAGTTTAAGCCCATTACTTGCATATAATAAAGTAATATAATATTCCCTTCCTCTTTGCAGCTTCTTTTTTCAAGTATGTATTTGAAGATTGCTGCCCTTTTTTTCTCTCCTCCCAGATCCTTTTCGCCTCCAGTTCACACAGATT